>NW_011494936.1:3835418-3843782 GCF_000754665.1 Bison bison bison | reverse complement strand
TTCACTGCTGAGGGTCCGAGTTATATCCCTGGTCAGGGGACTAAGATCCCTCAAGCAGTACAGCACGGCCAAAAAAAAGAAAAGAAAAAGTGAGGATAGTTTATTTCTTTCTTGGATGATTCTCAAGATTGGCTATGATCAAAACTAGGAGTAAAGTTGAAGCTTCTACGGAATCTGTGGGGGCAATTTGCAAATTATTATTATCCTCACATTTCAATTATTTGCAATTTAATACTACCTTATATTGATAAAGTTAAAAATAGATTGTAGTTTTTAATCCGAGACTCCCTCTTCCAGCTCTTTTACCTTTTATGTTCTACCTCTTAAGTATTCATAGCTTCAGTAGTCAGGAATAGCATAGCAAAGCATAATAATAAGAGTATCCACAATCTTATTAAGCCCCTCTTTTTGCTGGTGTTGGGGGAAAGAAGCAGAATACTGGGTGGTTTCAGTATCTGGAGTTCACACAAGTCTTTAACTGTGGTTACTGCTTCTGAAGTGGAGGATGCAAAAGGGACCTCCCACCGTGATATACCTGTCGGAAGATTGTTGACTCACAGCATCATATTTTTCCTTTTTCTGAGGTTGCTAGGAGACTCAGAGCTAACGTACCCAGTAGTAATCATTATTTTCCCCAGCGTGCTCTTCCACATGGTTTCCATTCTCATTTGTAGCTTTAACTGAACACGTATTTATTTAGACCCTACTATCTGCTGCTAAGCACTGGTAAAATAGTGGTGAACATGAGAGACCTGTTTTCCCTGTTCTCAGTGCTTAAGATCTGTGTGTTTGTGTCATCTTACCAACTATCTCAAATCTTTTTTGGGAGTAAGGATATGAGTCATAAATACGGACTCACAAAGACATGAGTTTTCTTTTCACTTCTGTCTCTAAAATCTTCCTCTGTGTACTTTTATTCCTGCCTTGTTTTCTATTTTTTACTTATTTTTCATCAGTTTTTTAGAACAAAATGACTGCCATTTCTTCCTAAAGCTTCTGTATATCATAATTGAAGACTGCATCTTAATATTTAAAATATATTTTACTGCATGTATATGCATATGTACACTTGCCAAAAAACAAAATGGGATTTTTTTGCAATTTTTTAAGTTTTATGTAATTACTCTTTTAATATGTAATAGATTTATTTTACACTTTAGTTACTACAAAGTATTCTATTATGTGGACAGATTTCTGTTATTACGAAAAAGTTACTCTGAATATTCTTGAACATAGGTCTTTTCATGTATATGCAAATTTATCAGAGAAATTCTAAGAAATGGAATTGCTGGGTCAAAGAGTGTGTGTCTTTTCAGTTTTGCTAGACACTGCCAGTCTTTTCACCGAAGGTGTACTTCCACCGACAATGTAGGACAAGTATTTATTCACATTCTTGCCAACAATATCTTTACATTTCCTTTTTAATCTGATAGTTTAAAATACCATACTGTGGTTTTTATCTTTTTTTTAAGTTATGAGTTTGAGCATTTTAGGAATGTTCATTGACCTTTTGTTTTTCTTTTTTCCAGTGATTGCTTCTTCCTGTTCTTTAGGCATGTTTTTATTGGATTCATTCCTTCAGCAGATATCTGTTGAGTACTTAGAGGGTACTGGGCACTGTGCTAGGCATTGATCTCTTCTAATTGATATGTATGAATGTCAAATGCTCATTCATTTATTCAGCAAATATTTACTGACCATCTACCATGTTTTAAATACTAAGTCTGGGAATACATAATTGAGAAAACACACAAGCACTCACATATATACACACTCTTAGAGAGGCTATATTTTTAATGAGTGTGAGTATGTGTGGGGAGATATGTTGTTGTTTTAGTCACTGAGTTGTGTCCGAATCTTCTGTGACTTCATGGACTATATAGCCCACCAGGCTGTCCTACCATGGGATTTCCCAGGCGAGAATACTGGAGTGGGTTGCCATTTCCTTCTCCAAGGGGTCTTCCCGACCCAGGGATCGAACCCACGACTCCTGCATTGGCAGGCTAATTCTTTACTGTTGAGTCACCAAGGAAGCCCATAGGGAGATACATATTTTGCAAATATCTTTTGCCAGTTTGTCCTTTCTTAATTCATTTTGTATATGGTACTTTTTGAAATACAGAAGTTTTGAATTTATATGTAATTGATTTTGTCAATCTTACCTATGGCTTCTGAGTTTTATGCCCCATTTCTTTTTCTTTTTTGTTTGCCACGCTCCTTGTGGGTTCTTAGTTCCCTGACCAGGGATTGAACCCAGGCCCTCAGCAGGGAAAGTCCTGCTAACTCCTGGACTGCCAGGAAATTCCCTATGTCCTTTTTAAAAAGGCCTTTCCTCTCCAAGATTATAACAATTTTTTAAACAATTACACATTTTTCTTTTAGTTATTCTATGATTTCATTTTTTAAAAATTTAAATCTTTGATTCATTTAGAATTGTGGGGGAGAGAATAAGGGTAGAGATGGAGATTATGTTTTTCGTTGTTGTTAATTCACTTAATGAAAATCCATGTTTTCCCTTTAATTTCAAATACTCTATCTTGAGCTCTGTGTACTCTTCTATTGATACTTTATTGTTGAGTTTTTCCTATGTAGGCCCTTTTAACTTTCTGTTGCTTTATTTTCCTATCTAGAAGGTTAGTCTTTCACTGGTCTTTTTTCCCTTTCAGAATTGTCCAGACTACTTTGGCCTATTGATTGTTTCGTATAGACACGAGTGACATTTTATCATGTTCCTCCCAAAACATTCTGTTATTATTTTGATTGGGATTGCACTGAGTTTATGGATGAATTTATAAAGAAATTGATATAGTTACAAAGCTCTTGAAGAGTAAGATTTACATGTTATTGATTTCTTCTTTTATGTCTCTTATTAGGATTTTAAAGTTTTCTTTTTGTACACCAAATATTTCTTGTGCAGTTTATTTCAAAAAGTCTTTTTTTATCTTTGTTATTTTTGTCGGAAAATATGGAGCCCTTTCTTTTTGTATATTTCTAACTTGTTAATAAATATGACAAATATTGATTTCTATACGTTAATTTGAGTTCCACCTCTCTTTTGAGTTCTCTTACTGTTTCATCAAGTAGTTTTTTAGTTGGTTCTTCTGGGTTTTCCACTTCTAAAATAATAATTTTGCTTCTTTTCCAAGTTTCAGCTCTCTTTATTTCTTTCATAATGAAGGACACTGGTTGGTACTTCCAGAACAGTTTTGAATAGCAAAGTGTGGTAACAGGCACCCTTGTCATGTCTTTGACATTAATGAGAAGGCTTTTTTGGATTTGATGGTAAATAGAGTGATAGCTTTTGGTTTGAGGGAGATTGAAAAAAAATTGTTAAGAAAGTATTCCATTACTTTTATTTTAATGGGTGCTTTCATTATTCATTCCCTCAGATGTTTATTACATTTCTAGTATGGGTCAGACACTTAACTTTGGCACTGGGAAGTGAGCAGTCATAACCAGTACAGTTCCTGCCCTCATGAAATTTATAATCTAGTTGAGGGGAGACAGATGTTGGTCATCGAATCACAGAAAGTGGTACAGTATTCTTACTAGTATGGTACATTGAAGATACACTGGGCTTATAGAAGTATATAAATAGGGAAATTTTCTTGTTGGAGGAAGTAGCTTCTGATTTGTGATCTTTGATAAGGGAATGAAGTAACTCAGCACAGGGGAAGAAGATTCCAAGCTGAGGGTGGGTACATTTGCAGGGAAGCACCATGTTGGACAGTGTTGAAGAGAGGGGTCAGGGGTTAACAATCAAGACCTTTTCAGTGGTGCTCCTCATTTTGTTCTCTATGCCAAGGAGAATGGAAAGCCTTTGAAAGTTTTAAGCAGGGAGGCAGCATGATTGGATTTGGATTTCTAAAGGATCACATAGTTATAGTGTGGAAAATATTAGTATTTTAGAGGCAGGGTGAGGGTCAAAACTGGGAGACTAATTGGGAGGCTATTGCAATAGGCCAAACACTGGGGGATGGTACTTTGAGCTAGAGTTGTGGCTGTGGAGTTAGAGAAAATGGCAACCTAACTGATTGTTTATTTGGTTGTTTTCCTAAAAGTATCTTATATTTAGGCATTACAAAGAGTCAGTGTATAAAATTCACCAAGAATAACTCAGAAGATTGGGGGAAGCCAAGTGGAGGTCCAGCTTTTGAATAAAAAAAATTATGTTTGTCCCAGGAGTTGGTTTTAATTGTTTCTATCTCTGTCCTCTAGTTCTTTCCATCTTTACTCTTTTTGTTTCCTGATCTGGAAATCCAGTCTCTTTTCATCAGATTTCTGTCCATTCTTCTTAAGCATTTTTTATCCAGCAAATTTTATTGAGCACCTCCTCTGTGTTATGTTTTCTTCTGGGTGCCTGGAAAAGAGATGACTGGGCCCTCAAAGTCATAGTAACGTAATAGATAAGGCAGATGTATATTCATAAAACAACATACTGTACTAAATGTAACATACAAAACATGCAAAATAGAGTTATTGATCCTTTTGGGGGCATCTCGTGGTTGGTTTTTTAGAATAGGGGAGGTCTAAATTACATTTTAAAGGATAAACAGAAATCTGCCAGGGGGAGAACAGACAAAGGGAACGTAGCATGTGGAAGGACACTGAAACTTGAAACAGCACAATGTTTTTTCTGAAATATGGCAGTTTGACATTTCTGAATTTTGGTGTTGCTGGTTGTAAACGGAGGGGAAAGTGGCAGAAGATGAGATGGGCCAAATTGGCAAGACGTTCACCATGAAGTTTCTTCCAGAATCCCTGCATTCAGAAAAGCATTTGTGTTTGGGGAGTAAACAATGTTTTGTTTTTAAAAGCTTATGACTTCGTTTAAAAAGCCTTATTATCTAGACTAACGTTATTAGACTGAGTTTCAAGAAAGCAGATAACGTATTTTGTAGAAGATACCATCTTTGAAATTGCCTTACACTATGTAACCTATAAATGCTTGCAGATAGTAAAACTAAATAGTGAAAGTGCCTATGTTGTTCACAGGAGGCAGTCAGAACTTCAGTGGCTCAGTGATATCTGAGTGAGCTGAGAGGGCTCAGGTCCTCACCAGACTTATACTTTCAGGGAGAGACTTAAGGTTTGTGAAGAATCTTAAATGATAATTTTGATGGTACTCAGTTAATCAAATTTGTGTAGTGCTTCCACTCATAAAAGATGAAAGCAAAGCTTATTTTTTAAAAAATTAACCTTAAGTAAGACCATTTGATACCAAAATATGATAGTGTTATCATTTAAGTCACTTACGAAAGGAAAACTACGGCAGTTCTCTTGCAGTATTAGCACTTTTCCTGAGCTGTTTTCTTCTCCTGTTAACCATTTCTCTGTTGCTTGAGAGAGCTTTTCAAGCGCTGATACTAGCAGAGTGCCTCAGTGAAAAGCTGGAAATACAATTTCACTTAACTGTTGCTGGTATGTTTTCTAAGTGTGATAAGAGGGTACTTTTCTAATTCTAGGTGCTAGTATTACGCCCAGACTTTGAAGAAATTGATATTGCTAGTTTACAGAATTAAGTGAGATCCTTATCTGGGACTATGAAGGAATTAAGATACTTTGAGAATGCTCTGCAGCTGAGGTGTAGATAGAGGTAAAGCTCTAAAGGGATCAGATGGGTGGTAGTTAAGTAATAGCAGATGTTCCTTTTCAAATCTGCAAACCAGAGGTCTGTTATGGTTTTTGCTGACTTGGTTCTGTAGGAAACCTTTGATTTGTGCCTTATACTTCTGAAAGAATCAAGAAGAAACTATTCAGATGATTGGACACCAGTATTTTTGCTTTGTAGAGGGTTTTACATACAAAGGAAATTCTAATTTACTGTAGGCTAGCACCAGAATATTTAATTAAGTATGCAAGAGAGTTGGGCATAGTGAAAAGGACAGTTGTGTTAGGAATCTGAAGACAGGTTTGAGTTGCTTTGTTTCCAGCCCCTGTGGTGTAGCTTTGGGAAAATTACCTGACTTCTGTGAGCCTTGGCTTTTCTGGGTGTATATAAAAGTGGTGAGAGTACATATATGCTATTTTGAAGTTTAAGTGAAATATTGCATGAAATGAAAACCATATTAATTGGTTCATAAAACCATTGAATTTCCAGAGTGAGCATATGCCATTTTATGTCTGTGCTTCTTGTGAAATAAAATAATGATCAAGAACAGGATAAAGCAATAAAAATAGAGAATATAATATGCTTTCATTTTTAAATTTGTTAAATGCTTTTATTTTTTGGCTGTGCCACGCAACTTGTGGACTTAGTTCTCGACTAGGAATTAAACCCATAGCCCTCGGCAGTGAAGGTGAGGAGTCCTAACCAGTGGACCACCAGGGAATTCCCTATAATTTGCTTTTAGAGTGTTGATTCTTTAGATGTCATTAAGGAAATGTTAGTAATTTCTAGAAGCAAAACTGAGAATTGTAAGTTAAATCATCTTATCAGATAACAAGATGATTTTGAGATATATTTTAAAGTACTGTATCTTTTATTATATATATTTAAAATACTTACATACTGATGTAAAATTACTGTACAACTGATATTAAAAATACTATATATATATATATATAGTTACCAAAATCTCTTGCCTTGTGTTTATCCTGGACCATCTTCCCTTATTTCCTTACTTAGAAAATGAAGCAAAACAAACCAACAAAAAAACACCCTTCCTCCCTTGTCTTTAGCTTTAAACCTGAAGTGCATTTTAAATGTGGTTGGTGCCTGGCCAGCAGTCTCTTCATTCTTTCAGTTTTGCAGTCAATAGTGAATTGTTTTCAGAGTAAAGATCCTAAACATTCCTATGCTAGAAACATTCCTTGGGGACCGAGGTCCAAATATCATTCTGCCACTCTGCAATATCTGTTTTAGCTAAATTTCTATTGGTATTTGTATCATTGCATGATTCATAAACAGACATTTACTTAGACCCTCTCCCTCCTGAACTGCCATACTCAGAACATGGAATCCGCTAGTTTGGAAGTATGACTACCTGATATGCTCATCTCTCTCTCTTACCCTCTCACTTGTTTAAAATGTCCGATTTTATAATAGTGTTACTTGGGTGAGACTTTGAACTATAGCTTTAGCCCAGTGGGAATCTTTTCTCAGGTATTGAAAGGATTAGAAACAGTTAAATGCTCTTGAATGCTCACACCTCAAATGATTCTCAGATTGTTGGTTGGTTAAAAAGGTATTAAATGAGAAAGAAACCAGATTGAAAGGGGAGATGAAAAGGGTGCAGGCAGAGGATAGGGAGGGTGTGCACGTTTGGGGGGTGCCTGGCTGGGGAGGGTTGTGGCGGGGGAGGAACCTAGACAAGGCAGTGAGCCCTCCACATGAACTGTACCTGATGAAATTTGTCATTTCTTTCCTTTTCATTTAAAAATGACTATTAGCCAAAGTACCACTGCAGCATTTTTCCTAATAATTTTTTTTTGGCCCAGTATAACTTCTTATACTAGATTTTCCTTTAGGTCATTAAGATTTAAATTTCATATTTCTAGTAGTAAAATCATCCTTGTCAAGTGTAGGGAGGCTGTAGCTTTAACACCACTTCATGTCTGATTAGAAGGTTCCCTTTTGTAATTAATTTTCCTCTGAGTTCTTTGTGGAGCATAGTAGCCCACTGCAGAGAGGTTAGAATACTGTGGACTTTGGCTGTTCAGTTTTAATGATACAAGGGAATAGCAAAGCAAGAATAAATGAGGTACTTTTTGGTGAGCACAAAATGTGAACTGACTGTCAGTGTAAGCTTGGTTCTAGGAGCAGTTAGCCAGCAGTAATAGGGCACACTTGAGTAATTGAATTTGCATAACAAGGCTTGCCGAAGAGATCTGACAGGCACAGAGATTTGTCTAGCTAGCGAGCTCCAGATGGACATGACCGCGCAGCAGCTGGGCGGCACGTTGCTCAGCATGGACAGCACCGCCCAGACTGGCAGCTGGACCCTGGCGACTGCAGGGCTGTGGCAGGCCAGCTGGTGGCTTCTGACAGCCCGTGGCCCGGTTGGAGAGCCTTTTCATAATGGCCTGTCAGGGTATGGGACCTGCAGGGACTGGCAGGAGAATGTCACAAGTCACCAGTGAGGGTTGTTAAGCTGAAGAAATCTGTCCTAGGGAAGTAGAGGTGGTCACCATTGCAGCCCCAAAGCAAATGCCTTCCAGAGCCATTCCCCTCCTTTTTGAAGAGGACAGGCTTGCTTTCTTTCTTTTTTTTAAAAACACATTTGCTCCAGGCTGCGGTCATTCTGAATTATGTCATATTCTTAAAACTTTGAAACCAAGTTGGCCACCTTCCTGAGAGCACATGTTGACTGTCAGTTGAGATGAAAGAGAACATTGTTTTTTATGTCTTTGCATACTTGCCCC
>NW_011494936.1:3788229-3835318 GCF_000754665.1 Bison bison bison | reverse complement strand
GGTGATAGTTTAATGATCTGTCTTGGATTTATTGCTTATAAGAAAAAGCGATATATTTTAAGAATAAGCTGCAGAGAAAATGAGTGAACTGGTATGAGGTCAGTTTGTTCAGGCCACTCCTTTCCTGTGTCCAGGTGAGCTGCATTTATGTAGAAGAATTATATAACCACCTGTCTTCTTAGATTAGAATGAACATAGAGGAAGGCCAGCTCTGTGCTTGCTATTAATAAAGTTTACATCTGTAGTTTTAAATTGAGATTTTTGCCATCTATAACACTTTCACTCTAAAAAATCATATAACTAGACAATACAATATTTTTTTTAAGGGCAGGAAAACTCAGAAGCGTTTTTCAGTAAAATGAGAAATTTGCTGTTATAAGCCCCAGGCTCTTATACTTTCAATACAACCAAATTCTGATGAAACAACACAATTCATACTGGAGCACCTTGGGCTTTATGGTAGTAAAAACAGTTCAAAAGGTTACTGTTTTAACCTTCAAATAAGCAAAGATACAAAAGTCTGTTTTCAGCCAAGACAGGAAATGTGAAGCCTCATTGATTACTGTTGGGGATGGAAATTATTACAACCAATTCAGAGAGCAATTTGGCTAGATGCATCAAAAGCTTAAAAAAATTATGTAAAATAATTTATCTAGTAATTCTAAGAATGTATCCCCGCACATTCAGAATATATATAAAGATTTACCTTTTAGAATGTACATTTAGTGTTGTTCAGAACACTGTTTCTCAATGTGCTATACATGGACCCTGGGGGTGGCCATGAGGTCAGTATTATTTTCATACTAATACTAATAATATTGATTTAATACTAATACAGTGCAAAAGGAATTGTGGGTAAAAGTGCTGGCCCCCAACATGAATCAAGGCACTGGCATTGTGTTCTTCATTGCCACCTGCATGCAGTTTTACTTAAGAATGGCCTTGAAGCAATGCAAATTAAGTCTTGATCTTTGAATACATTTTTTTTAATAACTGTGTGATAAAATGAAAAGCATGCATAAACACTTCTGCTACAATAGATTGTTTTGAGGAAAAGTTCATTTGTGATTGAGTTGCCAGATGAACTATCTGCTTTTCCCTGGAATATCGTTTTTATTTAAAAGAATGAATGATAAGACATTTTCCAGAAAAAGGACAGAGTGAGCCTGTTACTTCAAATATTTGTTGCCAATAATAATATTGGACCTCTCAAGCAAACATAAGAATTTTAGAAAACCTGATTCTACAAGCCTGACAGCTTTTTAACACTAAAGACTATTATGAAGAGGTTTGTGGTGCTGTTAAAGAGTGTGAATTTCTAATATTGTATATTGGTAATTTGAAAGATATGCGTAACTTATGGAACCCTTATTTTCCAAGAGATTGTTAAATAATGCTACAGAACTATCCTGAGTAAGAGATGCATTCAAAGTATAAAGTAGATAGATTTTAGTATAACAGACTGAAAAAAGTTCATTGGTAACAATTTTAGATTCCACCCTGCAGCTGGCCTTTAATAAACTACCAGTTTTCAAAGTTTTGGTTTAATATCAAAGAAAAGTATCCAGAGTTATCTGAAAAGATTCTTGAAACACTCCACCCTTTTTCAGTTTCATACCCATGTGAAGCCAGCTTTTCTTTATATATATCAACCAAAACAACATATATTTGCTTCTGCACTCAATCTGGTATGAAAATCCAGCTGCTTTCTAATCACCTAGATTTAAAGAGATTTGAGAAACTGTAAAACAGTGCTACTATTCTCACTAAATTTTTTTTTTTTCGCTTTAGGAAGTCTTATTATTTTTCATAAAAATGTTAATATTATGTAATGGGTTTATTGTTTTTAAGTGAATTAATAAATAAATAATCTTACATTTTCTCAATTTTAATTTCTAATGTAGTAAGTACCAATTGATATAATCCACCTAAGCTAAAGGTCCTCAATAATACTTAAGACCAGAAAGTTTAAGAACCACTGGTTTAAAATAATGATTACTTGGAAATAGCACAGATGTCCAATAGGAGGGAGTTGATTAGATTGCATAATATGCATCAAAATGTTAAATATTTGACATGAAAAAATTTTACAGTATTTTGTTAGGTAAGAAAAGCAAGCTATAAAATAATATATACAATATTCCATTTTTGTAAAAAAAATATTATAAGTGTATCATGTTTATATCAAATGTATTCTATAACACTCAGATATGAAGCAGTTTTCATTGGGAAAGAAGGCAGAAAAAGTTCTAAAAAAGTTGTAAGAATGTTAAAGTGTATCATGAGATACTGTTTCTTCCTGGCTTTTGATGAAAACATCTTGTTCTTTTCTAACCAGCTTACCTAACCTGAATATTTTCCCCTTATTTTAAAAATAAGGACAATAGCTACCTCTTAGGCTAGTTGATGGCACCCTACTTCAGTACCCTTGCCTGGAAAATCCCATGGACGGAGGAGCCTGGTGGGCTGCAGTCCATGGGGTTTCGAAGAGTTGGACATGACTGAGCGACTTCACATTCACTTTTCACTTTCACGCATTGGAGAAGGAATGGCAACCCACTCCAGTGTTCTTGCCTGGAGAATCCCAGAGACGGTGGAGCCTGGTGGGCTGCCATCTGTGGGGTCGCACAGAGTCGAACACAACTGAAGCAACTTAGCAGCAGCAGGCTAGTTGAAAGAATTAAGTGAGGTAATAGTACCTGGCATATGATAGTTGTCCCATATATATACTTTCCTCTAATATAACATTTCTCTCTATGCTAAAATTCTGTATGGTAGCAGTGTGTCCGTGACATTCAGTGGCTAGTAAAACATTCCCTTGAAGTCAAAATAACGGTCCTTTGAAAACAAGAGCATTTCAGGTGACTATCATCTTCTGTGAAAAAAATTTGGACTAATAGCTGTAATACAAAAAGTAAACAGCACCATGCACATGCTTTTTGGTAAAGATGGGTATGGGAAACAAGTATTTAATGACCTGCAGATACCTAAGTTCCCAGCCAGGTACTTTTGTAAAATAGCTGGATGCTTTACAGACATAATTACATTTAATCCTCACAACAGCCCTCATTTTACTGAGGCAGAAATGGTCAAACAGAGATGTTACAGAACATGTCTTTAGTCATTTGTGAGTGTGGAGTAAATTCAAACCCACGTCTGGCTGACCGTGAGGTTTATACTTTGAACCCTATAATATACTGCCTCTGATAAAAGAGAAGTGAATACAACCAGATGAATACAAGGAACAAGCCAGCCCTGCTCCTCACTTTGGGAGATTCTGAGGTAGGGGAAAACCTGGATTCAGGTTTATAAACTTCATGATCTCTGAGTCTCATTCCCCAGTGTTAAAATAACATATAAAACACAGTGTCTGATACGTCATAATCATTGAGTAAATGGAAGTGAGTTGTTATAACTGCATGGCCAAGCCAAAAGTTTGGGTTCCTGACTATAAAATATGAAAAGAAAAAATATCACTGTATGTTCATAATCCCTTACTTGAAACTCTAGGAACCATATGAGTTTTATTTTAAATTTTTTAGAAAAACAATACCATACACTTACCATATATTATGTAACATCCCTAACAAGGTCCAGGGCCACCCTTGGTAATCAAATACATTAATTATTTCTGCAGTGAAACGTGATATTCACACTAAGCATAATAAATGCTATTAATATAAAAGATAAAGACTATGACTATGTAAATAACCTTATGTCAGTTCAGGTGAAGTTTTGCTGTCAAATGAGTGAAGAAAATAACCTTTTGCTTTTAGAAGTTTTGTAGAACAGAGTTCTAGGGATGGGATTGTGGATTCAGAAAGCATACAATATAATGTTTCAAGAGAATAAAGAAGCCTAGATTTCTTTACCAATTGAGGAACAGATAGTCAGATGATTGTTGTGTTCAAAAGAGACTCTACATATTAAGTCAAAAACAGTAAGTCCTTTTTGCTCCTAATCTCAAATACTAACTATATCCAAGGAGAAAAAAAACACGCATCTCCTCTCATATAAATATACTTCATGTTAAATGTTGGGGACAGAATCAAGTCCCATATTTCATCTGAACGATCTGCCTTTATCAAAGAAACCACAAAAAAACAAATCTATTTGCCTTGGTCTCTTCTTCCCAGAGGTCTTCTTGTAATAGAATCTCTTTCTTTCTCTTTCTTTTTTCAGTGAGAGTGGAAGATTGATATTCTGGGTCTTGGTCTTCAAATACTGAAAGTGCAAGTTGCTCAGTTGTGTCCAACTCTTTGCAACCCCATGCACTATACAGTCCATGGAATTCCCCAGGCCAGAATACCGAAGTAGCAGTTCCTTTTTTCAGGAGATCTTCCCAACCCAGGGGTCAAACCCAGGTCTCCTGCATTGCAGGCAGATTCTTTACTAGCTGAGCCACCAGGAAGCCTTTCAAATACTGAAAAATTTGCAAATACTAAATTCTCTTGAACTGTGAAAGAGACTAACATTATAGGTTATGTTTGGTCATTCCTAAACAGTGGTATTCAAGAAAATTGCCTTTTGTAAAAGAAAAAGAATTGAGTAATTTTAAAACAAGGGAATTTCAAATGTTGAGAAGATAAGCAATATAGTTACTGGCTGTGCCTGATGGAGTCAGAACTGAGGGAGAATCATAAAACAGCCTATTCTTTATCCCTATCCTCCTCCAGTCCTCACTTTTCTTAGTTTATATTCTGTGGTACATGATTAAACATCCCTCTGTTGAATTTATTCCATCCCTGTTCTGCCCTTCATTTGCCCTTGAGGAGCTGAACATGCTTGAAGTACATGGATGCCCATGTTGGCCTGGTTTCACTTGTAAATTATCACTAATCTCAAGTGGGCCCTTAAGACGGACAGTTTTTCATTTGCTTAATTCATTCACGCTTTTCATCACCTAAATAATTCTTTCATAGCTTCTCTAGGACCCTTCCCCAGTGTCATCTCATGAGCTTCCTTCTTAACTTTCACTGAGGAAATAGCAGTCGTCAAAGAACTTCCACGTAATCCCAGCACTGCCTCTACTAACCTCCATGCTACTTGATGCGTGCACTCTGCCTTCCCTCCTGTCACAGTGGATGAGCCCTCAGGGTTTTGTTGAAAGTTAACTTCTGTACTTCTGCCCTGATTTCTACCCCTCTTGCTTTCTCCCCAAGTAAATCAGAAGCCCTAGGAGCTGTTCTTTGCAGTTGGGGTTGAGAACTACTCTTATTAGAATATAAGATCCATGAGAGCAGATATTTGTTCTGTTTTGTTTAGTATTTGTAACAATACCTAACACATAGTAGACATGCATCCACCTATCCATTGTGTTGAATGGATAGATGAGTGAATGAATAAATTTTTCTAGAACGAAAAAAGATATAAACTGTAAGTTCTGAAAAGGACAAAACATACACACCTAATAAATAGGCTTTCCCTGTGCTTTATAATTAGAAGTTCAGATCTGTTCACCAAAAAAATATTGGTTGAGTGAGGTTTCTAATGAGTTCCTACAGATATGCTCATTTGAAATTTTTTTCTTAGAATTTGTTTTTTGCAGGTAATTCTAGTTACTTGGATTTTTTTGGTTACTGAGAGCTGAGGTTTTTCTAGTATCTGAGTGCTCAAGCCTTTTCATGTGGATTTCTTGGTGGCAGTTTCACAAATGAGTGGATCTATTTAAATACAAACCCCTGTTCTTTTTACCCAGTACTGCTGCTCAGAAGACCTAGCTTAGAGCTCCATCATGTTTTCTCTTAAGGAGACAGATTCTATTATGACCATAATCTAATTGATTGCATTTCTTTTTTCTCTTTTTTAAGCAAAAAAAAAAAAAAAAAAAACCAGTTTAATTGTGGTTTAAAAAAATCTAATTAATAAAAGTTGATAATAGCTTCATTCATTAATTAATGTACCTACCCAGCATTTATTGAACACCTACTGTGGACAAAACACTTAATCCAGGCACTGGAGACCTTCTAGATGAGAGAAACAGTAAGGATAAACCTTCAAGTGTAATTTAAATGATATAAAATTACATTAAGGTAAATGTTATAAAAAGAAATTAGATTGTGACAGAGATCTTCATTCAGTTAAAAATGAAGAAGTATTCTGTATTGGCTTTGAGTGTAATTGATTGTATTTCTTTCCTTAAAGTGAGAATAAAATGTTTATTTTCATGATACCTCTGTTTGATGAAAAGTCATAGGAAAAAGCCACATATATTTTAATTTGGCTCTGTATCTCTTTTCTCTAAATCCTAATTTATAGAAATGTGGCTATTCAGACTCTTGTGCGTTTTGACAATGTACATGAACAATGTACATGTGTGTGGGAAGTAAGCACTAGGGATGAGGGTAGGATGGTTAGATAGCATCATGGACTCAATGGACGTTAATTTGAGCAAACTCTAGGAGATAGTCGAGGACAGAAGAACCTGACATGCTACAGACCATGAAGAGAGTCAGGTGTGTCTGAGCGACTGAACAACAGCATAGCAAAGTGTTGTGGATTTTCATGAACTGTAACTCAGTAGCATAGCGCTATGTAATAAAACAGTCCCTGAGCGCTGCTTCCTTACCGATGTCAATCAAATAATATTAGGATAATGATACTCGCTTCTTTTTTTGTCAGTTGAATTTTTATTTGTAAAACAACCTTAAAATGAAACTCACGTAATTTTTATATGTATGCCCTGGTAGATAGTCTAGAACAAATACCATTGGTGTGGTTAGTCATTTACTTGGGAAGCTGTTGCCAGGGTGGACTCAGAGCTGCCAGGGACAGAAAGCACATATGTAAAGCTGATTGTAAGAGTGGAGATACAAAGTAACTCAGCAATATAATAGTGTAAGTTAATGAAGGATTGCTCCATTTGTAGAAATTTGATGCAGATGTTTCAGGAAAGTATCTTTTGTAAATCAAGGTACAAGTATTTATCTCTGTTGGTCTTTAGGTCAGAATTTTCCCTCTGTCACCTCCTGCCTTTGTAAAAGACAGTAAAAGTAGGATTTGTGAAACATTTCTAAATAATGAGTATACAAAGACACCATTTATAGGTGGATCAGTGCTATTATTCTATTTTTTTATTTTATTGGAGTATAGTTGATTTACAATTTTGTGTTTTATTTTAAATTTCAATTTGTAGGTTCTTCCCTTGAGACTTTGTTCTTTTTTCTCTATTTTTAAATTTAAATTTATATTTAAAATTTTTAACACTGTTGTGTTGGTTTCTGCCAACAGCACAAGTCAGACATATTTATACATACATCCCTTCCCTACCCTCATCCCATCCCTCCTACTCTTTTTGGCTGAAGCATTTACTTCTATCTGAAAACTATTAGCATAAATCTCCTGAGAACCAAGACATCCTCCTGTATAACTTCAAGACTGCTGTCACATCCAGGAAATTTAACATTGATTCAGTATCATCTAATGTAGAATCCATATTCAGGTTTTCTCAGTTACTCCCCAAATAACTGGGCTTTTCCTTTTCTTGTGATCCTCATTCTGATAAGGGTTCATGTATTACGTTTGGTTGTCATGTTTCATCAGCCTTCCAAATTTTTCCTTTAAAAAATCTTTCATGATGTCATTTTTGGAGTCCAGATCAAGTTATCTTATGGAATTTTTCTCATTCTGAATTTGTTTCCTTATTGATATAAGGTTAAACCTTTTTGGTTACCATACAGAGCTTGATTTGAAAGAAAAAAAAGTTGGCATTCACTTGTAGAGAATCTTGATTTTTTGCTTTTCTCAGATGCTTTCCTTAGAGTCTCAACCAGGTATAAAGAAGTAGTAGTTGAATTTGTTTGTTTGTTTGTTGTAGATATTAAAAACGTGACATATTGTAATGAAAAAAAAATTTTAAGCAAAACTCAGCTGTCCAATTTATGATCTAATGAGCCTTTCCAAAACCTGATGGTAGGGTGTTTGCCCCATAGAAATCTTAAAAGAACAGCATTAAATATTCTTCTGAAATTCAAAGCTTTCAAATTTACATCCCATCAAAAATTCACATTGTGTAAAACAGAAACAGGCTGAATTGCAGGTGGATTACTGAAATAAAACCAAGAAAGTGAGTATTTTGTACCAGCTCTCTTGAACCTTATGCTCATGGGAGGAAATAGGCATTCCAATATCTGTATCTTTAGATTATTCTGAGCTTATCTCTGGTTTAATTTAGGAACTTGTGTATAAGTAGTAAGAGTTTAACAGTAAACTTTAAAACCAAAATGACATCTTACTGTAGCCCTGGTTTATAATGCTGTCTAAGAAAATAAAGCAAATATTTAAAATAACATATATTGAACTTATAAAGTCAGGTATTTCCAAAACAATAGTTCAATAGTTGTAACAGATGTTGATATTTAAGTATTGTCTTTAGCTCTTCCTTTTTCAGAACTCTTGACAACTTTCACTTAGTAAAATTTGCATACCAGATTTTCTAAAAATACTGTTTTCATCTAAAGATTTGTTTTCTGTAAGTTCATACTAAAGAACAGTAGATGTTAATAACAGGAGTAAATTCCCCCCCGCCTTTTTTTTATTGAGGTCAGCAGTGTTTAGATTAATCAGGTTGACATTTCTTGCTGGTGGGTCATGAACTGTTGATAATAGCATTAAATGGTGATTCGCTTGTTGCAGAAGGTACAACTCATTATCCAGCTACTGTATTAAATCATCATGGTACCCCCACATCCATGTGTTCTGTAGAAATAGAAGATGAGGAAGTATATATTTCTTTTATTTGCATCTTAAATTTATTGGAGGCTTAATCACGTTCTCTATGGAAGCTGCAGCATTGCCACTATTTTAGAGGACTAAAATGTTCTGACTGATTTGGGGAAATAAAGGGGTGTAGAATTTTGTAAATAACACACCCAGAGTTTTTTTTCATATTGTAAACCTTTCTGAAAACTTGTTTGAAGAGTGAGTATACCTGGGTAGCAAGTAATAAAAGCAAATGTTTACAGACTTTTAATTTGGATTTAATTTTAAATTATAGGCATATGAATATTTTTTAAAGATATATTCATTTTAAGGGAGAGATGGTACTTGGAAAGCTTAGTTATGTACTATGAGCGTAGATTTCTTGAGAAGTGTCATTGTTATGAAAAACCTCTTTTTTAAGAAAAGGGCTAGATTTTTTAAGTAGCTGCTAGTCAGCTGCCTTTTAAGATAAACTTCAGTAGTTTAGTATTCAGTGACTCTGAAGTTACTAGTCTCTTTGAATTTTAAATTCAAATGTCTTATACATATAATATGCACATTAATATACACATGTCCCATGTGTATATAGGCAGTGAATAGTAGCATGACTCTTGTATTAAGGTTGACTTAGTTTCTGATTGGATAGTATAGAATGAATGAATTCAGTTTCCAGATATTAATAAAACACCACAAACACCCAGCTCAGTGGTCTTATAGATAGGTGCTCAGTAATAATTTAATAATGAGTATGTGTCACTTGTGCAGAAACTGAACTTCTTTAACACTTTGTATTTGTGACACAGAGTGTATCTTAAGGAGGGATGGTAACAAATATTTCCCTTTATGGGGAAAAAGAATATTAACATTTTCAAAGTAACAGCCTTATTTAGAATAAATAAGTTCTTGCTGACTCAAAGAGAAACATAGCATTAGAAAATTACAGGCCACTAGAGGTCACTGTTTAGTAATCAACTTTTAATGAACCAGAACAGTCAGGAAAGCCAATAAATTACAGTGTGGGTTTTTCTAATTATGAATTCATATTTAATCCTTCAATGCCAAGTTAACTGTGGCAGTGGTTCTATGTATTTTGCATATGTGGTTATGCTAATATACTATTATATTTCTCAGATGTTGGTCCTCCATCATTAGAGAAGTATTGCCAAAGGCTTTGTTATATGGTCTTAATTACTAATTACGAGATGTAATTAACTTTGTTACCACCTTCACCTCTTTCATGGAACAGAAAGTTCTTTTGAAAGGAAAGTTTCACTGTAAATGAAAATTACATTTATGTGATCACAGGTGTAATGGTTCTGATCCAGTCTAGCCTCTGCCTGTCTGACATCTTCATGCTTCATTCTTGGTTTCTCTTGATCCCATCTCTGTTCTCTGCTCTGTCTAACCTGGTTTCTTTCCTGCCTTCTTTGGTCTACTTTATGTGAATCAGCTGCTTGATTAACTCAGTGACTGTTTACTCTCCAGCTTTCCAGCCTTGAGTAAGTGAGGAGTAGAATTTGACTCTTAACTGCATATGTTAAAGGAATCCCAGGGTGGGTGACTTGGACCCAGCAAACCTGCAAAGGGAAAACCATATGCATGTGAGCAGGTGTGTTCTGCTGCCACCACTGCTGCTCCAAGCAGATGTCTCTCCTCAACCTGTCCAGCCCAGAATCCATTCAGGAAAAGGCAAATTTCCTTGCTCATGTGATGTAAATTTGTTTTCTTCCTTAGAGACTAGGCTGGTTGCCCAGGAGGAGCCCTCTTAATCATGGGGAGAAAACCGGAACACGTGCAGATGTGTTTTCTGTTCTTGAAAACAATTTTGTGCATTCTGCCCAGAAACAGGTACATCAGTCCTTTGCTACTCAGACTTCCCTCTGCTTCATGTTGCCTTTACTTCCCCTGCTGCTAGGCAGCTGCTGGGTGCTCGGTATCCATGGGGGATTGGTCCTAGGACCCCCTGCCGATACCAAACTCCTCTGTGCTCAAGTCTCTTATATAAAAGGCATAGGACAGTCGGCCCTCTGTACCTGAGGTTCAGCATTCACAGGTAGGAGGTGCCACCTGTTTTCACTCAGAGTTCTCAGGGTTGCTTCAGTCTACGCAATGCACATACACGATATATTGTTCACCCAAACCAGCCCAGTCTTCTCAACCTGCCATTCAAGGCTCTCCACAGTCTGGAGCAAGCTAACTATTCTACTCTTATTTCTTATTACTTCTCTTCTCATGCTTTAACTTCTAGCCAAACTGAACCATTCATGATTTCTTAATTGTGTCTTTTATTTACTCGTTTCTATTTCTTGTTTATGCTTTCCTTTGCTACAGTTTTCATCTCTTCCTCATTCCTATCTGTCAGACAATAAGCCCAGCATAGGTGCTACCTTCTGTGATATTCTCCTTCAGTAGTGCTGAGCCTGCCTTTGAACCGCCATAGCAGGTAGGACACTTACCATCCCACCTTGCACTGTAATGGCTTGTGTACCTGTGTTTTTGCCTCGACTCAATATTGCCTACACTCAATATAGAGTCATTGAATAAAATTCTTGGCAAATAAATCAGAAGTCCTAAAATACAAACAGTTCTTTGTTTGGTACAAATAGCTCTTTATTGTATCACTTAATGGAAAGGGAAATGGAAATGTATTTTATACTTTGAAATGATTCTCCTCATATTTGCATAGCTCTATTTTGAAGAGATTGAGAGTTTAGTTAAAAAATAACCTTTTGCTTAAACAGCTACAATTTTTTGTGGTTTTATAAAAATTTGTAAAAGTAAGAGGATATATACATTTTGAACTTGAACCAGCTCTTTTCAATTAGTCTTTCCAGTGGCTGAATACATATATAAATTCCATATTATTAGAGGAATAAAGAATGCACTTTATTATGATAGAAGCTAACTTGCAGAGTGTTTGTTTATAACACGGTAAAATAAAGTATTACCTGTTTGAATTTGGAATATACTTTTCCTTGGAAACAACATTTTCTAGTATATTCAGGTCCTTTTTTCTATCAAATGTAGTCAACACAGGATATTCCTAAATTATGATAAGTATCATGTTTCTGTGGGAAATGATTTCAGAGATTCAGCTTGGAATGCCAGCCAGGATGCCAGCCCTTTTTATTCTTTAAGAAAATCAACTTACTGCTTCTTCCTCCTCTTTCTAGGCTGTGGGCTCTAAATTTTCCTGTGAGATTCACTTACTCTTCTAAAATTTCAAGTAGCTCATCTCTGAAATGTTTTCCTAATTCTGTATTTCCATCACAGTTTTTTTTTACTTTCTGGACCTGCATTTTTATTAATTTAACTCCTTAAGTTAAACTCTTTTTTTCTAAGTCAGGCTCATCTTTTCTATAAAACAAGTTCTTCCTCTTGATTTCTATTTATAGTGTGCTGCAGTTTCAAAATTTTTAAATTTTAGGTTTAGACTCTGAAAACAGCACTGTCCGATAGAAATATAATGCAAGTCATATGGATAATTTAAAACCTCCTAGTAGTCACATTTAAAAAGTATTTTAAAATACAGGAATAGAATTTAATAATATTTCATTTAGGCCAGAATATCTAAAATGTTAACATTTTTTAAACATGTAATCAATGTAGAAATTACTGATGTATTTTTACATCCTTTTTTTCCGTACTGAGTCTTCAAAATCTGGTGTTCATTTTACACCTAAAGTACATTAAGAAAACGATCTCGTTTTAAATTGTTTTAAAAAGAATAAAGTGCCTATCACTAAATTTAATGAAGGTAAAAAAATTATACACTGAAAACTGTTGACACATTAATTAAAAAAGTTGTGTATGTGTTAGTCACTCAGTTGTGTTCCACTCTTTGTGACCCCATGGACTGTAACCCACTAGGCTCCTCTGTCCATGGAGTTCTCCAGGCAAGAATACTGGAGTGGGTAGCTATCCTCTTCTCCAGGGGATCTTCCTGACCCAGGGATCAAACCTGGGTCTCCTGCATTGGCAGCAGACACTTCACCGTCTGAGCCACCAGGGAAGCCCAGAAGTTGAAGATGATCCAAATAATTGGAACAATATTCTATGTTGTTCATGGATTGGAATAATTAATATTGTTAAAATGTCCATATTACCCAAAGCAATCTATAGATTCAGTTCCAGTCAAAATTCCAATAGCATTTTCCATAGAAGCAAAACAAGTAATCTTAAAATTTGATGCTGTGGCTGAAACTCCAGAACTTTGGCTACCAGATATGAAGAGCCAATGCATTGGAAAAGACTCTAATACTGGGAAAGATTGAAGGTAAGAGGAGAAGGGGATGAGAGGATGAGATGGTTGGATGGCATCACCAACTCAGTGGACATGAGTTTGAGCAAGCTCTGGGAGATTGTGAAGGACAGGGAAGCCTGGCATGCTGCAGTCCATGGGGCTGCAAAGAGTCAAGACATGACTGAGCAACTGAACAGCAGCAAAATTTGTATGGGACCACAGAAAACCTCCAGTAGCCACAGCAATCTTGAGCGGAACAAAGCCGGAAGCATCACACTCCCTGATTTCAAACTATTACAAAGCTGTGGTAGTCAAAACTGTATGGTATTGCCATAAAAGCAGACATACAGAACAATGGAAAAGAATAGAGGGCAGAGAAATAAACCCATGCATACATGGTCAATTAATATATGACAGAGGAGGCAAGAATATAAAATGGGGAAAAGATAGTCTCTTAAATAAATGATGTTGAGACAATCACATGCCTAAAAATGAAACTAGACTACTATCCTAACACCATAGACAAAAATTAACTCAAAATGGATTAAACATTTGAATGTAAGAACTGAAACCATAAAAGCCCTAGAAGAAAACATAGGCAGTAAGCTCCTTGACATCAGTCTTAGTGATTTTTTTTTTTTTTTTAGAGGATCTGATTCCAAAAGCAAGGCAATAAAAGTAAAAACAAATAAGTAGGACTACATCAAACTAAAAAGTTTCTGCACAGCAAAGGAAGTCATCAGCAAAATGAAAAGGCAATGAGATGGGCATGGAAAAAGTAACCCATTACATTGCAGATTTATAGTTGCTGTAACAGTTGTATAAGCAAGTTCCATGATGAGATGATGATATAGTTTGGATTATATGTATTTATCAGATTGAATAAGTTCAAAGTCAGTTACTTTCCTGAGCTGATGAGTGTTACCATGTATTTTATAGTTGGGTTAGGGTATTTTAAGAAAAAGATAGTTTTGAAGGTTTGGAACTGCAAAAGGGCATATTTAAGGACTATTAAGTGAGAGTCAGTTTCTGGAGTTTTAATTGTTTCAAATTGAGCTGCTTATTATTTTCTGAACAGATTTGTACTTTTATACCTTTATGTATTTGCTTTTGTAGTTCACTTCTAGAATTTCTCTCTTTGCCCCAAATCTTTCCCTGCTAGCATATCCTAGTCTTAATCATCTTTCATGGCCCATATTGAACTGATCTTTTTAGTGAAGATTCTCCTACATTCTTTTCCTAGTTTTATTCCATAAATGAATGTGACATTTCCTTCTTTTGAATTTTGAACATTTTGGCTTTTCTTTTTTGTTTGTTTGTTTTTGTTTTGTTTTATTTTTCCATTTTGGCTTTTCTTATGGCAGTTGTCTTTGTATTAAGATTAATTTTATAATGGAGTAATCCTTGTTCTGGATCACAAAAATTAACTTGAGCAGGAATTGGGTCTTAATTATTTTTTTATATTCTGAAGAACCAAGAGTGAATTCCTTCTATGTAGGAAATATTCTGTAAGTATTTTATGTGTAGTAAATATATTTTATGAGATGTAAACCAAACAAAAACACAAAGTAATCTAGAGACTCCCAAAACCTAATGTTTTCTTTTAGATTACTTTCATGAAAAATATTCATAAATTTGATTGGCTGCTCTACCTGGATAAAATGTCTGGATTTCACTTGTAAAAGTAGATGCCATAAAAGCAACATTCTGTTGTAAATTTTTAGTGTAACACAGGTGCTAATGGTAAAGATAAAACCTTTTTTATTATCATAAAAGAATTAAAGATATCTCAGCATAAAAATAACATGGAAATCAATCGTGCCTTTGACATTTAAGGACATGTTCTGTTTTCTTTTTTTACATATCTATCTGCTTCTTCTGGCAGTATAGTGAATTAGGTATGTTAAAATAAGACACCTAGGTGCAGGATAAATTACAACAAACATACTTTTAAATGCATTTCAGATACTTCAAAAAATAAGAGAAATCCTCAGTGACCAAATAATTTAATAATACAGGCGTATCTCTGAGATATTGCTGGTTCAGTTCCAGACCAGTGCAATAAAGTGAGTCACATGAATTGTTTGGTTTTCCAGTGCATATAAAAGTTATGTTTATAGTATATTGTAGTCTGTTAAGTGAGCAATAGCATTATGTCTAAAGAATAATGTGCATACCTTAATTAAAAAATACTTTATTGCTAAAAAAAGTGCTAACCATCATCTGACAACATAGGGTTGCCAAAAACCTTCAATTTGTTTAAAAAAAAAAAAAACCCATACTATCTGAGAAGTGCAATAAGCAAAGCGCAATAAAACAGGATATGCCTGTAACCTGAAGGCAGAGTAATAAATCCAGAAGCTTTGGCTGCCCCAGAGGCAAATGTTGATTTCAGGAACCAGGAGCTTTAGGGATTAATACTGATGAACAAAGAATCAAAGTGTAATGGGAAACTAGGCCTTGTGCTCGCACCAGTTGGGAAAGCTGACCCCTGCCTCATATTCCCCTACTTCCTAAAAGCCAAAATACCCAGAAGCCATATCCTCTGGAA
Organism: Bison bison bison; assembly: GCF_000754665.1. Taxonomy (NCBI): domain Eukaryota; kingdom Metazoa; phylum Chordata; class Mammalia; order Artiodactyla; family Bovidae; genus Bison; species Bison bison. The sequence goes on along the minus strand of NW_011494936.1, from coordinate 3,819,824 downwards.
AAAGGGTGGTCTGTAGATAATATCCCTGCTGATAAAGTAGATTAAAGACTACTGGAAAAACCGCACTATCTATGGTGGTAACTGTGAAATTCCAGATGTTCAAGCTGGGTTTAGAAAAGGCAGAGGAACCAGAGATCAAATTGCCAACATCTGCTGGATCATCGAAAAAGCAAGAGAGCTCCAGAAAAACATCTACTTCTGCTTTATTGACTACACCAAAGCCTTTGACTTTGTGGATCACAACAAACTGTGGAAAATTCTTCAAGAGATGGAAATACCAGACCACCTGACCTGCCTCCTCAGAAATCTGTATGGAGGTCAAGAAGCAACAGTTAGAACTGGACATGGAACAACAGACTGGTTCCAAATTGGAAAAGGAGTACCTCAAGGCTGTATATTGCCACCCTGCTTATTATTTAACTTATTTGCATAGCACATCATGAGAAATGAATGAACTTGGCTGGATGAAGCACAAGCTGGAATCAAGATTGCCGGGAGAAATATCAATAACCTCAGATGTGCAGATGACACCACTCTTATGGCAGAAAGTGAAGAACTAAAGAGCCTCTTGATGAAAGTGAAAAAGGAGTGAAAAAACTGGCTTAAAACCCAATATTCAGAAAAATAAGATCATGGCATCTCATCCCATCACTTCATGGCAAATAGATGGGGAAACAATGGAACAGTGAGAGACTTTTTTTTTTTTTTGGCTCCAAAATCACTGCAGATGGTGACTGCAGCCTTGAAATTAAAAGACGCTTGTTCCTTGGAAGAAAAACTGTGACCAACCTAGACAGCATTTTAAAAAGTCGACACATTACTTTGCCAACAAAGGTCCGTCTGGTCAAAGCTATGGTTTTTCTAGTAGTCATGTATGGATATGAGAGTTGGACCATAAAGAAGGCTATGCACCTATGAATTGATGCTTTTGAACTGTGGTATTGGAGAAGACTCTTGAGAGTCCCTGGACTGCAAAGATATCCAACCAGTCAATCCTAAAGGAAATCAGTCCTGAATATTCATTGGAAGGACTGATGCTGAAGCTGAAACTCCAATACTTTGGCTACCTGACACGAAGAACTGACTCACTGGAAAAGACCCTGATCCTGGGAAAGATTGAAGGCAGGAGGAGAAGGGGACAACAGAGGATGAGATGGTTGGATGGCATCACCAACTCAATGGACATGGGTTTGAGTAAGCTCCTGGAGTTGGTGATGGACCGGGAAGCCTGGCATGCTGCAGCCCATGGGGTTGCAAAGAGTCGGACATGATTGAACGACTGAACTGAACTGACAGTTTGCATAATATATCAGCCTTGCTCTCCCCTCCAAATCTTTGTAACAGTAGGTCTGATCTCAGGTATAGTGTTCAAATTTAAGCAACTAACCCAGTTGGGGAAACACTCAAACAGTAAGTTCAGTTTCTGAGTTGGTAAGGCTAGTAGGGCTTGTCATCCACAGAAAGAATGAAAATCCTCTCTGGAGAAAATCACCCTCAATCCAGACCTCTTGGAATTCACAAGTATTCAGCTTAGTAAATACGAGCTGACAAAAAATATATATATCTAAAACATAAGGCAAGTTTCCAGCACAAGAATTAACAGGAACAAACAAATCCCTAAAGCTCTTGGTCCTGAAGAGCTACGGATACTAAAACCCCCAAACAGAATATATATAATTACTATATATAAAACATTTTAAAATGACAAACATAGAATTAAAAATAAATGAACAAAGAACGAGAGAGTATCAAGAAGGATCAACCACTCAAATTTGGAAAAAAATATTGAAATTTAAAAGTTAATAGATGAGTTAAAGGGCATTGGAGAGGGAGCTGAAGAGAGATTTAGTAAATAGGAAGAGAGATCTAAAGAAATCACCCAAATGTATTACAGAAAGACTTGGAGATGAAAAATAGGAAAGTTAAGAGGCATGACTACATGGATAGAAAAAGTCAAATGTGTCTGATTGGAATTCCCAGATGTAATGGGGGGAAATGGTCTAAATGATAATGTCTAAGAATTTCCAAGATTGACGTAAATCCACAAAAAACAGGAATCCACCTAACATCCCTCCCCACCCCCAGATCTCCCAGCCTGGTTTCAAAGACAGCTCGAATTCTGAAGCTATGCATGAGTACAAACAAAAAGAGTTCTGAGGAAAGGGTACTTTCTAGTCCAAGGAGCAGAAAGAAAGGCCCCATGAAACAGGAAGAAATTCTTTATTTTTTTTCCTCCCAGCTCTGCCATGGGCAGGGCTTATTTAAAAGGTAAGTCTTACTTCTGAAACTGCAGTTCTCTTGTGGCAGCAGCAGGCATACAGATTCTTAAAGATCTTAGGAAGGAAATCCATCTCTCTGACCACAGAAACTGTGGTCCAAAGAGTGTGGGAAAATTCCCTTGCTTTTTACTTTCTTTATTCTTCTGCTCCTGGTACCCAGAGACAGATCTAGTTGTACAAATTGCAGGACTTTACAGCCGGAGGACCAGAATAGGGGGAGGATTGGTAGCGGGGATGGGGCTTCCCTGATGGCTCAAGTAATAAAAGAATCTTATTGCCATTACTGGAGATGCAGGAGATGTGGGTTCGATCCCTGGGTTGGGAAGATTCTCTGGAGAAGGAAATAGCAACCCACTTCAGTATTCTTGCCTAGAAAATCCCATGGACAGAGGAGCCTGGCAGGCTACAGTCCATGGGGTTGCAAAGAGTCAGACACAACTGAGCACCCATGCACATAGCCAGAGGACCAGAAGAGGGAGAAGACTGAAGTGGGGGTACTGGAGTGTCAGTGAGTGGGGGCTGGCAGGAGTTCACAGATGGGAAGGGACTCAAGAAAAAGGGATCCCTTAGTTTTGTGTGGACTTTTGGGTCCATCCCAGAGCCACACAGCGTGGACTTCTCCCTAAACAGCATACCAAAAGCTTTAAGAACTTAACTATGGGATAGACTGGAGAAGGAAATGGCACCCCACTCCAGTACTCTTGCCTGGAGAGTCCCATGGAGGGAGGAGCCTGGTAGGCTACAGTCCATGGGGTCGCAAAGAGTCGGACACGACTGAGCGACTCCACTTTTACTTTCACTTTCACCATGGGATAGACAGACTGGCCCCTGCTGATGCACACGCAGTACAATTCAAATATCACCACTGAGACTTTAAAAACCGAACTGACATTGAAACCACAATGCACAAAAAGCAAATAGCAGTTTGTAGCTTGACCCTTACCTGGTCAACTGGTAAAGCAAACAGACAAAAAAACAAAATGCAATATTCTTCATAGAATTTGAGTAAGACCCAGTCTCATAGCATATAATATTCCAAATGTCTGTGATACGCTGAAAAATTAACTTGACATAGAAAGAACCAGGAACATCTGAAAAATCCTCGAGTGAAAAAGGCTATCAAGATGCCAACTTGAGATTACCCAAATGTTTCATATCAAGCAAAGACTTTAAAATAGCTGTCATAACCATGTTCCGAGAAGTATAGAAATAGAAGCTGTAAGAAAGAACCAAATTGAAATTTTATAACCGAAAAATATAATGACCAGAAATTTGGGGAAAAAAGAACCACAGAATGTATTTAAAAGCAGAGTGGATATGACAAAGGTAAGAGTCAGTGAATTTGAAGATAGAAATGACATGAATGCGAATTATTCATTCTGAACAACAGAGGATAAAAATACTTTAAACAATGAACAGAGCTTCAGGACCCTATGAAATACCATCAAAAGGTGTATGTGCCATTGGTGTTCCCAAAGGAGATGAGACAGTGTGGTGCAAAAAAAAAAAAAAAAAAATGTTTGAAGGAAAAAATGACTGAAAGTGCCACAAATTTGACAAAAGAAAATCTTATAAATCCAGTAAGTTCAGCGAGCCTGAAACAGGATAAACTCAGAGAGATTAATGCCTAGATATATCATAAACAAACTGCCAAAAACCAGAGAGAAAGAAAATTATCTTGAAAGCAGCCAGAGAAAAATGCATTACAGGGAACAGTGATATGAGTGACTTTAGAAAAACCATGAAGCCCAGAAGGCAGTGGAACAACATTTTTAGTGCTGAGACCAGAATTCTATATATGGCAAAATATCTTTCAGGAATGAAAGTAAAATAGAGACATTCTCAGCTAAAGGAAAATTAAGAGACTTTATCTTCACCAGACCTACTTAAAAAACATACATACTGCACATACAAAATAACCTTAAAAATTTATAAAGCAAAAAAGAAGACAACCATAGGGAGAAATTGTCCACCATAATAGTGAGACATTTCAGTATACATCTTTTAAGCAATTGGTGAACAATTTTTTAAAATGCAATAATTTGAATAACACAATTAACAAGTTTGAACCTTATATCTAGAAATTGAAGAAATGTATTTCTTAAAACACATGGACAAAGTATTAAAAATTGACCACGTGTATAAAGCAAGTCTATATAGCAAGTCTCCAACTCCAAAGAATTTATATCTTATAGATTTCATTGTCTAACAACAATGTAATTTAATGAGATATGAATAACAAAAATAATTTCTGTACATTTGAAATTTAAAACCACATTTCTAAAGAGTTCATGTTCTTTACTCAAATCGTATGAGAGCAAAAGAATAGTACTCAACAATAAAGAAAAAAATATATTCAACTGGGATGCAGCTGAAGTAGGACTTCTAGAAGAAAGCAAATTCAAATTTTGAATAAATTCTGAAAGTATATATTAAAAGGAAACAAGGTGAGTATAGGAAAGAACTCCTAATTTTTTTTTATTTTCAAAGCAAAAATAAAAACACATTTTGAAAAATGAAATGAGTTTAACAATAGCGGAAAACAACCCAGTTTTAAAATGGGCCTAGGACTTGAGTTAAACATTTCTCCAGAGAAGGTATACAAATGGGCAATAAGCACATGAAAAGGTGTTCAACTTCACTAATTATTAGGGAAATGCAAATTAAAATCACAATGAGATACCATTTCACATTCATTATGATGGCTACCATGGAAAAAACAAAATGACAAATGTTAGTGGGAAATTGGGATTGACGTCTACACACTACTGTATATAAAAATAGATAACTAATACGGACCTACTGTATAGCATAGAGAACTACTCAGTGGTCTGTGGTGACCTAAATGGGAAGGAAATCCGAGAAGGAGGGGATATATGTATGCATATAGCAGATTCATTTTGCTGTAGAACAGAAACCAACACTACATTGTAAAGCAACTATATACTCCGAAAAACATTAATTTTTAAAAAATGAGCCACAAACACAAGATGATTTTAGAAATCATATCACAGGGACTTCCCTGGTGGTATAGTAGTTGAAAATACACCTGCCAGTGCAGGGGACGCCAGTTTGATCCTGGTTGGGGAACTAAGATTCCCACATGCTGTGGGGCAACTGAGCCCACAAGCTGCAACTGAGCCTGTGGGCTCTGCACCACAACTAAAGAAAGCCTGCACATTGCCATGAAGGCCCAGAGCAACGTGTGTGTGTGTGTGTGTGTACACATTGCCATGAAGGCCCAGAGCAACGTGTGTGTGTGTGTGTGTGCACATTGCCATGAAGGCCCAGAGCAACGTGTGTGTGTGTGTGTGTGTGTGTGTGTGTGTGTCGGACTTCCTTGGTGGTCCAGTGGCTAAGGCTCCAGGCTCCCAATTCAGGAGACCCGAGTTTGATCCCTAGTCAGGGTACCAGATCCACATGCCACAACTAAAGATTCCGCATGCTGCAACTAAGACCTGGCATAGCTAAATAAATAGTTTCTAAAAAATCAAATCAAACTTTAAGTATTGATTGTTTAAAAAGGCCTGTTTTTGTGTGTTTAAGAAGTAAAGCTAAAAGTGGACAATAATAAGATTTGAGGTGTGCGTGTAGTGAGGGAGTAGTATCCTCTACTACTTAATACTCATTAAGCCAGTGAGTATCCTCTGGCTTAATGCATGCTGAAGTTCAACACTGTGTTTGAGAGGAGAATAGAAACACTGAAAACCTTTAGATATTACTGGAAAATGTCATAGTTAACTTTGTATATGTAAAATTTTTAAGGACTATCATTAGAAGAATAGAAAAGTGATTCATAGATTCCAAAGCCCACTGGTCACAGAAAAGATATTAGAAAATGTTTATCAATCCAACAGGAGGCAAGAGAATAGGAAGAAAGTAATTTAAGGAAAAATGAAAGTAAACACAAAAACTATGTGAGGAATAAATCTAATTGTAATACATATAAGCTAGCTAAGTTCATTTTTCTTGAGATTGTTATTTAAAACTTCAGCTGTCTGCTCCCTATGAGAGACATATCCAAACATCTTTTTTAAAAAGGGAAAAAGGAAAGAAAGAATTCCCTGACTGTCCAGTGGTTAGGACTCCCAGCTTTCACTGCAGAGGGCCCTGGTTCAGTCCCTGGTTGGGGGGAACTAAGATCCCATAGGCTGTGTAGTGCTTAGAAAGTAAGAAATAAAAGCTATGCAAAAAGATTAAACATAGGGCGAGAGAAAACAATGAGAAAATATTAACCAGAATAGAAATTTCAGATTAGAATTAACAAAAAATAGTAGCTGGATATAGAAAGTTAAAAAGAAATGAGATGATTGAAGTAGCATTTCCTGAGACAGCTTCTGAGAAAACTAATTCTGAGGAGGTTTCTTTTTTTGTATTCAAATAAATTTAAGAAATGATACATTTTTTTTGGTCACCCTTTTTAACCAATTAACTATTAACCGATTAACTATTGGTTAACCTTTCCAATAGTTAATTGGAACTATTCAGGGTACATGTTTTCATATTAAAATAAGCCCTTAAATTCTTAGTTATCTGTTTTAACTTTGTTTAAACCAGTATGTGTTTGACCATAAAGCCTTTAATTAGTTTAAGAGATGGGAGTCAGGGGGTAGGAAATTTATGGGATAACTCAAATTGAAAGAAGAGCTTCAAGAACCAGGGTTTTAGTGACTAGAATTGAGCAGCTGATGCTGCTGAAACACTCTTTATTTGTCTTTATTATCTGCTAGTTTCTGCTATGCTTTTTTGCTTGTCAGCCTCATAATCTTTTACTGCAGACACTGTCCATGTGAGCCTTCAGCAATCTTAACTTAGCAGCCTAGGACAGGACTCTTGGTTTTGTTGAATTTCCTTGTCCCCATGGACTAGGTACTGTTTTCCTGAGGATGGGGTATCTTTATAGTCTATGAGTACAATTCTTTGGCCAGAGAGGGAGGATTTGTTAATAGAAGGAGAATGGGAAAGCTTACAGGGGCCAGAAACAAAACCATATCACTAAACATGCAATAACATCCTGTAGAAGTAGTGTTCTAAGGAAGTGGCCTTGAGAAATACTGCCAGGGATTTCTAGTGTATATGGGTAGTGTATACAGATAGTTGGAGAAGGAAATGGCAACCCACTCCAGTATTCTTGCCTAGGAAATCCCATGGACAAAGTCTGAGCCTGGTGGGCGATAGTCCATAGGGTCGCGAAGAATTGAACACGACTTAGGAACTGAGCACACATACAGATAGTAGTAATGTCTTAACTGCGAAAGGATGCACAGAAGAAAGAACCAGTTTGGGGTCTGTGTGAGAGGAAGGTTGGGAGGACAAAACATGCTGAGCTCATTGTGGTTTAGTCGCTCAGTCATGTCTGACTCTCTGTGACCCCATGGACTGCAGCATGCCCGGCTTCCCTGTCCTTCACCATCTCCCAGAGCTTGCTCAAACTCATGTCCATTGAGTTGGTGGTACCATCCAACCATCTCGTCCTCTGCCGTCCCCTCCTGCCTTCAATCTTTCCTAGCATCAGGGTCTTTTCCAGTGAGTCGGCTCTTCGCCTCAGGTGGCCAACGTATTGGAGCTTCAGCTTCAGCATCAGTCCTTCCAATGAAGAACATTCAGGGTTGATTTCCTTTAGGATTGACTGGTTTGATCTCCTTGCAGTCCAAGGGACTCTCAAGAGTCTTCTCTGACACCACAGTTCAAAAGCATCAATTCATCGGTGCTCAGCTTTCTTTATAGTCCAACTCTCACATTCATACATGACCACTGAAAAACCATAGCTTCGACTATACAAACTTTTGTTGGCAAAGTAATGTATCTGCTTTTTAATACACTGTCTAGGTTTGAAAGTGCAAGTTAAGTCGCTCAGTTGTGTCCGACTCTTTGAGACCCCATTGTAGCCCACCAGGCTCCTCTGTCCATGGGATTCTCCAGGCAAGAATACTGGAGTGGGTTGCCATTTCCAGCTGAGCTCATTAGACTGGACATTTTTCAGTTGTGTTTTGGACTGGAAGATTTGGGGGCCCAAGGACTGTAACTCTGTCTTGAAGTTGCCTTGCCCTGTGCTGTGGATTTCAGTAGGAGTTCAGTAACTCTGAGAGGATATGTGAATTAACTGTGATTAATTTGTCATTTTCACAGATGAATAAAATTGGAGATGAGATTCATTTTATAGAAGAGGGCACTAAAGCCCAAAGTGGTTGATTTGCCCAAAATAGCACTGTCCTGTCAGAACTGGAGCCTGAGCATAGGTCTGGTGTGTCTTCCCAAGGCTGCTGTGTCCCCCTCGGCAGGCTGTCTCCTGGTGAGGAGACCTGAATTGGGGCTGAAATTGAGTTTATTCTCTACATGCCAGTATTGGTGGTCTCACCTCCTTCTGTCCGTTTGGGGTAAAGCCTTTTTCTGGTTTGTTCACCCACAGGGGCTGCTCTTTTCTGGGTGCTTTTGCCCTGGAGGGTTTTTACAGTTTACACAAAGGCAGATTTAAAACCCTCTTCTTTTGGCCCGAATCTGGTTTCATAATTAGGCAAACCAGATAACCATCATTCTGCTTCCAAGTAGTGTTATCCTGGGATTATTGCCTTCTCCTGAATCTTGAAGGTGTTTCGCTTTGCTTTATGGTCTCTCCTGCTCCGCGTGCCTATCCTTCACTCAGCCATGTAAGACACTGGGTGCTGCTTTATGTGCGACGGCATGTGTATACGTGGCGTGTATTACATACTGGGTTCCCCCTACTCCCTTGTTTATAGTTTAAGAACCAGTCCACGTGGATTTAAAATTATTTGCTTCTTTAGTTTAGCCTATGCTTTTAGTTGAACCAGTTCTTGATCCTAGTTTTTGTCCTTTGATTAGTCTCCTTTTTCATCTTAACTCCTGGGTGACCTCTTATCAGAATTTGTGCATTTTTCTTTGGGGAGGCAATTTGGCCTAGTGAAATGAGCATAATACTGCAAATTAGAGGACCCTAGTTTTACCCATTTGGCTCAACTATGTACGTTTACTTATTTCCTGTTAATTGTTATGTGTTTTTAAATTGTAAGACTAGTATGACTTTCCTTAGTTTTCTCTGCACAACTGCAGTAATGATTTGTAAAACTCTCTACATAACTGCATTAATGATTTGTAAAACTTACAGTTAATAGCATATCATTGAAATACTCTGTTCTTTTGCAGTATGTGAGAATATCAGAATTGTTGTTCTGACTAAATCATGTCTGACTCTGTGACTCAGTGGACTGCCGCACGCCAGGCTTCTCTGTCCTTCACTGTCTTCTGGAGCCTGGTCAGATGTCCATTGAGTCAGTGATGTTATCTAACCCATCTCATCCTCTGCCACCCGCTTCTCTTGCCCTCAATCTTTCCTAGCATCAGGGTCTTTTCCAATGAGTCGGCTCTTCGCATCAGGTGGCCAAGTATAGGAGCTTCATCTTCAGCATCAGTCCTTCCAATGAATATTCAGGGTTGATTTCCTTTAGGATTGACTGGTCTGATCTCCTTGCAGTCTAAGGGACTCTCAAGAATCTCCTCCAGCACCATAATTTGAAAGCATCAGTTCTTCGGCACTCAACCTTCTTGATGGTCCAACTCTCACAACCATACATGACTACTGGAAAAACCATAGCTTTGACTATATGAACCTTTGTCAGCAAAGTGATGTCTCTGCTTTTTAGTACACTGTCTAGGTTTGTCACGTCCAGTATGGTACTGGGGAAGAGCAGAGAAATAGCTCCAAAAAGAATGAAGAGGCTGGGCCAAAGCAGAAATGATGTTCAGTTGTGAATGTGACTAATGGTGAAAGTAATGTCCAGTGCTGTAAAGAACAATATCGCATAGGAACCTGGAAGGTTGGGTCCATGAATCAAGGTAAATTGGACGTGGTCAAGCAGGAGATGGCAAGAGTGAACAACAACATTTTAGGAATCAGTGAAATAAAATGGATGGGAATGGGCAAATTTAATTCTGATGACCATTATATCTACTACTGTGGGCAAGAACCCCTTAGAAGAAATGGAGTAGCCCTCACAATCAACAAAAGAGCATCAGAATACCACCAGTTAAAAATTATTTTTCTTTGCTTTTAATTTTAATTAATATACTGACTTGATGGACGTGAGTCTGAGTGAACTCTGGGAGTTGGTGATGGACAGGGAGGCCTGGTGTGCTGCGATTCATGGGGTCACAAAGAGTCGGACACAACTGAGTGACTGAACTGAACTGAATTTACTTATTTAGTATAATTTTAATTGTTGTAAATGCATATTACATAAAATTTACCATCTTAACCAAGTCTGTGTAAATTTCAGTAGTATCTGCAACCATCATGATCATTGATCTCCAGAACTCTTCATCTTGCAAAACTGAAGCTCCACACCCATTAAACAGCAACTGCCTATTTCCCTCTTTCCCTCAGAAGCCCATCTCCTTCCTGTCAGTGTGAATTTGACTGCTCTCGGTACCTCATACAGCATTTGTGTTTTGGGGACTGGCTTATTTCACTTAATGCAATGACCTAAACTTTCATTCATGTTGTAGCATGTGTTAGAATTTCTTTCCTTTTTTAAGCTGAACCATACTCCATTGCACGTCTGCACCGATTCTTATTTCCACCAACAGTGTTCAGGGGTTCTAATTTCTCACATTCTGATCATTGCTTGTTATAGTTCTGTTTTGTCTTAGAGTAGCCATCCAACTGGATGTGAGGTTTTCTTTGGTATTCTTACAGAATAAATTCTAATTCAAATACACTGAGCTAGACCTGGGACTGACAAGTTGACTTCGTACTCAGCATCCTGAACAAAATAAAGTGGCTGGCTGTGAATGTCGTCAGGAGGTAGTTTGTATTAAGGGGTGAGGAGGGAGAAGGCTGTCATCTATGATAGGATGATGTATATGGCTTATTCTTTACTTTCAGGGAAAAAAAAAGAGGTAGGGCAAGAAGCATTCCTTCCTGCCATGTTTCATTCTCATGAAACCAGGCGAAGAATTCTTATACCGCTTACATGGTCAACATTCACTAGTTGCCTTGACGACATATTTGGTCTCACAGTATTCAGTAAAAGTTTTCTTCTGCAGGTTTTAGTACTTGACCACAAATATAATAATTTTTATTACTTCCTATAGTATTGTTTTTCTACTCAATAAGGAAATGGTAAATGGGATCTAAACCCTGTGTAAACAGGAGTATGTTCTTGATCATCATGCAGATACGATAATTACCCTTTCTTACTATGATGCTATGCAACATCGAAATGGTGCAAAAGGGTACTGAAAAACCAAAGGGCTGGAAAGCACGACAATGGACTGAGACTGGCGCACACTCGCAAGCGCCACCTCTTCAACTGTGCCTGCCCCGCAGTTCCAGAGGCCAGGGTCTCAAGGAGTTCCCAGTGGGTCCTGGAGACCGTAATTCCCAGTTAGCTGAGGGTAACTTATTAGCATGGCTTTCTCTTAATCTTTAGTTTCTATCCTGAGTTGGCTCTGATTTGCTGCCAGGTTATCACCTGGCCCTTAGCTTTTTCCTCCTTATTCTGTACTCTCCCTTCTCTGTTGGTCGTCACTTCTTTTACCTTTCCCCAAAGTTAGAACTCAGGTGAACGATCAGTTCTCTAAAATAGAAGGTGGGTGAACATGCTTGTGTTACTTCTCAAGCAAACTGGAGGAAAAGGGAACCTCAGAGGTTTGTGAAATACGGCAGTGATTGGATCACTCAGAATTTGGCGTGTTAGCCTTGCTATACTTTGTGATTGTTAATGCTGAATGCAAGGAATGTGTAGAAAATGTATAGGGAAGAATCTGACTCCTATCACAGAAAACTGTTGCAAATTATGCTACTTCTAAAGAAAGCAAACAGAAGGACAAAAGCTACAAGCTGTTTAATACAAGATTTTTTATTTGGCTTTTAAAAGTGTTTTTTTTTTTTTTTTTTTAAAGCTGAAAGACACGTTATCTGTAAGATGGAGTTTTGAAAATCACAATCTCTGAAGACATCATTAACTTTCTCCTTGGGCTCTCCTTGGGCTCCAGATATGTAGCTTTTAGGAGCCTAGAGTTTCATAGCAAATCCAACATTATGCACCATCTTGATCTGGGGTGACTTTCAGAGAACTGGTTTTTAAAGTGATTTTCAAAATAAAAGCAAACCATTTCATTCTCTGATTTACCCCCACCCTATAAAAATCCCCACTCTGTGTGACGGCTTCTGTACTGCGTTGGTCCTGAAACCAGCCCAGTTCCATGCGGGACGTTCTGTTGCTCTTTCAGCATAAGCAGGTCTATTGTGATATTTATCTGAATTCAAACAAGGCTAATTAAAAGAGCTGCTGACAGTTGTTGTGATCTGACTTTGACTGCAGCTTGATGGTCATTATGGGTAAATAATGAACCAGGTCTGCAAATGTAGCAGCTGCCAACTTGGGATAGAAGAACGGCTATTGCTTCCAATTTAAGGATCTATCGACCGCTTCCCTTCTCCCTGCAGATCTTCTGCAGAAAACTAATGTTTTCTGCTGCCATGTATTGTGGTTTCAGCTGTTTCAGATACAGCCTATAATTTCCTTCTTTAATATTTAACTTAGGACATTATTAGCTTTCAGAGTTAACAACTTTTCTGTTTTGAAGAAGTTCAGCTTTGTCCTTGTATGTCTATAACTAGCTAACCAGCTGTAGTTTATTTGTATGTGTTTAATTTGTATTATATAGGAAAGAGTCTGAAAGAGCAAGGTGCAGCTTTATGAAGATGTTTCAAAATCCTACGTAAATGGTTTTTACTTGTTTTTTTAAGAGAAACATGTCCCTTGCTTTTGTTTTCTTATCGATGGACACCTCCTGCCAAGCCTGTTTCAGGTTTTGTTCACTGATTCAGTGACTTATGAAATATTTTGATACAAAGCTCCATTTATCAGTTCAGAGGAACTGCAGTGAGTTACATTAAAATATGATACTGAATATATTGTCACTGTATCATGAACTTTTCCTTGTACTATTAGCATGTCAGAACAGGTGCATTAAAGGTAAGAGAGAAACACATTGTGTTCATAGATTGATATAGTCCCTTGAAGATTTCCCACACATAAAACAGGGCGTCTGGATTTGAAAGTCACAGTCTAGAATTTAATACCAGCTAGTACTTAACAACACATCCTAGCATTTGTTCACCTGCCATGGAGAAGGCTGTCTGCATTATGTAAAGGCTGAGGAGACACTGGTGCTTTGTGCATAATGCAGCAGAGCTTCAAGATCTTGCTGGGAGGAAATGATCCCAAACATGCCCCTGAAAGACAAGTCTTATTTTGAAAAATAATGATGAAAAATTGCTTATTTCTCCATGTATTTGTGTCTGTGTTTATTGCAGGAAGAACTAAACTTCATTTATCCAACTCCAGAATAGTGCAGTGAATGTTTCTGCTTTTCTGTTTCCAGCTTGGATAATGCCAGAAATAGTGTTAACAAGGGGTTATGTTATGCTGGCTTATGTTAAACCAGATCACCCCCTAACATGTGCAGAGCCATTCATCTGTGTCACCAAAACCCAAGAGGACATCTGACATGGGCTCTGAAACAGAAACAGTGATCACTTACAAATCAAACATGGCACGCTCTAAACTGATTGTGCACGGCAATCTTTTCTAGAAAGGACAACTAATTGAACATGATAAAGTGTAAAGTTAATTAACACCCTTAAATTTGTTGATTACTTTCACGGGATTATATTGTTCGTTGAGTAGCAGCTTTCTGTCCCAGCTGTCGCCTTTTTCAGCGAATGTCGCTGGTAAACAATAGAGACACCATAACAAGTCGTAAATGGTCCCTGTGACAGCAGCCCCTTGTGAGGCTGCATCTGTAGAAAATGATTAGAACAATTGCATTTTAAAGACGGCTCACATTGCAGCCCGAGTCCCATTGGCCCTCTTCTTGATCTCTTCTGATGGCAGACTGGTTAAAACATTTAAGTTCTTTTGAGTAAATTAAGTGATTTACTACATTTTGCTATATATCAATGAGAATGCTTTGGTGGCAGGATTTTACAGTATTGAAGACAAATCTAACTCGATTGTACTCTTTAGATTGCCATCTCTCCCTTCTCTGGTTTTTGAAGATTTCTTTCTAATAGCCATTGTATTGAAAATGACCTCCTTATTTGTGACTTATAAATGGTTATTCTAAGTTGTCTATGCTTGCATAATAGTTTTTTTATTATGAGCTGAACTCTTGTTCAGCTTCTCATTAAGGCTAAATTCCATATTTCAGTTCTTTGCTGCTGTTAGACCAAAGACTTTAACATGTTCAGATTGAGTAGATTTACTTTTTGTTATATTTGAATTTTTTGTAACACCAGCATAGAAACTGTGTTCAGTATCTTTCCAATGTACTCTTTCTTTTGAGTTTCAAATTTAAGTATGGCAAGTGTTTTTATATCACCATTTTCAGATGAAGCAACCAAGATTGAAAGGTGTTGTAAGTGGTCCAAGTGGTGTGACCCTCACTCCAGGTCACTTAACCCAGATCACATGTTCATTTTTCAAGTCTTCATGATAGTATCTCCATACATGTGTACTTATGTGCATGCATATTTATTCAGCAATAAGTGAGAATGCCATTATCACATGTGGAGAATCATGCTATTCCAAAGTAAAAACATTGTGTTATTTAATAAGTTAGAAAACATTGTCTTAGTATTCTTGATCATTTTGTTAATCATTGATTTCTTCTCTGCTTACCTCCTAAAAAGCCAGGGATCATTTATCAGACACATGCTGGATGCTAAGATTCAAACATGATATTATGCCCATAATAATCTTATCAAGACCCCAGAAAAATCATTGATTAGTATCAGTGCTTTATCAGAGATATCACTAGGAATGTCACAATAATAGAAAAAGGGGGTCATGGTCATTCACTGCTTCTCAGAGTTAACCTGAGATGAATCTTTGTTTAAATATTTATTTCATTTATTATTTATTTATTTGGCTGCACCGGATCTTAGTTACAGCATGCGTTCCCTGACAAGGGATCGAACCCAGGTCCCCTGCATTGGGAGTGCAGAGTCTTCGCCAGTGGACCATCAAAGAAGTCCCTTGAGTCTAGAAAGATAAGCAGGAGTTAGGCAAAGAAGAAAGAGAAGGAGATTTCTTAAGAAGGAATGCCCAGAAGAGGCATGGATGCATGAAAAGCCATTGCACAATGACAGCCACTGAAAAGGGTTTCCAGTATGCATTGCATAGTGCATTTTGTTGCAGGGCTAGGTGAGGAAACCAGAGAAGTTAAGAGTTCATTAAAAAGAAAAAAATTCAGAAACCAGTTACGGAGAAAGAAGAGAAATAGAAAGTTATTGCTTCCTGTAACTAAAGAAGAGGGGGAAGATACAGTGAATTATGAAGTTCTCTTTTTTGCAGAAACAAACATTTAAGTACTTCAGAAAAAAATAGCTTTTCCTTAATGGAAAAAGAAACTGTGAGACTATACAGAAATAGTAAGAAACAGTTATTAATGTCTCTAGCTACTGGTTATATTCATGTTGATGCATGACTTGAGACTTAAGCCCGTTTTGGTTCTTCTGTCAAAAAAAAAATGCCAAAGATTAGGATAAACATAAATATTAGAATAAGGTTATTAATATTGACTTATATGACAGGTACAAGACTAAGGTTAGCCAGAAAAGGATATAAAGAAGGAACTGAATTTTAGCTCAGTTTACCTTGAAAAAAATTATCACTACACTATTTTGTAAAAATATGAAGAACACTGTCCATTACTTTATTTACTGTCTCCTGCATAAAGTTCCAAATGATAATATTTTAAGCATGTAACTTAGTTCAAGGAAAAGTTATATTTTCCTTGGGACTGCTTTATTCCTCTCCCAAATAGGATTTGCCCAAAAACAAAACAAAATAAAACAAAACCTGATATCTGTGTTTGAAATTCATTGTGAAATCTTATGGTTTCATTTTGGTATTTGTTCTTAATTCTCATTTTCAGTTTTCTGATTGTTTTGTTCTACTAAGCAAGCTCAAATGTGTTGTGAAGAGAGGTAGGGTATTATGTGCATTTAGATAACAGGCAGAACTCACTGTATATAAAACAAACAAAATTACATGCTCAAGTTACTTGAAACTGCTCTGAACACAATTTACAAATGGGTTCAGAATACTTGTATTCTTATCAAACTTTTCATAAGCCTACCCACAGTTGACAGCAAGACCGTTACTATCTGAGATCAATTTCTTATTTGATTTTCACTCTTTCTCTGAAAATCAGTATTGTTTTGATGATAGAGGTTGAAAAATAGAAGGAAAGTGGGAGTTGGTATTTGGTGGTGATTGTCTTCATCCATCTGACACGTTGTATGTGATGCTACCTTTTGGCATTCACTTCTGAATGTGTCTCTTTTTCCTAATTATTTGTTAGACTTTTTGAGAGCAAAGACTATGTTTTATACCTATCATGACCTTACATTTTGGACTTTCTAGAACAGTTGTATTTCAGATATTCTCCTGATACCAAAAAAGAGTTCCCAATTTTTCATTTAGAAAATATGCTTACTCCTTGAATCTTTGTACCTAGCACCAAGGTCTATCAAGCTGTTAGAAGGACTGATAGATATTTCCTGCTGATGTTTTCTTCTTTGAACTTCTTGCAATTGTGTGTCTACCTCTCCTGTAGCTTGCATCTAACAGTCTTTTATTATTTATATTTGCATTTGTCTTACCTCTTTTCCTGTCTCCATCCACATGCACCCACACAGTGCCACAAACACTAGCTGTCAAACTCCTTGGGTGCAAGGACTGTTTCTTTGCCATTCTTGGTTGAGAACTACTGAGGAATGGATTTCGGATGGTCACATTTTTTTATGTCAGCTATAAGTAGGAGTGGAAGGAAGGAAAGAAGGAAGGTAGTTTAGATAACGGAGGCTCCCTGTGATACCTTTCTTATAAAGGGGAGGGGTGATTTAGGGTCTTGGATTAAAGTGCTTCTCCACTGTAAGGTTGATTGAAATCAAACTGCTACCAAGAGAAGTGATAGATATCTATCACTTTACAAGCAGGCTGGTCAGCCACCCATTTTGAATGGTTTGGGCGTTTGCCTTTTCATTTGTCTGTACCAGTGCATTCAGTTTTTCTGATCTAGGGTCATAGGAGAGAAACACAGACGACATCATCACAGGAAAGCGTTAGATAAACCATCAAAGGCAACTACAAGTCTTTCGGCTTGTCAGATTTAATTACTGTCGTTACATGAAAAAATTCATTTTTTAACTCTTTTCTCTAATCTGAAACTTTTTATATATTATTTGCATAAAATGAAACCTGCTTCAGTTTTGTGTGTTAATATGATGGGTGTGGGAAAGTGTATATGTATGAACTTGAGAATCCAAAATTACAGAATTTCAAAAGCTTAAAAGTAACTCAGTGATAATCTTGTCTAATCATCTCACTTTACATGTGAGAAACTTTCTAGAATGACAAATGCTTTGTGCGTCTATGGGAACAGCTCCTGCATGTACTGTAGTCACTCACTTCCTGGCTCTCCCTTTGCCCCTTTCTCTTTCTGGAACACATACTGTATTTACTAAGCATCTCTTATGGACTGGACACTGTGTATACAGGGTGAATAAGCCAGAGTTGCTGCTCTCCTGGAGCTAATTTTAATGTGGGGAATTCAGATCAGAAACAAATAAATAGAGGTGTTAACATAAGCAGATGGTAATCAGTGCTGTGAATAAAACTAAATCTGGAAAAGGGGATAGAGAGTGGCTGGCTGCCATTTTAGATGATTATGTTACGGAGATAGGGAAGGCCTCTCTAAAGAGGTGAATTTTGAGAAAAAACCTGAATGAAATAAAGGAAACAAGTATTAAATACCTAGGAAAAGAACATTCCAGGAAGAAGGACTAGCAAGTCCAAGGCTTTGAGAAGGGAACTTACTTGACCTGGTTCGGGAGCAACAGGGAGGCCACATGGCTGGAAAGCAGTGAGTGCTGAAGAGAATGGTATGAAATGAGCTAGGAGAGGTAGCCGGGGACCACACCATGTACCGCTTTGTAGGACTTTGGATTTTATATTGAGAATGATGGGCCACTTTGAAGGTTGCAGAGGAGGGAGGAACCATGAACTAGATTTATACAGTTGACCCTTGAACAACAGGGGATCTACTTACGTGCAGATTTTTTTCAGTAATAAGTATTTCTGTACTATATGACCCATGATTGGTTAACTCTTTGGATGCAGAGGGCTGGCCATAAATTAGACTCAGATTTTCAAGTGCATTTGGGTGGGGGTCAGTGCTCGCCATCTCTGTATTATTCAAGGGTCAGCTATATTTTAAAAAGGATCCCTCTGACTGTTGTATGGAGAATAGGCTTTAGGGGCAAGAGCTGAAGAGAAATCAGGTAGGACCTGGCTGTCGCAGTAATTCAGGTGAGAGACGGTGATGACTCAACCCAGGTTTAGTGATGGTTAAGGAGAGAGGGGGCTAGTTCACAAGTGTATAACAACTTCTTAGGATCGGGAACACATGTTATTCATCTGTCACCCTAGGGCTTAGCACAGGGCTTGATTTTTAGTAGGTTAATTTTGTTGAATGAATAAGACCAAACGAATGCAAGCTTTCTTGTCACTTTCCCAAATTGTGTTGCTTTTGAAAGATTTTACAAGAGGTTTTCACTGTAATCTTAATGACACTGGCTATGGACTACTTTAGTAGTTCTTAACTTCAACCAGCCTGGTTCCATTATTTATAGAATTGGCTCAAGCCAGCCACTATTTAGCCAGAGAGGCTAAAATTATACTACAGCAGACAGCTTAGATAACCAAATAGGAAAGGACTCAAGATATTATATAGGTGAAGAAAAAACCACTCTGAAAAAGCTATTAATGTTTTCCTCTTTTATACACAGAACCTCAGAGAAGTGAAGTAATTTGTTTATAATTTGTTTATAATAACAACATAACCAGCACATCCCCAAACCAGGTATTTCATCTCCAGATCCTTTACTGTTTGTACCATGCTCATGAATTAATTTACTGAACAACTATCTGTTGAATGTGATAGATAATGGAGTGCTGACATAAGCATGACCCAAATGCTCCCCTTGTAAGTGATTTATGGTGTCATGGAGGAATCAGGTAAGAAAGTCAAAGGTTTTAATAAGGTGTATAAATGCTGTAATAAAATTAAGCATAGGGCATATTTTGGTTTTGTATATATAATACAATTACTAAAATATAAGTTTAAATAAATACTCCCAATAGTCTAGCAGCTGCCTAGTTATATATTCCATATTTTCCTATTTTGGGGAGTGGATCTGATTTAAAACTCATGGCAGAGTAATAAAGTTATTGTTTATTATTCATAGACATAAAAATATATACAATGTCTTCTGAAATCCATGACATTGTCTTATACAGCTTTAGAGTTCCAGCTGTCTCTATGTTATTTCAAAACTTGAAATGGTTGCATTTATTTTGGGATAACTTCAGTTCAGTCACTCAGTCATATCTGACTCTTTGTGACCCCATAGACTGCAACACGCCAGGCTTCCCTGTCCATCACCAACTCCCAGAGCTTGCTGAAACTCATGTCCATTGAGTTGGTGATGCCATCCAACCATCTCATCCCCTATCATCCCCTTCTCTTCCTGCCTTCAATCTTTCCCAGCATCAGCATCTTTTCCAGTGAGTCAGTTCTTCACATCAGGTGGCTAAAGTATTGGAGTTTCAGCTTCAGCATCAAACCTCCCAACGAATATTTAGGACTGATTTCCTTTAGTATTGACTAGTTGGGTCTCCTTGCAGTCCAAGGGACTGTCAAGAGTCTTCTCCGACATCACAGTTCAGAAGCATCAATTCTTTGGTGCTCAGCTTTCTTTGTAGTCCAACTCTCACATCCATACATGACTACTGGAAAAACCATAACTTTGACTAGACGGACCAGGTCTTAATTTTGTCATTGCAATAGGACTATGCTTGGTAGTGACATATGGTTAAAGGAATACATGTGGAAAGTTAGAATGTGGTCCCAGGGAATGCCAGAACTTTAGAATTACCCAGTTTGGTCAGACCCT
This sequence comes from Bison bison bison, assembly GCF_000754665.1. Taxonomy (NCBI): domain Eukaryota; kingdom Metazoa; phylum Chordata; class Mammalia; order Artiodactyla; family Bovidae; genus Bison; species Bison bison. The sequence goes on along the minus strand of NW_011494936.1, from coordinate 3,799,499 downwards.
TACGTTGGAATATCGATTATGATGAAGTCGGAAATAATCACATCACATAATGAGAGAAGGAAAGAGTGGAAATACCACAGACTTACAAATTAAAAGATGAATTATTCTTTCTTTCGTGGTATTCTCTTAAGTAACTTATTTCTTCTTTTTGAAATATGTGTTTGAACAAGTGAGAAAGTACACTTGTCAAAAGATTAACCAGCTGAGAACCATTGTCAGCATTAATTTTCCTTTAATAAATGACTCTCTGAAGCTATTTAGCAGCCTGTAATCTAGATACAAAGCTGTTGACCTATGATGGATAGTGCTGGGTTTGTTTATAAGCTTTGACTTAAATCGTCTGCTTAATTTCTCCTGGTCAGATCAACAGGATTTGGAGTAAGGGTGGTTATGTGGTTGGAATTAAAATAGCCATAGAAATTGAGCAAAATGATTGTAAAACATTAATGATCCACCATCTTGGTGAAATAAATTAGAAACTAACAAAATGACAGTCACTTAAACTTCACCATTATCAGAATGTTCAAATGACACAGATAAGCTAATTAAAAGCATTTGTTCTAATTGGGTTTTTGTACATAATCAGTTCCATAGTGTGTCTGAAAATATTGTGAAATAATGTAATTTAACCATATGTAAGCATCTCAGACTTTCATAGCATGTGGGCACTTCCTCTTCCAAGATTGTTTGGCTAACATAATGCTGACTTCTCTTCCTTTTAATAATTAGTTAAAAATAGCATGAACTGTAAAATAGAAAGGCTATCAGTTCGTGAAATGTTCACAATTAGAATGAAATAAAGATCTCCTCATTTGGCTTTTTATGTATAAAACCTGTATTTCATTGAATAAATCAAATTTAAAAGTAGGCCATTACTTGCAGCTGTCTAGTCTAATAGCCAGGTTTGATACATAGCACAAATAGTTACAGTTTCTTTATTCCTAGCTATACTATAAATAAGTTGTAAAGGCAAAAATTGTACTAATATAGTTCTTTCACATACTTCCCTGATTTTGAACAACAAAACCTAACCTGAAAATTACGAATTAAGATTTTTTTCTAATGCTAAAGGCAATAAATAATACTCTTGGTTTTATTTTATAGTTAATAATAATATAGATGAGTGAAGCTCCCCCCTACTTCCTTTTTAAGACAAGTCTAGGCCATATTTTCTGTGCTGAAGTAGAAGTTGCTTCTCCAGTCATTTCCATTAGTGAACATACTTCAGACCTTTGAGAGGCTGAGGAGTGGCCAAACCGTTGATAAAGTTTATTTCTTCTTCCCATCATGTCACTAGGAATGAACTGCCCAAAAGGTGTATAGGCATACCTTGTTATATTGCTCTTTACAAATATTGGGTTTCTCCATTAAACACAGAATGAGTATACAACAAGGTCCTACCGTATAGCACAGGGAGCTATATTCAATATCCTGTGATAAGCTGTAATGAGAGAGAATATATGTATGTATCACTGAGTCACTTTACAGCAGAAATTAACAAGACATTGTGAATCAGCTGTACTTCAATAATAAATAAATTAAATATTTATTTAACAGAAAGAACCAACATTGTGGTAACCTTGACGTGTCAGGTGATACTTAGCATTTTTAACAATAAAGAATTTTTAAATTGTGTATACATTGTTTTTATAGACATAAAGCTATTGCCCATGTAGTAGAGTACAGAATAGTGTAAATATAAACTTTATATGCACTAAAAAATCTAAATATTCATGTGACTCTCACCTGATTACAATATTCACATTACGGGGGTGACCTGGAACTGAACCCACAGAATCTTCAAGGTATGCGTGCTTGTATAGCAGGAGGAAAAAGAAAAATCAAGTAATAGCTAAAAAGTGCACATCAGAATAATCAGTCTAACTAAGCAATTGTTTTCTTTACCTTAAAAAAGAATCTTTCCATCTGAAATGCCTACTTGTTTATGGGAGAAAAAGACAAGTCCCTCTCTTTGTCGGTCTCATCTGTAGATAGTGTGTAGAGAGGGAGTGAGTGAGCCAGAGACCCCAAATCCAAACCTGGGCAGCTGACCCCATGGCTGTTCCCATGGCACAGGTACTGGTCGGGGTACAGGTCATCTTTTTCACACACTATTACTGAATAGGTTTTTCAGGAGAATAAAAGATGCATGGAAATAATAAAATTCACATTTCAAATTCCCATGGTACTCCATGATCTTGCAAAAAAACTTGAGATGAATTGAGTTCGACTGAATCTGTGTGTTGCCTTTGGCTTATGAGTAACCTTCTTAATACTTGACAATTAAAATATTCCAAGAGAGATTTATGCCTGATACAAATACAATTTGGAGGCAAGGTTTTTGATTTGGTTTGGAATTTTCTCTGATTTTATAATCTACTTAAACACTTGAAGAAATGTATCCCTCTGCTTCTATCCGTTTACCCCCAAACCATTCAGGTGTGGGAGCCGCTCGGTCGGGGAACCTCACATTTATGGTAGGAGGAGTCGAAGAAGAATTTGCTGCTGCCCAAGAGTTGCTGGGGTGCATGGGCTCCAATGTGGTGTATTGTGGAGCTGTTGGGACAGGGCAGGTAACGTTTTCACATCACTGACACTGATTTGATGATGTAAAATCAGCTAATGTTCATTATTTCTTTCCTGACGACAGTCTGATTCTGCCTTACTCTGTTCAATCTATGGATTTTTTGTTTGCTCAGATTTTCTTAAATTAGAATAAATTAGTTTTCCATCATTCCTACTGGAAGTAAGCAGAGATCAGCCAATTAATTTAAAAAGATGTCAAAAGTTCCTTCATTTCAGACTTTAACATATTTGCCCCAGCGACCACTGAAATTATCCTTAAAATGGCTTCCGTGTGAAGTGCTCATGTTGTCTTATTTGCTGTTATCCACCCTCTAACTTTGTAATTGCTTGCCACAGCTCTATTCGTAGTACTGTTGGGTAGAAGTAATGTATGCACTTTAACTTAAAAAAAAAAATTTTTTTTTCATTAAGAAATGTGTTATGTTACTTTTCTAGTCAGATAAAGGTGAACGATCACATTGAATCTTGAAATCAAACAGGTTGTTCCCCTCCCACCCAACACTCGCACTCCTCTTCATGCTTTGTCCTGGTCACTGGTCGCCGCCCCCCTTTTTTTTTTTTTTAATCATATTCAGGACTATACTGTGATCTTAGATACATCTATTGTCTCCATTCCCTTATCCAGTCAGTCTCCAGTTTCTGATTCTAGCTTCAGTGGCTCTCACTGTTTTCTCTCTAGTTCAGTCCACACATTACCTGGTCTTTCATTGTGTCTTGCCTTGTTTACTGTTCACAGGGCCTAGTGGATCTCTGGACACTGGGTTTACCCCTCTGCCAACATTACAGCCAGAACTAATCAAGATGTTTGCGTCCTTGTAGAGTTCCCAGTTCTGACACTTTGTGTAGATCTCTGTTTCCTACCATGTCAAACTCGGACGCTGTATACTAACTTCTGTAGCTCTTGACCCAGTCTTACTTCTTCCCATTCCTTAAAACCACTGCCCAGGAATCCGTTTCCTTACTGTTCTCAAGAATATCTCATTCTCTTGTGTATGAGATATTTACTTTTTCTCCTGGTCTCCTCCTTTCCCTGTCTTACCTATTTAAATCCTGCGTGACCTTCTGAGAGATGGTTTCAGGTTTCACTTCCTTTCTGCTCCTGCCTTCAGTGATCTGGTGTCTCTGAACTCCTGCTGTCTGTCTACAGCTTCTCCCATGCAATTTACCACTTAGTTGTGTTTGCTTGTTCCCTGCCTTTTCATTCAGTGTGTTACCACTGTTTCCCCAGTTAGGATGTCAGCCCCATTCCTGAAGGAACAGTTGTGCCACATCAGTCAGTATTCCCTGTCGTGCCTGCACCCATGGGAGTAACTCGGTCACCTACACTTCACGGTTCTTCCCTGGTGCAAGAGACACCCCCACCCCCGTCAGCTCTGGGAGCTTGTGTTAGGCTTGGAGGGAGGTTTGCAGCACCAAATGCCTTTTCCTGCTTGAGAGAATCAACAGTTGAATGCTCGCTCTTTTAGAAACATGTAGAATTGGGTGAAGAAATCTTCCTGTGAGTTACGGCTTGAAAATAAATATATTTAATATGTACTCAATTTGTTTTCAGGCTGCGAAGATCTGCAACAACTTGCTGTTAGCTATTAGTATGATTGGAACTGCTGAAGCTATGAATCTGGGAATCAGGTTTGTTGAATAGTACATTTTCATATACTAACAATTTTTACGAGCTTTCCAATTTGATTTCCTGATGTTGAAAACAAATGTTCATGAGAGATAAATGAGTTGATCCAGAAACATTTTGAAAGTATTTCATTATTGAACTTTAATAGACTTTGTTTATTGGACAACCAATAGGACCCTGGAGAGCATGAATATTCTTTGCCCTAAGCCATAAAATGTATTGTGCTGTATATTTGAAGTTACATTATCCTTTTTATATTGAGAGCTCCATTTCTTCTATTATGTCACAATGCAAGAAACACTTTTACTATAAAATTTAAACAATTTTTGGCAGTGTAGGACAAATTTGTATAAAATACAGTTTTAATGTGTAGTGAATTCAAGTGTTAGGCTACCATGTGACTGGTTTTATGTATTTATTTAAAATACAGTCCCTAGTATCTACACTAAAAGGACTCTTGGTTATTTATTCTCAGGATAAACTGGATGGCATTCATAAGACTGCATAGCATAACTCTTCATTTTAACTTGCCTAGGGTTTTACATTATCCTTACTTTACATTAAAAATATATCTTTTCATTGAAATAAAATGGCATTCATACTTTGCTGAAATTGATTTAGGAATTCAGTTTTTCCTACAATGGGGATCATCCTTTAGAATGCTTAAGGTTAATGCCTTAATTTTAGTCTTTAATCTTTTGGGTTAGGAATTTTAAATATGATTAATCACCTAATTAATTTTTTGGATGTTTTGTATTTCATGAATATAATATATATTTCTTATTTTAGAAAATGCTTAATGAGAAAGATGCTTTTATTCAAGTGTTTTCTTCACACTTGCCAGAACTGCTTGCCAAATATATTACAAATCAGAGTAGTGTTTCATATCATAGCTTTTGATAAAAGTAATAAAAGAGCCAAAGGACTTGAGATATTTTTTAAAACACAGTAATGGATTCACATTTCCTCTTAATTACCATATCAAGATGCTGTTGTTTTATTGAATTGCCCTTGTCTCAGATGTTAAACTATCTTGACCTATTAAGTTGTCATGTTGTAATTGAGATAAAAGAGGAATTTGCTTTGCATCAGTGCTAATTGGTTTATCAATATCCTGTACCATTTACATTTTAAAATTGAATGTCTGTAAGATGGTAAGGCATATCTGTACAAAGTCTTAATAAAACTAGTAGTATATAGGAAGCTTTTCAGAGTGCTGTGTCTGAAATGTAGCTAGTTTAGGCTATGGGTCACTTATCATAATTGGAAAACTAGTTATTAGTAACTTGTTTTCATGTCCATTCTTTAGACTAATTTTGTGGAGGGAGACAATGTAAATTTCTGGAACCAAACTGCATACAAAATTAATTGGTATTGACAACAGGATTAAAGTTAGTATGCATTTTCACCTTTAGAATTTTATTTTCGTTTTTCTGGATATAAATGAGTATATAATTAAAAAAGTAGAAGCCTAGGTTACACTATACCAAAATTTCCCTCTATTTTTGCCAGTTTATTTTATATTCTGGCCTCTTACTTTAAGCATCACTGGATCAGAATGTTCATTAGGCATCTTATAGCATTCCTCAAATGTTTTTCCTAGCAAAACTCTTATTAGGTGATCGTTCTAAAATGAAATGTTTGTACAGTAAGTGCTTATGGAAGTCTAACTCCAAAGGCCAGCTAATAAAGAGTAGTATGAAAATCAGTTGAATCAAATGAATAAAATGTATACCTTGGCTACTAGTTTATTATCAAAGAGAAAAAAAGTGATAAAATTTCAAACAACTATTAAGAGCAAAAGTAATAAATCTTTTCTCTTATTGTTGGCTTTGATTCACTATGATAAAAACAATATTTGGAAAATATTAAGCTTTCAATGTTTAATTTTCCCAAAACTGCATATTACTATTATTGATCTGTATGTGTATAAATGAAATATTTACATATGTATATACACACACACATATATGTCTGAATTCAAAGCAGGAATTCATTATTTTTACTTATGTGCTATAATATTAATAATCTGTAAGTTTGTGGTACTCTACACTGTACTAATGAATTGTTTATTTTCATAACATTAGGATTTTATCAGTTTATCTTACAGAGATTCTCAGTGGTTTGAAAGTCCTAAAAATGATTGCTTTGGCTATTGTCTTTTCTCCATGGTTTACAGACATGGTTTAAAATGACAGGATTGTTCTCTAACAGAGTATAGAGAGCAACCACGATTTATTGAGCTTTGCAAGGTGAAAGAGAAAATTGGCATCAGCAAGCATAAATTCCCAAGTAGTAAATTCCCACAAAGTACTATAGCATCAAAGTGGTTCAGCCACATTTATATTCTGTTCACTCTGAAGTGAAAATTTTCTAGAGCATTAATGTCAACATTTACAAATTGAGTCACTTGTTCCTATGAAGTGATCATTTCTGATTAATTTCATTCTCATAAGGCAGTGTTTTTTTCTGAAACACTGACGTTTCCCTTTTTTAAGTAGAATAAAACCTTATAGTTTTAAACTCTTATTGACCCTATATGATCTTTTACAATGAATGTTTATGGATGTCAGTGAAAGTTTAAATGCTATTAAAAATAAAGTGTAAAAAGCATTGGTATACAACATATTTTGAGATTCTTTTTTACTGGACCTTTCTGCCTTCTAATTGGGTTCTATTTAGGACTCAGAGCATAGTTTTAGGTACTAAAAATGCCTTATGTGCCTTAGAGAGATTTTGTTCCCATGTACCACATAAGAATAAGGTTGGTAATGTGAGTTTTGTTGTTTTGTTTTCATTTTTCTTCTACCAGAAATTGTGTTTTTGTTTGGTTTTCTTTTTTTTCCCCAGTATGGGTGGTGTAACAAGTTATTTGCATTACCACCAGGGCCCAGGGCCCTCTACCAACAGCCATATTGTCTCCTTCCACCAAAAGAAGCTTAAAACAGTTAAACTTCTGGAAGACTGTTCAAGATGAAGACTTTCCCACTAGCATAATTTTAGCTTCTTGGCTACTGCCCTGAGATGGTGTTGCCTTTTTGTTTAAGTGATGACTGAAACCTCTCAGTTGTATACCCTAATAGATAAAACATATGGCCAAAGGTTTATAATAAAAGTTTGACCAAATTTGATGGCTGATTAAGTGACTACCCATATGACCTAGTGAGACTCAGGGTGGTGAGTCTGGGTGCCTGTTGATGACCACATCCCAGCTCTGCCACCAACTTAAACTTTTCTCATCTATAAAATGACAAAAATAATAGTATCTCTCCACAGTAATAATAGGATCTATTGTGAAAAGTGAAAGTGTTAGTCACTGAGTCGTGTCCAACTCTAAGTAACCCATGGACTGTAGCCCTCCAGGCTCTTCTGTCCATGGGGTCTTCCAGGCTAGAATCCTGGAGGTAGCCATTCCCTTCCCCAGGAGACTTCCCAATCCAGGGATTGAACCCATGTCTCCCACACTGCAAGCAGGTTCTTTACCATATGAGCTACCAGGGAAGCCCCGTAATCTGTTGTGAGGAGTAAATAAATTCACCCATGTCAATCTTTTAAAACAGTTCCTGACATGTAGTAGGTGCTTAATACATGGCAGTTATTGACGTGATGGTGGTGGTTAGTATTTGAATTGTACTTAACGTACAATTAACGTTTTTTTATTCATAATGCTTCTCACTGGCTAGCCTTATATATTTATTTGTTTGTTCGTTTATTGCCTGTCTTCCCAACTAGAATGCAGGCTCTGTGAGCTTTGTCTGCTCATCCATGGCACATAGTAGGCACTCAGTGAAGATTTGTCAGGTGAATGAAGAGGAAAGAGGGAGGGAGGTGGGCAAGGCTCTTCCCCTTGCCTTAGGTAAATGTTACTATCTGGATGTCCTAACTGGCCCAGTCTTGGAGGGCAGGCACAGCCTCTTGTTAGCTGGCAGGTCGGCATAAACTTTGGTGAATAAGGGAATGATTGATTTAAATTGACCTAGTCTTGGATGTTTCATTTCCAGATTGGTTCCTGTGATACACACATCTCAGTTTAGGGACATCATTTGCTGTGTCCTTATATAAACCACACAGTATAGATACTTACAGAGACTATAAAGTGAGCAAACTTTGTTGTTCTTTAAAAGCCTTGGTTACAGTGAAGGCAAACACTTGGCTTCTCTTGAATTTTTCTTACAGTTTATGCATCATTTTTACTTCTCTCAAACGTTCATTTAAAATTCTTGTGTTTTAAAGGTGAGTAGATTTGACACAGTGACGTTTATTTGAGTTGCATTATATATGCGGTCAGAGCAATGAATTCATTCTCTGTTTATATCAGAGAACATTCCAGCAATTGTAAAGCCACATGCATGCACGCGCATACTCTCGAACCACATCCAGTGGCAAGTTATTATGGGGACTGACAGACTGTCATCCTTTTGACGGCTTGAGCTGTATATCTCCTGAACAGCAATGGGGCTCTTATGCAGAAAGTATCATATGTTCCCAGCCAATTTACAGGGAAACAGCAATAACATTTTATCATGGTTGAGAGCCCAGTAGCTGCTTCCTATTAAACTTGCCCTTTCAGATACCTGTCTTGGATTAATTTGTTGATTTCAAATGGAAACTCAGTCTTCTCCAGTGAAGCATGACGTTCTAGGATAGACTCCCTGAATGACAATTACTGTGTATTCTAGCTGGTTGCAGACCATTACAAGCCTTGGGCACAGTGGAAGACAGAGGACTTCAGTAACTGATTTTAATATCATGTCTAATTTTAGCTGTCAGTTATATATATGCCAGTGAAAGAATCCTCAGAAAGATGAAATGCAAAACACTTCTAACTTGCTCTTTTTAATGATACACTTTGCTGTTGGGGGTGGGGGGGATGCCTTGGGGAGGAGCGGAGAGGGAGCAGCCATCTCCTAAAGGGTATCAGCATGGTGGGGGAGCATCAGATTTGAAAAGTGAGCACGTAACAACTGTCACCTTGTTTTTTGGTGTGCCCCTCAGGGTGCTTCTAAATAGTAACATGTTCACCAAAGAGTTCCATAAATCAGTGCCAGTATTTTTCCTTGAACATTCAAGCAAAATGGAATATAGGGTTTTACGACAGATAATAAGCTGTGCTCCCATTTGGTGAGTATTATAGACAGAGTATGAATTTCTTTAGCAATAAAGAGCATTGTGAGGCACTGTTGAGTCCAGGCTGGTAAGCAGGGAGTATCTCTGCTGCTCAGAATGTGATGAGCCATTTTAAAAGAAAATTTAAATTAGGAAGCCTGAATTACATTTCAAATGGAAGGAAAAAGCAGTGCTTTGGGGCGGGGGTCTTTAAAAATATCCCCTGCTCCTAGAACACAATATTTGTGCTCAGAAAATATATTTGCAGTTAAGCAAATTAACTAATTGTTCATTTGGGACTTTATTTTTCATAGTTATTCCCTAAGTGCATTGTGTTTGGGTCATCTGCTACCATAGAACCCTGATAGCCTGATTTTATTTAAAAGAGAAAGAAAGCATCAGTAGCAAATTGTACATGTAACAAACTTGGATCTTTATAAAAGAATGAATGAAATTGTCAGGTTACTTTCCAGCAGAGTACAGTTGAACAGCTGACTTCAATGGAATCTTTATCTGTTAAAATCTTTTAGTAAAAACTGCTCATTATAACATGGCCCACTATGTGAATTAGATGGCATGCCATATCGTATTTCTTGAATCACAGTTGCTCCTTGAAAGTCTGATTACATAACAGTTGTATGATTACATAACAGTCCTTACCCATCCCGGGTATTAGCCCTTGACCCCACTTGAGCATTTGGAAAAAGGTTTTCCTGGTTGTTATATTCCGCCCTGGAAATAAACAGATATCTTTCAACACACAGGTAATAAGCAGCATACCAAAACACACAATTCATTTAACATTTATATGTCTCTTTTTAATCTTTTTTTATTCTGGAACGGATTCATTTTAAGGAAAAGCAGAAAGTTTTATTTGAAACTTGATTAAAAGATACTTAGCAAAACTGTGCTTCCCAGACTGCGCTAAGATACTTGAAATCAAAGTAGTACAGCATTTTAATTCTTTTTTTTTTTCTGGGTCCACATTTGAACAGCCGTTTATGCCATCAGCTCAGTGATAGAACAAATGATGTTTCCGCTTGGGCAGGCTTTGTTTTATCAGGATCAGTAACCTTATCAGCAGTTGACCCAGAACTATAATGCATGCCTCTGAATAGATAGCATATGTCACAGCTCTGTGCAGACTTGCTTCATAAGCAAGATGGGCTAATGAAGATTTAATAAATAAGGAAAAGTTTACAGCAAGAAATGTCCTCTTTTATAATAATAACTTCTCATAAGCTCATTTTACTGCTCATGACTCATCTCTTGCATTTATTCTCATAAAAGCTAAAAAAATAAACATACACATAAATGATACATAGACTCCCATGGTACGTAGCTTATCTGTCAGTATTTCTTTCTGAAATATATCAATTGCGAGTAAAGACTTTAGATGATCATCTTGGCTTAAGGTTCTTAGGTGATGCATAAATGCAATAATGTTCAAAAGACTAGAAAACCTATGTGTATGATAAGCCAGCAATACTTTTTATGCAATTATATATTGTTTCTTAAAAGCAGGGTAGCACAGGTTTTCTCTCAGTGTAGAATGTCCTGGCTCAGAAGTGTTTCTTCACTAGCTTTTAACACCCTATAATCTAAGATTGGATTCTTCAGTCATCCATCTGCTTTGATTTTTCAAGACATCATAAATGGAGAGAAGATGGAGCACCCTCAGACGTAAATAAGTCACATGTGACTTGTACACTTTGACATTTAACACTTCTTTCCTTTGACCTTTGACAGGTTAGGGCTTGACCCAAAACTCTTGGCTAAAATCCTAAATATGAGCTCAGGACGATGTTGGTCAAGTGACACTTATAATCCTGTACCTGGGGTGATGGATGGAGTTCCCTCGGCTAATAACTATCAGGGCGGATTCGGAACAACACTCATGGCGAAGGTATGGGAAATGCAGTGACTACCCAAGAGAGTGGGGAAATGTGTC
>NW_011494936.1:3748181-3788129 GCF_000754665.1 Bison bison bison | reverse complement strand
CTCCCTCCCCAGGGCTCACCACCCCACCCACCTCACCCGACCCCACTCCTCCCTGCTTGTAACAAAGCACACCCCTATCCTAGAAGGCAAGATGACTAAAATAGTGACTCACTCACAGGAAATTAGCTCAAACTTAGCTTCGATAAAAACCCTTATCTTGTTCATTTTTAATCCTGGTCTTTTGATAGAGAATAGATTAGGATGTTTCTCTTGTGCTTGGCTGTTTGTAATGTGAGTCGGTAAAATTTTGTTCTTCCTATGTTTTATAATCTTCTTGTTTCTAGTCATTTGCCAAGTCCTTAGAAATGGAAGCAGTAAGCATTTTCTGATGGCTAATAATCTAATGACATTAGACGTACATATCACAGAAGAGAGGATCTTTCTCATGATACTAGATTTCTAAATACATCTTCCTGCTTTAAGAATATGTGTTTATGTGTAAAGTCATTTGAAAAGCAAATTATCAGCCTTCTTTCATTTGTGATTTCAACGTTAGGAAATACTTTTTAGACAGACTTTCAGATTTTTGTGTAGCGCTTTGTCCCATTCTCACTGCCCACAACCCTGCCCTTTACTTTTCGACCAAAGTAATAGTACGAACACCTGGATGTGGTGCGCAGGTCACCCTCATTCGTTCCCCATGATGTTCGTGCATTCTGCTTTTCGACTGTGCCTTGACTTTGTCCACTTGCCCTCTCCACCACCTCCAATGCCTTGGCTGAACCTCATTTGGATGCTGCCACCCCAGCCCTCAACTGGTCTCCTTGCCTTTCATTCTCATCGTCTCCAGTTCATTTTCTATGACATGGCAAAGAGTGGGCTTCCTAAAATGTAAAAACCTGATTATGTCGTCTCTCCTGTTAAGTCTCTTTTCGTGGTTTCCAGTTGCTTGTAGGTTAAAGTCCGTCTCTGCACGTTTTCTTAAAGGCCTTTGCTCTCCTTCCTGATTCATCTCTGCTTCCCACTCCCCTCCTTTGCTTTAGCCGCATGGGACTCATTTGGCCCCTTGTTTTCCCCTCCCTGGCAGCCCTGCGCCTGGTCTGCCCCAGGCCTACCTCAGTGCTTCCTCTCCCTCCAGCCTGACCCCTGGCACATTGTCAGCTCATTTGAAATATTGATTGGGTGAAGCCAGGTTTGAAACTATGTTTCTTATTTTGTGGATTTTGTAGTTTCATTTCTCCTCATGTTTCATTTAAGAAAACACTAATTTTTATGCCAGTCTGTACCTTGTATTTCGGCTTGCATATCTTCCACACAGGCTTTTATTGATGTAGTGTGCTGTGTTACTTTTATTGGAGAAAGTAGCTCCTTAAGCGGATTGTTTTCACAAAGCCGCAGGGTCGTTTATCAGGACACAGAAGAGTGAGAGAACCGCATTTATGCCCGGTTTGCTTTCTCTATCTGTGTGAAGTAGGTTGTGGCCTGTTAGCTTGTTTGGTTTCCCAAGTACTACTAATGGCTCCAATTGAAGAAGCAGCTACCAAGTGGCCTGTGAGCAGTGCTGGCTTTATTGTGGGTCTCAACTGCAGCTGACCCTGTGTCACACCTCTCCTTCCACCGTTTGCTGCAGTATCCCTGCCCAGGAAGAATCTGTCCCTACTGAGGTCCTTGAAAATTATTTCCTTGATAGTAGAAGGTAGCATAAGACAATTCAGTAGTAAAACATATGAACATTGTTCTCTTTTGCCCTTGTTTTCTCTGTAAAATGCAGGTGTCATTTCCCTTACAAAGAACAAGACTTCTGAATTTTGCTTAAAATGAGAGAATTTACACAGAAATGCTTTCATCACCTCAGAGAGCTGGTAGTGAAACACACTATAGATGATGAGACTTGTGTCGAGAAATTGATAGAGGTTAAAAAAATCCCCATTCATGCTACTGATGAAAGCAATCATACCTGCTTGGGCAGATGAGGCTATTTGTTGTTGTTCAGTCACTGAGTTGTGTCAGACTCTTTGTGACCCCATGGACTGCAGCATGCCAGGCTCCCCTGTCCTTCAATTTCCCTGATTTTGCTCAAATTCATATCCATTGAGTCACTGATGCTATCTAACCATCTGATCCTCTACTGCCTCCTTTTGCCTTCAGTCTTTCCCAGCATCAGTGTCTTTTCCAGTGAGTTGGCTCTATGCATCAGGTGGCCAGAATATTGGAACTTCAGCTTCAGCATCAGTCCTTCTAATGAATATTCAGGACTGATTTCCCTTAGGACTGACTAGTTTGACCCCTTGCAGTCCATGGTACTCTCAAGAGTCTTCTCCAACGCCACAATTTGAAAGTATCAATTCCTCAGCACTCAGCCTTATGGTCCAGCTCTCACATCTGTACATGACTACTGGAAAACCATGCCTTTGACTATATGGACCTTTGTCAGCAAAGTGATGTCTTTGCTTTTTAACATGCTGTCTGGGTTTGTCACATCTTTCCTTCCAAGGAGCAAGCATCTTTTAATATCATGGCTGCGTTCACTGTCTGCAGTGATTTTGGAGCCCAAGAAAATAAAATCTGTCACTATTTCCATCGTTTCCCCATCTGTTTGCCATGAAGTGATGGTACTGGATGCCATGATCTTAGTTTTTTGAATGTTGAGTTTTAAGCCAGCTTTTTCACTCTGCTCTTTCACTTTCAAGAGGCTCTTTAGTTCCTCTTCACTTCCTGCCATTAGAGTGGTATCATCTGCGTATCTGTCTGAGGTTATTGATATTTCTCCCAGCAATCTTGATTCCAGTTTGTGATTCATCCAGCCCTGCGTTTCACACAAAGTACTCTGCATATAAGTTAAATGACTAGGGTGACAATATACAGCCTTGTTGTACTCCTTTCCCAGTTTTGAACCACTCAGTCGTTCCATGTTGCTTCTTGACCCGCATACAGATTTCTCAGGAGGCAGGTCAGGTAGTCTGGTATTCCCATCTCTTTAAGAATTTTCCACAGTTTGTGGTAATAACACAGTCAAAGGCTTTAGCATAGTCAGTGAAGCAGAAGTAGATGTTTTTCCCTTGCTTTCTCCGTGATTCACCACATTTTGGCAATTTGATCTCTGGTTCCTCTGCTTTTCTAAACCTAGCTTGTACATCTGGAAGTTCTCAGTCCACATACTACTGAAACCTAGCTTGAAGGATTTTGAGGATAATCTTAGTAGCATGTGAAATGACTGCAATTGTACAGTAGTTTGAACATTCTTTGGCATTGCCTTTCTTTGGGATTGAAATGAAAACTGACCTTTTCCAGTCCTATGGCCACTGTTGAGTTTTCCAAATTTGCTGACATATTGAGTGTAGCAGTTTAACAGCATCATCTTTTAGGATTTGAAATAGCTCAGCTAGAATTCCATCACTTCCACTAGCTTTGTTTGTAGTGATGCTTCCTAAGGCCTACTTGATTTCACATTCCAGGATGTCTGGCTTTAGGTTAGTGATCACACCATCGTGGTTATCTGGGTCATGAATATCTTTTTTGTGTAATTGTATATATTCTTACCACCTCTTCTTAATCTCTTCTGCTTCTGTTAGGTCCATACCATTTCTGTCTTTTATCCTGCCCATCCTTACATGAAATGTTCCCTAAATAGCTCCGGTTTTCTTGAAGAGATCTCTTGTCTTTCCCATTCTATTGTTGTCCTCTATTTGCACTGTTCATTTAAAAAGGCCTTCTTATCTCTCTTTGCTATTCTGTGGAACTCTTGATTCAATTGGATATGTGTGCATGCTAAGTTGCTTCAGTCATGTCCAACTCTTTGTGACCCTCTGAACTATAGCCTTCCAGGCTCCTCTGTTCATGGGATTCTCTAGGCAAGAATACTAGAGTGGGTTGCCATGCCCTCCTCCAGGAGATCTTCTCAATCTAGGAATTGAACTTGTGTCTCTTTTATCTCATGCATTGACAGACAGGTTCTTTACCACTGTCATCACCTGGGAAGCTCTCAGTTGGGTATATCTTTCCCTTTCTCCCTTGCCTTTCACTTCTCTTCTTTCCTCAGCTATTTGTAAAGCCTCTTTAGACAACCAGTTTGCCTTCTTGCATTTCTTTTTCTTTGGGATGGTTTTGGTTACCACCTCCTATAGAGTGTTATGAACTTCTGTCCACAGTTTTCAGACCCTCTACCAGATCTAATCCCTTGAATCTATTCATCACCTTCACTGTATACAATCATAAGGGATTTGATTTAGGTCATACCCAAATGGCCTAGTGGTTTCCTGTACTTTCTTCAATTTAAGCCTGAATTTTTCGATAAGAAGCTCATGATCTAAGCCACAATCAGCTCCTGATCTTGTTTTTGCTGATTGTATAGAGCTTCTCCATCTTTGGCTGTAAAGAATATAATCAATCTTATTTTTATTGACTCTCTGGTGATGTCCATGTGTAGAGTTGTCTCTTGTGTTGCTGGAAAAGGGTGTTTGCTGTGACCAGTGTCTTTCCTTGATAAAACTCTGTTAGCCTTTGCCCTGCTTCATTTTGTAGTCCAAGGCCAAACTTGCCTGTTACTCCAGGTATCTCTTGACTTCCTACTTTTGCATTCCAGTCCCCTGTGATGAAAAGGACATCTTTTTTTGGTGTTAGTTCTAGAAGGTCTTGTAGGTCTTCATAGAACTGGTCAACTTCAACTTCTTCACCATTAGTGGTTGGGCCATAGACTTGGATTACTGTGGTGTTGAATGGTTTGCCTTGGAAGCAAACCGAGATCATTCTGTTGTTTTTGAGATTGCACCCAAGTACTGTATTTTGGACTCTTTTGTTAACCATGAGGCTACTCTGTTTCTTCTAAGGGATTCTTGCCCACAGTAGTAGATATAATGGTCATCTGAATTAAATTTGCCCATTCCCATCCATTTTAGTTCACTGATTCCTTAAATATTGATGTTTACTCTTGCCAACTCCTGCTTGATCTCGTCCAGTTTGATTGATTCAAGGACCTAACGTTCCAGGTTCCTATGCGATATTGTTCTTTACAGCATCAGACTTTACTTTCACCACCAGGCATATCCACAACTGAGCATTGTTTCCACTTTGGCCCAGCTGCTTCATTCTTTCTGGAGCTATTAGTAATTGCTCTCCACTCTTCCCCAGTAGCATATTGACCTGGGGGACTCCTCCTCCTGTGTCATATCTTTTTTGCCTTTTCATACTGTTCATGGAGTTCTCTCAGCAAGAATACTGGAGCGGTTTGCCATTCCCTCCTCTAGTGGACCACATTTTGTCAGAGCTCTTCACTATGACATGTCCATCTTGAGTGGCCCTGCATGGCATGGCTCATAGCTTCATTGAGTTATGCAAGCCCCTTCACCATGACAAGGTCTTAACTTACTAGGAGATATTTTGCTTGACTGCTATTAGATCATATTATGTTGGGAGAGATAATGTTAGTGTGTTCTTAAAGTAGAGGCTTATATGTTTATTTCTTAACATCATAAAATTCTAATATAGGGTGTGTATATAATCAGAACATAATTAGAACATCCAAAAACTCCTCAACCTAAAAGTCTGTTTCTGATGGCCTCTAAGGAACAACTTACGGAATATCATGACCACTGTTGTTACTTACTTAATGTACCTGTCTCCTTGTAAAATGCAGTGACTTGGTCCTTCATTAATTTGTTGAAAACTTTTGCAATTGTTTTATTTTTTCCCCTGAACCACCCACTGAGCTCATGAATTCATAAATATTTTTATTTGATTAGTGAAGTGGGGCATTTGTTTGTTTTAGATTACATGTTACAGACTTCAAAGCATGCCTTCTTTTCTTACATTTCAGGACAGACAAACCACTTAGAGTTTTATAGACTAAATCACCTTTCTCTTTTTAGAATGTCTGTCCTCTGAGGTAGCAGCCAGCAAAGCTATTTTAGCTTTCTTTTTTTGGTTTTATTAGCTCTTATTTGGGATATTTACTTGCCCATTTGAAAACCTCTAATAGACTTTCCTTCTCAATAATGTTGTGTTCTCCTCAATATGTTATGTTTACTCTAAGTTTTTATATTCTAGTTATATTTCTAGGTTAAAAATTACAGGCAGTCTTTCAGTGCTGATTTCCTGTCATTTTAAATAAATGCATCTTGCAGATATGCAGCAAAATGATGTTGACAAGAGGATTATCTGCTTGTCCAGGTATAAGCAATAATGTAGCTTATTCACCCACATTTGTTAAATGTGTGAGTAGCTATAGACAAGTTTTAGGTTAAGTAGATTTTCCAAATCCATGTGTTTGCATGTGAAAATATATAAGTAAGCACAAAATCATGTTAACACCTATAGCATCATACATATCCAAGCAGCTAGAGATTTAACCCATTCTTTAAACTTTTCTTCTTTTTTCTTTGAATCATTTCCTCCTTTGAATGGATGGTATCCATAACTGCTCATTTATCAAGAATGTTCCTCAAAGAATACAAATGGTCCTGATCTTGCCTCCTTTTTCATTGCTTGTTGACTTTTCTGTTGATGAGGCAATGAGGATGGTAACAGTAAGAAGGCAATCTAGTTGGTTTTGCCACTTGTGCAGCTCTTATATAATCACAAATAAAATGAAATGTGGGGAATATTATTTCAGTTATCCATGCCTTCATTGTCTTCCATTTACCCTACATATTTCAAGGTGGGACAAGATTCTGTTCTTAGTAGAAGATATCATTCACCACAGTTTAACTGTAAAAAATTTATAATGTTAGCTTTTGTCTATTTTTAAACAACCATAAGTTTTCTAAAACTCTCAGAATGAAGCATTAGCTCTCAGAGATGTTAAAGGGTTGATGTGATGCTGACTGTCCATTGCACTTGAAAGAAAATCCAGCCTTCTCACCAAACATCATAAAGTTTTCTTGTTCCACCTCTGCCCATCCCCAGGTTCATTACCCTCCCCAGCCCCTTGCTCACTCTAGTTCAGTCTCACTGTTTCTTGAACATCCAAGCTATGCCTCTTGCGGGGCCTTTCCCTTGCTCTTCCACCCGCCTGAAACTTTATTCCCCCAGCTCTCCAAACAGCTCACTGCCCCCTCACATTCACATCGTAGGTCAAGTGTCTTCACCTCGGGAGGTCTTCCCTAAACATCTCATCAATCAGAACTCTCTTCCTTCCACTCTACCCCTTGCTATGTATGACTTCCTGACCCCTTACCCTGCTTATTTTTCCTCATCACTTGTCATTATCTGGAAGTTCAGCAGTTGTTTTCCTGTCTGTCTTCCACACTGGACATTAAGTTCCTGAGAATAATGACTTGGTTTTATTATGACTACGTATCACCAGCACTTAGAACAGTGTCTAGCACACAGGATTTTTTAAATATGTGCTAAGAGATTGAATGGATATTTTCATCATTGATAATTTCATCATGCTTAATTTCATATTGGGGTTTGTCTTAGGCTTACAGGCTTCTGCAGATGTGAAAAAGCATTTCTCTATGTGGTCTCTTCTGGATAGGAACATACCTGTCCAGAGTCAAAACAGATAGGTTTTGTGGAGGAGTGGAGAGGACACTCAGAAATCAAGGTTTGTCTCTGGAGCAGTTTTGTAGCTGTAAGATAGCACTTATCAAATATTTATAGACACACACAAACACGGATAACTTAACGTCATTCTTGTAAGTATCTTATTTTTTCAGATTTCATTTTTTCTTCTTTGAAACCCAAGCATTAGGAGCCACAATTCCGAAGTGAGCCTTAACTGCACAGCCTCAATGTGTTCCCTCCACCCTTGTTTGATTTAGGATCTGGGATTAGCACAAGACTCTGCCACCAGCACGAAGAGCCCAATCCTTCTGGGCAGTCAAGCCCATCAGATCTACAGGATGATGTGTGCAAAAGGCTACTCAAAAAAAGACTTCTCATCCGTGTTCCAGTTTCTACGAGAGGAGGAGACATTCTGAACTTGCCCTTTGGCTGGGGACACTGTTGGAAACCAAACTCTCTTGGAGCCACTTATAGCTCACTTCACAAGTAAATGGGCTTAATCAGAGGTCACCTGTCTGCTTTTGATTGTCTAGGTCACAATAAACCCTGGGAGTTTTCACCCATTTTTAACTGCTTATTGTTTTTATCTATTTAGAAAACACCTAGTACCTGAATTTTTTTTTTTTTTTTTTTCCTTTTCTGCAAGCCACTGATGGTCTCTGCTAGCTAGCCAACTGACCTTTTTCAAAAGTTTGATTCCTGAGCATCTTCAGCTGAAACGTTGCCTACTTCAATCAGGATATTATTTACTCCACTTTTCACTTTCACAAATAAGACCAATTTTTTTCAACAGGATAAAACCTATCCTCAAGGAAGGAGAAGAAATTGGTATGAGGAAATGAGTTAGGGAAAGGGAAAGTATAGTGAATTACTCCCTGTGTCCCTCAGGAAGTTTATGCTGTTAACCCAGTGGTGGTGGTCTTGCATTGAGGTTATGGTTTATTTTCCAAGAGTTGATAGAGCAAGAGAATGCCTTGCTGCATGTTATGTAATTTGGACCCTGTTATAGTATCTCAGTGTGCCCCTCTTGTAACAACTCCCAATACTCAGCAAACTTTTTTTTTAAATATATTTTTGCTTCCTTGTACATTCTTACTACATATTTTTTGACTTCAGAAGAATGACTTCTTTAGAACTGTTTCAGAGCCAATGATATATGCTTTAGATAATTATTACATTATCCTAAATATAACCATATTATTTTGAATTCAAATAAATTTCTATGCTGATAATACTTCCTTGGAGTTTTTGTGTCTTCCTAACCTTTTTGGTGAACAGTCAAATGACCTGACAGATTGGTGTTGTCGACTAATGGGGAAAGGATGGGATGAGGGGAAGGGAGGGCAGGTCAAAAGGAACTGAGTGTGAACTGGCCAGTGGGCAGCCCCCATCCTCCCCTCTGCCTGCATCCTTAATGAGTCTTTGTTTGTTTTCTGGTTCGTGGGTACTATAGGAATTTGGCCTGCAGTAGATGTAATTATGTCCCAATAGGCAGCACAGTTGCTTTTTTTCCCCATCACAGCCCCTAGAAATACTCCAGGCCATATACCTAGACACCAGATTTAGCAAAGTACTGCTACTTTAATCATTTTCCTGGTGATCAGAAATTCCAGGCATTATTGTAAGTGCTAGGGCTCCAGTGATGAGCAAAACATAAAGTCCTGCCCTTGTAGACCATAAATTCTGGTGTCTCTTAGGTGTATATGTGAGGAGGTGTGAGAGACAAGAAATAAGTGTTGAATGTGTATGTCAGATGATAAGAACTAAAAGGAAAAATAAAGCTGGGTGAGGGAGATGGATGGGGAGTGTAGGGGTACCTTATTAGGCAGGTAAGGGCAGTGTGGCCTTTGAGCAGAGATAGGAAAGAAGCGAGGGAGCAAGCCATATAGGTATCTGGGAAAGAACATTGTAGGCACAGGGAACAGAAAGTGCAAAGGCCCTGAGTTAGGACAGCATAAGATACATGAGGACTAAGGAGGCCAGAACTGTGAAATGTCATAGACAGGGAAACCAGATCGTGTAGGACCTTGGAGGCTATGTAGGGATGGTAGCTTTTATTCTGAGTGAAACGTAGCATGTCAGTTAGCAAAAGTGAAAGGTAACCAATAAACTGCCAAGTTTAGTGGTTTAAAATAACAAGCATTTATTATTTTTTAAGATTCTCAACGTGGGCTATGTTATTCTTCTGACTGGGCTAACTCATTTGGAGCTGGCAGCTGTGGTTTGGTCTCATGTAGCAGGGACAGCAGGAATGATTGAGGCTTTTGTCCACATGGTCACTTATCCTTTGGGAAGATCCAGGTTTGTTGACCTGGTGGCAGAAGGTTCCCAGCAGCAACATAGGACAAGTCCCAGTGAACAAGCTTTTTTCAAGCCTCTGCTTGCTTTATGGCTGTATTGTCCCATTGGTTAAAGCAGGTCACCTAGCAAAGCCCTGAGTCAATATGGGAGGGGTTGCATAAGATGTGGACACGGAGAAGG
The DNA here is from genome assembly GCF_000754665.1 of Bison bison bison. Lineage (NCBI taxonomy): Eukaryota > Metazoa > Chordata > Mammalia > Artiodactyla > Bovidae > Bison > Bison bison. The sequence goes on along the minus strand of NW_011494936.1, from coordinate 3,778,205 downwards.
GGGCAGTATGGGACCATTGTGCAAACAACCTAAATCACAGCCAGCACATGAAAGATTTTAGTTTAGAGGGATCCCTCTGGCTGTGGTGTGGAGAACAGACTACTGGGGAAAGGGTACAAGCAAGGAGACCAGGCAGGCAATGGTAATAATCCAGGTGAGAAATGATGGTGGCTGGGACCAGAATGATGAAGATGGAAGAGGCAAGAAGTGGTCAGATTCTAAACATAAAGATGGATGGGGAGAGAGAAAAGGAGTCAAGGATGACTCCAAGGTTGGTGGAGAAGGTGGAAGAAAGATGTGGCCATGTACTATGAGAACAAGATTGTGGGAGAAGAATTTAGGGAGGATTGGGAGAGGTATAGGAGAAAAAATCAGGAGTTTATGATAGACATCTAAGTGGAGAAAAAGCAGGTCCAAGGACCGAGCCCCATCTTACTCTAGGTTTTAATGGTTGGAACATGAGGCAGAACCAGCAGATGAGACTGAATGACCAGTAAGGTAGGGGAAAAAATGGGAGCAGTGTCCCAGAAGCCAAATGCAAGACTCACTATAAGGAGAGAATGCTTATTTGTATCAAAAGCTACTGACAAGTTGAGTAATATAAGGGATGAGAATTAGTCATTTGGATTTGGCAAAAGAGAAGTCATTGTTGACTCTGACAAGTGTTTTGGTGGAGTGTTAAAAATAAGATTGGGAATGGGAAGAGAGAAATGAATGGAGGCAAATTTCAAGTTTTGCTATAGAAAGAAGACAAATGGGATAAATACTGGTAGGGAACATGGGGTCAAAGGAAGTTTCATTATATTTTTAGGATGGGAGGTGTTATAGGGTTATGCTGACGGAGGTGAAATGATCAGAGAGGGGTAAAGTAATGATGCACAAAAGAGGATGCTTGCTAAGTGGGGTCTTTGAGTAGTGAGAGGAGAAAGGTAGAGGCATGGATGGAGCTCTGAAAACTAAAAACCAGCATAAAAATCATGTGTCAAACTGCCAGCATCTTATATGAAGGATAGAGTAGTATTGCAGTTAAATACTACAATTAAATATAATTAAAAATTATACTTTTTTTTCAACAGAATAAGTATTAGTGCTGGAAAGGACTTCAGTGACCTATAAGCGTTATCTGTATCAGTCACCCTCCTGATCATCAGCTTTCTCATCTACAAAGTTATCATCAATAGTGTAGCTTAGTATTAAGTGCTCTTTTGGAAACTTGAAACAAAACGTGAGTCAAGGACAATTGCAAGTGTTAACGAGCATGTGGAGGAAGTAGAACCCTCATAACATTGCTGCCAGGACTGTAAAACGGTGCATCCACTTTAGAAAATGGTTTGGCAGTTCCTTGAAAGGTTAAACATGGAGTTACCACGTGATCCAGTGATTCTCCTCCTAGAAAGCGCTCAAAAAAAGTTAAAATATACACCTCCATAAAAACCTGACCATAAATGTTTATAGCAACAGTATTCATAATATGCAAAAAGTGGAAGTAATCCAAACACCCCTCAACTGACGATTGCATAAACACACCGTGGTGTATCCATGCTGTGGAGGACTGGCCATGAAGAGGAGCAGACTACTAATGCACGCTGATGTCAATCATGGGCATCTGAGAAGCCTTGCTCAGGTATTCCCTAAATACCTCAAATTCAGTGTATCAAGCCTGAGCCCCACATCCTCCCCTGTTGACCTGCTTCTTCTCCTTGTCCCTGTCCATCCAGATTCCCAGGAAGCATCCCTGAGGCTCTCTCCTCCACCCATTCTCCAAAGCAGATTCTAAATCTCTCATACCTGCTTCACACCCTCATGGATTCCTGTCTAGAATACTTAGGTTTCTTTGTGGTTACTTCTTTTTTTTCCTAAGAACTTCACAGAGGTATAATTTACGTACAATAAAATTTGCTCATTTTAAATGTATGATTTAGTGACCCTTAGCCATCACCACGGTCCATCCAGTTTTCCATCACCACCACCCTCAAATCTCATTTAGTCACTTGCCAGGCTCTCCTTGCCCTAACCCCAAACTCTAAGCAACCACTCATCTTTCTGACTCTGTAGACTTGCAGCTGCTTCTTAGCCACCAATCTGGTTCTTCCCCAATTTGTTTGTTCCCCCACTGCAGGAGAAGTGGAAGGCTAAAATTCCCTGCAGAACACCTTTTGTGGCTCAGCTGGTAAAGAATCTGCCTGCAATTTGGGAGACCTGGGTTTGATGCCTGGGTTGGGAAGATCCCCTGGAGAAGGGAAAGGCTACCCACTCCAGTGTCCTGGCCTGGAGAATCCCATGGACCGTATAGTCTATGGAGTCACAAAGAGAACTGAGTGACTATCACTTTCACTTTCGCTTTAACACCTTTGAGCCTCAAATGCAGCCTGAAGCCTTTGGTGTGGGAGTCAGGCCTTTCATCCTCTGGCTCCTGTCTTACTTCACCAGACTGTCGCCCTTTGTTTCCTCCATGGCACCCTGTGGGCCCCAGCTTGTGAACCACAGCACTTGCCGGTTCCCAAGCATGCCACATTTCTCACACCTCGGGACCTTTGCACATGCTGCTTCCTTCACCTGAAATACCCTTCTCCTACACTCCTGACCCACTGGCTCAGGCACCGTATCATCTAAAAGGCCTTCCTTGGCCACCTCAGGCTGAGTCATTTCCCCTGTTTCTATAGCTCTTTGTTGATCCAGCCTACATCATAGGACTTTCCTCTTACATTATGTTTGCTGGTTTGCTCATCTGTTTTCTAAACAGAATGTTAGGTCTTTGAGGGCACAGAATGTATCTTATTCAGCTTTGAGTCCCTGTGTTGAGGTCAGCACCTGGCATCAAATAAGAGCTCAATAGAAGACCGAGTGAGTGGAAGCAGCGGCATTGCATTTGCGTTAGGTTAACTATGATCTGCATGAACTTTTTCCTGAAAGATTCTTCCTTGGCGGATCAAGTTTATTTTCCTTTGGGTTATAAATGATGCAGTTTGTTAGACACTTGCAGAGTCTGGAACTTTTACACAATTTTCTTAGTCAAAAGGTTAGCTTATGATATTTGACCTAAGAACTTGTGCAATCAAAATACGCATTTTGGGTAGCAAGCTTTAGTCTCATGTGAACGTACTTTAAACATCAACTTGCATGCAGATAAAGCATGCACATCTTCCACCTTATGGAGTACAGCAATTCCAAATGTGATCTTTTTTATCATGCAGCCTAGACCTTGAGGCATAAGGTGAATTTCATAATAACACAGGTTTGATTTATTCAAGGGATCCTTGAAGAGTTAGGTATTTCAGAGACTCTCTCGCTATTCTGGTGATCTGAAACCATGATGAGAGAACATATGCAAGGCCACTGCTGGGTCCCTATTTAAGGGAACCTCAAATGGTCTGGGTCTACCCTTGGCCAATCTTATTGCAGGGATTTTGATCTTGACTTGTTTTCTAAGCACTCTGAAATGCGTGTGATCTATCCGCTTCCTACGGGGGTTGGGGGAGAAAGGGCAGAGAATGGGGTTGCATTATCCATGTGCATAAATCCTACCCGGGCTACTGTCAGAAGCCTGCTGCTGCTCAGGGAAACTTCACAGGTTACCACCAGCTTCAGCCACAGTAACTGCCCCCTTGAGCATTCTCAAACGGCCAACCAATGGGGAGTTGTCTGCCTGAGTGGGGTTTTTAGCCATCTTTCAGTTCAATTGAAGTGGTAGCTTAAGGACATCATAGAGATTTGTAACGTTCCATGCAAGGTGTCAGGCCTATAAACCAGCATGTCTATCTCGCCAGTGCGCATGGGGAATCGTCTTTCGTCAGTGGCAGAGAGATTGAAGATGACCTTTTACTATTTAATTGTATTCATCAGTTAATAATTCAAGAATACCTAAAAGGGATGATGACTTCTTCATTCAGACTAGAATTCGACTCTTGGAGAACATTAATAGGAAAATACAGTAAAGCCGAAGCACTTTTCGAGCAGCCTGTCGGGAGTGCCTCAGTGTATTGTTTCCCAAAGTTGCCCCTGGCTGGCAGAAAGGAGACCTGGGTCAGCATTCACCTGTCCAGCATCATGGCTCAGTTCCCGTCTCTTTAAAACGAGGGCATTGCACTGATCTCCAGGGTTGGTTTTAGCTCTAAATTTCTGATTCCTCTTAGTTAAGGGTTTAGGAAAATGTAAGGCACGTGCTTCTGACAGTTTTTGGACTCTGTCTGGTCAGGGATTATTTATTGCTCATATAGGCATCTTATTTATTAGGGTTTTTTTGTAGCTGGGAATAGATTCAGAGATCAATACATTTTTATTAATGATAGTCCGTCATGCCTGGTAAAGAGATGGCAAGAGAGCTCGTCTAGAATGAGCCCCTTGAATAAGCCTGACACACTGAGCTTAGCTCTGAGCTGCATTTTGGCAGGCCTCTCTGTAAAATAATGACATTGGCAGAGGGAAACACTATGGAAACCTTCCTCACAGCCAGACTCATAAAATCAAAGGGCAGATTTGGGGTGTGTTTCTCAGCCTTGGCTGTATATGTAAATCCCATGACTTTTTGAGTGTAGCATTTTATCTTCAAAAGGACAAAATTTGGCATTTGCTGTGGTCATTAAAAATGATAAATGCCTAAAATGCTTGAGAGTTGGGATTCTTGTAGGTTAGAACAAATATTGTTTCAGGACCAGACGGTACCCTACAGTAGAAAACTTCTCACTGAAGTTTGTCAAATCAGAAAATAAAAAATCCTCCATTATTTTCCCTATAAGTCAGAGGATATTGGGTATAATTGTTGCCACATCTCCTTATAAAAATGAATGGTCTGGGCCTTTTAGAGGTAGATGATGACTCCTGACGCCATGAAGAGATAGCTTTGTGCCCTGAAATGGTTAACTCGCCTCCAGATGGTGCTTCTCAGCCCCTCTGAGCACAGCTCAGATGATATCAAATTCACTGTTCTTTCACATTTGTTTTGTGCCTGTTGCATTCAATTTTCATTCCATTTATGGCTGGAACTTGAAATATTCTATGGTAATTTTAGACAATTTGAAGCCTTCCTTCTAGAAATTTCACATTTGAGTTCCAATCTCAGAGACCCCAAAGAGCAAATGTAGCTTTCATTCCCCTCTCCTCCTTTTAATGACCTTAACCCTGACCCCAAGCCTACTCTCTATAAGTGCCAAACATGATTCATTCTCCTTGCTTGATTTAGTTTTGCCTCTTTAATGAGCCGAGATGACTAGGGAGACCTGATAGCTTATTTGTGCTAATGTAAGTATGCTCTACTAGTTAACTCTTAACTCATTTATTTGTCTTTTACTCTTGCCTAAAATTGACCCTTTGTCTCAGAGATGAAAAGTCCATATTTTAGACAAGGGAGATGCAAACAGTTAACGTTAACAAGCCAGTCAGGAGACAGACATTACCCAGGAATGAAAGATAAAGCAAACTGCTCAAGAAGGAGAGAGTCTTTGTATTGTGTGCCTCTGCACACAAATATGTGTACCATGTTACAGATGACAGTGCAAACGTTCATTAAGAGCATAGTTCACTGTGCAGTTATACCCTAATGCGCTATTTCTCAGAACCAGTTTCCTCTTCTGAGTTGTAGGAGTCATAATGTCTTCAGTAAAAATTTTCGTGCTTGAAGCTTTGCTGTATGAATGTCTTATTTCTCCAGCCTCTCTAATGTAATTTCTGATCCTGTCTGTGTGTGCAGGAATTTTTTTTGACATGGTGTTTAATGCATGCTGATTTTTTTTTTTTTTTCAATATTGCAATGGCAGACCTGGGCCATCAAGGACGCTTAGAAAGTGATAAGCACGAACAGACTTTTAAAGAGATTTACGATGGTTTAGTTTCTCTGTTGTCTGCCTCTCCACTTTCAGCCCAACTCATTTGGGTTGGTTGGGGTCTGACCGTGGGGTTCTGACAATGTGTTTTTATCCTTGTGAATTTATGCTTGCTTCAGTGTCCAGAAAAAAAAAAACAAAACACTCCACTATTAAAAACTGATATGACTTTGAACAGTGGCTTGATCCCTGATTATGGCCTTTCCCAGCCATCCCATTTAATTTCTGGCTGGTCCAACTAGTGGCGTTAAAAGCTGCCCCTCCCGAGGTTGCCTGTTCCCTGAGTTGCACTGCACTCACAGCAGTTTAGTCTGGCCCCTTTTATAGGTCAGTGACACCCTTGAGCTTGTATTCCCGTGTCACCACAAATCTTAAAAGATGCAATTTTCTTGGCAGCTTCATCCTCCTGAGATGAATTGGAGGGTGGGAGTGAAGGACAAGGCTCTAATCTCCGTGTTAGGACCAAGGAGGGCAGACACGCCTGTCCTCCCGCCAGGAGCCCCAGGGAGACTGCGGACTTGAAGGACTCTCTGAAAGAGGGGTTTCCGCAGTGCTACTACTCACACACTGGCATTTTCGGGTTTTGAAAACAGTCTGTTCTCTTCTGTCTCTGGTTGTGCTTGTCCTGGAACAGTACCGATGGCATCGCTCATCTATGGTACAGCTTGGTGTGCTTGTTCTCTTTGGAAGAAATAAAATGAAAACTTCAAAGAAAATTCTCCTTAAGGCAGTCAAAGAGTTATCTAATCTCCAGCTCTTTAGAGTTGGGGAATCTTTTCTTATGTTAGCCCTGTTATGCCAGATGGTTTCCTCTTAGAAAAAAAAAAAAAGAAGAAATCATAAATGAATTCTGCATGGTCAGGTATTGTCATCTTTGCGGAGAATTTTCTTTGCCTAATGTCCTATCTGATGGGCCATTCTATGTATTATATGCTACATAATCTCCACAAATGTATACTGTGGTCCATAAAACTGCCATACTGTTTTCAGAAACGAGTAATTCACAAAGTAAACCTGAGACAGTGCTGTTAATAAACACAAATTGCAAACAAGAAGGTAGTAAGTGGAAATAATGCACTCATTTAAGAGTAATAAAGCCTTTGATCTTACTTTGAAGGAAAAAGTCTATGTTTAAACTCCCCATTCAGGGACAGCCAGATGCCCATAAAGAGCAGTGCTTTGCTTTGATAGAAAATCAGTGAGGCCTGTCCAGCAGGTCTGGTTTGTAAACAGATTAGTTAAGGGCTCATCAGGACTGATTTGCATAGGATTCAGCTAGCCCCAGTCACTTTTTCAACCTTAATGAGCAATGCTGTTTCCAGGTTGGAAATTACACCATTTTTTTAAAGCTAGAAATCTTAGGTAATTACTTTGTGGGAAAGGGAAAGAATATTCATATAAAGTGAACACTTTCTGTCCACAGCTAATGGGAAAATGATGACCTAAGACTTGTTTTGCTTGCTCTAAATGGTGAAGGGTATAATGAAGGACATAGGTTATGAGTTTAAAATTAGGTTACAAAAAGGTTTTCCTCCCTTTCTATGTTATTTGAGAGGTAAAGGAGGATTAATATGAATGATCACAGAAAAAGTAACATTGGACTGCAGACTCAGACCACAGGTATTTTTTTACCTACCAGTGTTTCTGGAGGACCTCCTTAGAGCCAGGCTGTATTCTATGGACCAGGCTTCCCTCCACCAGTGCTCAAGGCAGACAAAAGCCCTGACCCCATGGAGCCTACCTTCCAGAGCCTACCATTATGGAGAAATGGGAACAGTAGAGGAAAGAATTGGGCCAGTTTAAGCGCACGTTCTAAATAAAATCTGCTAGTTAGCAGCCCTCTGCTTGAGAAGTGGGCAAGACTGATATTCCCAGAGAGAAAAGAGCCTCTGATCAGTATAACTGTACTTTTACTTTTGGTTTTCAGAATAATAAGTAATTACCTTGCTATCAGTAATCAAGAATATCTTTTGGAGTGAAGAAATTGTCAAAAGAAAACCTTTGCTTACTCTGATCCTTGAATAGATAACAAATGGGCAGCTCAGTAGAGACAAAGGATAACTTGGAAAATAAACAGTCCCTAAAGAAAATGAAATGATATTGAAAGTTTTCACCTGTGACCTTCCAAAAAGGCAGTGAATTAATGGTGGGCAGTGGTCTATTTCTTTGGCTTGCAGCAGCATCCTTATGCTTATGCAAGATGCTTTTTAAGTATTGTAAACATTGGTGACACTAACTTGCTTAGTTGGGAACTTGAGTTTAAATAATAACCTTCAGCCTTTGTGTCTGGCCTTGTCAAGGCCAAGGACCTCAGCCTTACCCTGCTTCCTAATCAGCACACTCCTATAAATGTCACCTTGGAGACATTCCATTCTGAAAAAAAAAATGCTCCAGCTCTGGTAAGTGTTAGGAGAGAGGCCGGGGACAATTTCATACTGACTTGGCCAGGACTCCAGGTCCTGTCCAGCTAATTCAGATGGATGGAGGGTGTAAAGGGAGGCCATGCCCTCTGTTTCTCCAGATGGGTTTGATTAGGCTGAGGAGGAAGAGAAGGTCTTGAGGTGCCTGCTGGTGAAGACTGCTAGGGAAAGGGTTGCAGGGCAATCCAGCTAAGGCCAAGCAAGTCACCTGTACTCCTTAGGAAAGCTGGCTCATGTGCATTCTGTATCTCTCAAGAGAACATATACGGGGCCTTGGAAGGCCTTGCGGTTCCCCCATTCTGGCACCCCCATCCCCCATCCACACCCCCACAGTATTCCTTCATAGGAAGAATCTCCTTCCAGCCTGCCCCTTTCTACATCTCTCTCATCTTCTACATGGGAATATACCTGACAGCCTCTTCAGGCAGGTGTGCTTGTCTGAGAGTAACCCTCTACATGAGTACTGATAAGAAGGCTCCAGGAACCTGCTTTTCAGGAGTCTGGGCAACACCTGCATCCTAGACACCCCACGGTGGGAAGCCAGGCTGTTCCCCTTCCTTCTCCCCCTCTTCTCTATAGACATCACTCTCCAGTTTACTTCTTCCCAGCTCAGGCCAGCCTGAGGCAGGCCAGCATGGCTAGTGCCGGAGCAGATGTCCAGATGGAGCTCCACGTGGGCAAGAGCCATTGCTGTCACGTGTGTCCCAAGCATCCAGTGCGGTGCCTGGCACACAGTATAGACTCACTAAATACTGCATCTATAGGGAGAATGAATGAATAAATGAGCAAATTGCTGAGATACCAGTTTTCTGTTATAAGCATCCCCAATTTTTATTAGTAATACTCTGACATTCCCCTTTGTTTGGCTCACCAGGAAGAGAGCTGAAGCCAAAGCTCCCATGGGCTCTGCTGTTGTGGGCTCTGAGCGGGAGCGATTGGAGGGAAGGGACTGGCTGCAGTGGGGCTGGTTTGCCTGGTTTCTGGAAGCCTTGGGGTACTGTATGGGTGCTGCCCCATGCCCAGCTCCAGAAGCTCTCCTGAGTTCGAAACAACACTTAGCCCCTGTTTTTAAGGGCCCCAAGACCAATTCTACGGCATCAGGAAAAGCCCCTCTAAACAGCCAGTTACACATGTAAAGCCACTAGCACAGGCTCTGACCTATAGCAGATACTCAGTCAATGTCCCAGAGTGACTTGTGTCTGGATGCTGGCAGGTGAGCACTTCGACTGGACTCATAGGCCCATTAGTTTGAAATGCTGCTTGGCTAATCACCAAGCTTAGGGGACACAGAAACCCATTGTAGCAGAAAGTCAGAAGCTTTGCTTAGTCTCTTTTTCCTGGGTTCACATACATGACTGAAATAGGTTTAAAACCCCATCTTTATTTTACAAACTTATAACCTAACTTCTGAAAATAATGATGAAAGCCATCCTTCATTCCACTCATCTTCTGCACCTTTTAACACAGCAACAGTGAGGCAGGGTCGTTGGGCCATAAGAGATCAGGCCTGAGTTTGAATCCCTGCTTTACTATGTCCTAGTGTGTGGCCTTGGAAAGGTGACAGCCTCCCTCAGTCTCCATTTTCTCATCTTAAAATAGGGGTGATGATAGTGCCTACCTCATGGGGGTGTTGAAAGGCTTTAAAAAGACAAGATATGTGCAGTGCATGGCACAGTGCTTTCACAGAGTAGATGCTTTGAGCCGGTCATTTCATTCCTAGGAATGCATCTTAAAGAGACAATGAAACGTTTGTTTGTTTCAGCACATAGAGATATATTTATAAGCATACCCCTTCATCTTAGCTTGTTTCATAGCATTGACAGGTCGTTCAGTGCCTTGTCTGACCATCGTCTTCCTCAGGCTCTTTCCAGTCAAGCTTTGCCAGGCTTAGAGTCAGCTGGTGAAGAGGTTTGGCTTTAGAGATGTGAGAAAGGTGTGAAGAGCTACCACAGAACTATAGGAACCTCTGCATGTTCCCTACATCTGTTAAATTGTGAATAGAGGCACAGCATAGCCAGTGAAGATTATCCATGCATCTTTGCTTCAAGCTACCTATAAGCCTCCTAGTTACTGGAGAGGAAGCACAAATGACTATTTAGGCAGACAAATATGATCCTAGAGTAAATGATAGAGCTATGGAAACTAAAACAGAACTACTGTGTGGAGGCAGGAAAAGACAGGAGTCAGGAATAGGGGAGAAGAGAGCAGTAAAGAGAGGGCTGCCTTTATCTGGAATGATACCTAGAAAGGAGAAGAACAGTGGCCTTGGAGTATGGCAGACTTATATTGGAACACCAGCATTGCCAACAATTAGCATGTTAACATTTCTAAAGTTAGTTTTCTTAACTTTGTAATGGAAAAGCAGTTCAGAGGGCTTTGGGGAGAAATAAATGAGATGAAAGAGTATCTATAAAGCATCTGACCCATGGAAGATAGTCAATACGATTCAGCTCCATTTTCAAATATTTTGTCCAGGTGTCTCCTCAGGAAAACTGTGTAGTGTACAAGATGCATTGATTTCAAATCCAGAGGACATGATCAATGTAACATCTTTAAAACTGTTTTATGTCCCAGACGTGAAAGGTCTGGTTTATATAGTTTGTATACTTTTTCATTATCTTAGTGAAATTTTAAAGCATTTACCCTTGTACCAACCTTATCGATTTAAGACCCTGTTATTGATTGATTCAACGAGTTGGTTGAGTAGTGAAGAAGTAGATTAGGAAGGCCAAGAGAAGTAGTTTAAAAACATGAAATGTGGTGCTTAAGCCTCCAGTACGCACTTGTGTTTATTGTCATGGTGAGCTGTGTTCACGTGTGCATGTACTGCATGACTGACAGAGGGCTTTGAAGTTTACTCAAAATCCAACTAAAAAGGCTGCTCAGATTAGGGATGGGGGATGGCAGAAAGCCTGCTTTTACCCAAATGTCCCATGCAGATAAGCACCAGGACACAGGGAGAATAAGAAGCGGTCCTCTCAGCTTGAGTCTCCTGTTTTACTTCGGTCTGTCCAGAGTAGTTGCTAAAGTAATTTACAGTTTGGAAAGCTGTGATCACTCTACCTGAAGCACTAAAAGTTCATGGTGAGGCTCCCAGCTTATCACAGGCAGTAAATGCTCACAAACCATAATGGACTAAAAGACCCCTTGCCTGAGATTCTCACCCAGATGATAATACCACTAAGGCAAAACCCTCCTTCTCCCCCCTTCAGATAAGTAAGTGTGTAGTCTACTGGATACTTTTAGAGCTCACATATTTATCTTATGCTTTTTGATTTCATTAAACCAGCTCCAAGGCTGGCTTTCATATTTTCAGTAACGTACCCCTTTTCTTCCCTGTACTTCCCATCTCACTATTAACCTCTGCTCCAGTGGGGCTTTTTGGTGTTTGAAGAGGGTGTGCAGTTTAATCCACCTTGCAGTTAAAACAGGGAAATATGTACACGGAAAATGAGGTTTGCATTCAATCAAGAATTAGCCTTCTAATTTCAATAGCAAAACACACATCCCATACTTAGCATCAGTGGAAAGCAGCATTGATGGAAATGATGGAGCAGGAAGCTTACTTCCTGAGTTAGACCATATAAGCCTTTTTGTTTTCTTGGCTTGTGGGATCTCAGTCCCTCAACCAGGGATTGAACCCAGGTCGTCGTCAGTGAAAGCACAGAGCCCTTCCTTAGTACTGGACTGCCAGGGAATTCTTGCTGAGTTTAGAATGATTACCAGTTTCCATCATACTGCCTTCTGGTGAACTCTAACAGTTTCTTGTGTCATAAAAATTATTCAAAACCAATCCATTTAGCAAAATGATGGAATTTATTGATGCCAGAGTACAGATTTATTTAAAAACCTAAGACTTCTATTTTTTTTTAATTTTTAATGATTGCTTCAAATATTATAGTATACTGAAATGTCAGAGGCCCTTGGTCCTGTATTTTGACCATCTACATCCACTCTATTTCTAAATGCAATAGAAAGGAAAAGGAGGGCTAGAAAGTATCACTGATTTTGCCTCTTTACTGCTTTTGGACAGGATGGAAATCTGTCTTTGTTGGCTTTGATTTAGGTTTTTCTTTCTTCCCAAGTAACAACAGTTACCTGTCATCTCGTTCTTATGGACCTGGGACCAGCAGGAATGGCATTACCTGGGAGCAGAAGCCCAGCCCCAGCCCAGAGCTGCTGAATCAGAATCTGTACAGGATCCCCAGAGGATTCCTTTCACATTCAGGTCTGAGAAAAGCTGGTGTCTTGAGTAGGGCTCAGCCCATGCTATGTTAGGGGATACTGTGGTTAGGATGTAATTAATAGGTTTTTAGTTTGAGGAGGTATTCTTTGGGAGTGAAAACCAGAAGCAGAGGATTTACTGATGGGACATACATGGACCTAAGCTGCTGCCTCATAACTTTGTTTTCCTCTTTGCCCATAATGGTCCCTCCCCTGTTCTTTGTTCCATCATCACATCTTTTCAACTTCAGCTCATATTGGTGCCTAATTTCCTCTATATTTGCCAGATCAAATTCTCAAGAGCTAGAATCTGATTAGCCCAGTTCAGTGTTTTGCTCCCAGCCACCCATAAGTCACTGGCCAGCCTATGGACTGGACTCTTGGATCAGCTTGATGGGGGCAAGTCGTTTACATAACGGCTGCCTCTTGACTGGCAGGCAAGGAGAGAGACCTGAGAGGTGGGCTCCTGGAGAAAATTTTAATGTTTAAAAATTATTGCTGAAGGATTTGAAATCTTTAAGAATTCCAGGAACTTGAGTATTCCAAGAAAAATTGTAAATCCCAGAACAGATATATCAGCCATCTGAGGACCAAAAACTAATAACCCCTTTGATGCTGTAACAGGGTAACCAGACCTCATGGAAGCCCAGTAGCCTTTTTTTACAGGCACTCCCCGGAGCTGGTTACAGGCTCCATAAACAAAGATGATTCTTTCTGCAGGACATTTCTCTGCTTGTCGGGCCACTCTGTTCTCCCAGCTTCTCCCTCCTGGCTCAGTCTGGACCATGGCGGCAGTGGGACTGATCCTGCTTCCTGTGCGTTTTCCCTTCAACCTGTTCCACCCATGTTTGTCCCTGTGGCCTTCCTGGAGCGTAGCCCCAACTTGGACCTGATCTGCTCGGCCTTCAGAGTTGCCAGGCAGCCGCAGGCGCTTCAGTCGCCCCAGGCCAGCCTCGGCCCCACCACTGCTCACCTGACCGTGGCCCCTGTCATTCTGAAGGGCCTCCCACCCCCTCCTCCCCAGTCCTTGCCTAGAATCTCCTCTGATCTCCATCCACACAAATGCCACCCCCTTTCCAAACAGATCTCCGATGCTGCCCCTTCAGGCTCCCTCTCCTCATTCTCTTCTTCTCAGCAGCTATGACTCTCACACATTACTTTCCTTTTGGGTTTTGAGGGTTTTAAAATTTTAACCTGAGAATGACGTTCCTTTCCTGTTGGATAGAAATCCCTTGGGAGTGGAGACCTTGAACCTCACAGGGAGAGTGAATGGTAGGAAACCAGAGGGATAGAGTAAGGCCCATAGCATCTGGACTCTGATTTCCGTCTGAGTTCACACTCCTGGTAGACTTCCTCTCTGTGGTTTGTGTGACCTTTGAACAGACTTCACTGGCCTCTCCCAGCCTCAGCTTCCAGATCTGTCAAGACAAGAACTGTACACATCTCACAGGCTTGCTGGAGGATTGCTTCTGAAGCGATGAGCCCAAGAGGTAAAGCACCTCTTGAACTCCCGAGCGCCTCCCACACCATCAGCTACTGCTCTGGTGGTTACGGGAGGTGCTCAGCAAACGCCAGGCCCTGGTAGTGACAGGAAGTGCTCAGTAAATGCCAGGCCCCAGGCATCTGTGGGACTGGGATGCCTGAGGCTGGGGTTCTTGCCAATTGCCTTCATCTGCGCCTCTGTCGAGGCTTTTATAAGCGCTGCTAACAGGCAGGAGGATGTCTGGGTTTGAGTTTCACCTCCTCAACCCCTCACCTTCTGGAGGAGGTGCTAATGAGCAGTGAAATGACCACCAGGTGGGAGGCAGAGGAGGATGTGGCCAAGGAGCTTGGATATCCCTCTGCTGGATGCTGGGCTTTGGAATCCCTGAAGCCTGACAGGCATCCCTCCCAGAACCCCACACTGCGTCCTACTTGGCACGAAGAGGAAAATAACTGCAGAGTCAGAGCAGTGGTTCTGGTTCCGGAGGAGTTCTGGGAAGGAGCCCAAATGGGGCCTCTTTCTGTCTGGCCCTGTAAGTAAGCTCCCAGCCCCCAGCCTCCACCCCAGGCATCGTGGCATTGTAATAGCTGCTCTTTCTGTTGAGCAGATACTATTTTTATTGATCACCTTCTTGACAGAAATATTAAGCCCCAGAATGTTCCTGGCAGGTGGCAGCCTGAGTGCCACTGGCGGTGCATGGACTCGCGTCTTCTGTTCCAGGGCCCTGGCCAGAGCGGGCAGGCCCAGAACTGGCAGCTTCCCAGACACCCAGGAAGCCAGTGAACTTGCTCTGTGTAGGGGTTAGAGTGGAACAGGCGGGCACCAGTGAGCCTTCGCTTCCCCTCTGTGGTTGGGGGCTGTGGGCGAGTTCCAGGTCTTGAAGGAACTGGTCTTCCCAGGGACAGAGAGATCAGTGGCTCTCAATACTGCTGCACTTGAGAACCACCCCAGGGAGGTTTTTTTAAAAAACAAAAACATAGATGCCCAGACCTGATCTCCAGGGTTTCTTATTGACTTGGTCCTGGGGTGGGCCCTGGGCAACCACATTTTTTTTTAAAATTCCCCTAGATGATCCTGATTCGGTCTGGCTAGAGACCCATGATCAGAAATGATCAGCGAGGTCACTATTATATGAAAGAGCACAGGCCTCGGGGTCCAGCAGATGTGGGGATCCCCCTGGACCACTGATTAGGCACCAGCCCATCATGAAGAGGCCCAGTCTTCCAGGTTTTCAGTTTCTTAAATCAGGAAAGGGGTGGTAGTGGTGTTGCTCACCCTGCCCTCAAAACTGGTTCTGGTTCCGGAGTTCTGGGAAGGAGCCCAAATGGGTCCTCTTGTGTAGTTAATAGAAGGAAGGTGTGAGTAGCTTTGGGACCTTAGCAAAGTATTTCTTTACCTGTATTCGTAGGCCTACACTTTACAAATAACAATGTATTTATTTTACATAAGTTATAAAACTTGCACACACTCTACAGTACCGTGGTCTATACTTCTTTTCTCTGTTAGGCTTCCACTGACATTAAATCAGAGATTCTTGATGGGGGCAGAGGGGACAGAAACATGCTCCCTCATGAAGACACATGAGAAAGGGGGTGGGGAAGGAGGCATAGTACACTCTGGAAAAATATGAAATGGGCTTGATGCCAAGAGAGACTTATGGACTCTGTTTTCCGTGTCACCTAAGTGGCTCTCTCTTACAGTAGGCAGAGTATGCCTGACCTCTTCTGTGGAGGGAGATGCTGTACCTTCCCAGACTGTAGGCTGTACAAAATGCTTAAAAAGATAAGTGTGCGACAATGTTATTCACACCTCTACTTTGCTAGATGTGAAAAATACGAGACCCCTGGAGAACAATCTCCTAACAAGTCTGTGCTCTTAATGCTCTACACCAGGGTTAGTAAACTACCATCTGTTGGCAGGCAGCCTGTTTATTCTACAGCCAGTGAGCTAAGAATGATTTTTGCATCTTAAACACACACACACATACAGAATATGCAACAGAAACTTTTTGTGGCCTGCAAAGCCCGACTGTCTGACCCTTTGCAGAATAGTTTGCTACCCCTGCCCTACACAATACTGCTTCTGTAACTACCCTGGCCAGACTAGTGCCAAGTAGATGAATCTGACTTATTCTAAGATTTTCTGTAAATATTGGATTTTATAGGGCTAGTGTGTTGCAGATTGGATTCCCTAGGGAGCAGACTCTGAGAGGGAATTTAATGAAAAGGATGTTTATTAAGGAATGCCTTTGATATCATCACCTGTGGAAAATGGGAGCGAATAGATAGAGGGAGAAGCCAAGCTACTGCAGACCTGGCAATAGACTCAGCCATTTCCACAGGTGCTCTGGATGTAGAACATCCCCTTAGAGTGTTCCCAAGTTGGGCTGAGATGTCTGGGCCTTTATACTCCTGTAAGAGTCCGTTATTGGGTATCAGCCACAGGGGAGGGGTCAGAACTTGGGCAGGCGGCTCTCTGGAGCTGAGGGCATCCCTGAAGGAACTGACAACTGAAAGGCTGCCTTCCAGCCGCCGGAACTGCAGATCTTCTGATGAAGGTGGCTTTGGGAGGTGCACTACAGTGTCCATGGCATAGGGCAAACATTCTAGGGCCCTGATGGCAGAATTGTTACAGGTGGGAGTGATTTTTCTAAACTCTTTATACCCTGAAGTACTTAGCATAGGGTCTTGCAAGTAGTATATATTCACTGAGGAGATGGATCGATGCTTGGATGTAATGAATTTTGTTAAGTTTAAGCATAAGGACCTTGTCTTCTAGTTCTTTGGCCTTCCTTTTTGGTTCTTTTCTGCTCCCTCTACCCTCCCCTGACCCAGTCCATTTTAACTTTTAAAATCACCTAGTAATAAAATGCTGAGAACAGAGATGTTTAAAAATATGTGTGGGATGAATAAAAAAAAATGAATCAATTACAGAATTTTAAATCTAAAATAACTTAAAGTTCTGAGTATTCTAGTGTGTTTCATTATACTTTTATTTTTCATGAAACTCTTCCAAAGTCTCTATTTTTAAAAAATTTAAATGTTTATTAAGAAGTAATTTTTGCTTGTAAAAAAAGAAAACAAAGTACATAAAATAAGTCCTCCCTTTCTAATTATATTAATAGCATGTTTTGTGTTCTTACAAATTTTTAAATGTATATACTATTATTTACTTATACACAGATGTGTCTATTTGTCTAAAAATGGTATTATCATATATATATGTATATATATGTGCTATTTTTCCCCAAAAAAGCATATGACAGATATCTTGAGGTTATTACACTAAAGACTGCTTTTTCTTTAGAAAATGCAATGTCCTAGTCATATATGCAGCCCCAAGAATTCAACAAAGGTGATTTGAATTGAATTCGATTTCTAAAGTCTGATCCCCCAGAGCCTTTATTTCTTTTGATCCCCTGGCTTTGGAAGCTTGGTTAGGATGGGGAAAGAACTATTAAAAACTTGCCTGAGGGAGAGGGCGTGGAAGTGTTGCTAAAATCCTCTTTGAGCCATGGTTGGGGCTGGTACTCACATGAGCAGTGGAGTCTGGCAGATCTTCCTTGCATAAAAAGATGAAGGAATTGTGATAGGAGTAGGATGGATCCCTCCCTGCCAGGCTTAGAAACCCCCAATTGCCTAGGGAGTTCCCTAGGGGCTTAGTGGTTAAGATTCTGAGCCTTCACTGCCCTGGGCCCAGTTCATTCTCTGGTCAGGGAGCTGGCATCCTATGAGCTGCACGGCATGGCAAAGAAAAACTCCTGTTCTCTAAAAAGCATGAATTCGATGGCACTCGTCTGTCCATCAGTGTCCAAAAGTTACTAACTGAGGCAGGCTTTATGGAGCATAGAAAACCCACTGTTTCTGAAGCTTCCTTGAGAAGGCAGAAGCCATGAAGTTCTATGCCCTGAGGTCCTTGACACTGCTGCATTCACCTCCCAAGACCCACTTCTGTTCATCAGGAGCCCTGGAGAGGGAGGCACTGTTATAGAATGCCACCTCCTCCTCTCTCCGTTCTGAAGGCTATTCTTCAAATTAGCTCAAACAGGAAATTTACTCTTATAGACTTGACCTTTGAAAAAGAAACGTTAGATTCTCTTTCCAGTAGCTGGGAAACTGAGCACTAGCAATAGAAGTGTGTGTATGTGTGTGACTCAAAAGAGGGGTCAGTAGCTGCAGCTCTCACCAATACAAGTGAGGGGACAAAAGGCAAATCAAAATATTATCTTGTGAATTGGAACCGTAGACCTGACTCAATACACACTTTCACCCCTTGACCAAAATTAGACCTTAACAGGGAAGATGCAGTATGGTCTTTACTCAGGAAGACATCAGGTTTCATTCTCACTTGGGCCTTGGTTTGCCAGGCAATAGGTAATATCCTGGGGCTTCCCAGGTGGCTCAATGGTAAAGAATCTGCCTGCGATGAGGGAGACATAAAAGACACGGGTTTGATCCCTGGGTTTGGAAGATCTCCTGGAGGAGGGCATGGCAACCCACTCCAGTATTCTTGCCTGGAAAGTCCCATGGACAGAGGAGCCTGGCAGGCTACAGTCCATAGGGTCTCAAAAAGTCAGACACGACTGAAGCAACTAAGCACACGTGTGCACGCACACACACACACACACACACAGGCAATATCAAGCATCAGTCTCTAATAAAGTCGGCAGAAGGTAGATGAACTACAAAGAAAGAATCCTTGAATGGCTATATACCCCTAAATTTGCCCCAGGCAGAAGTGATTTTCTGCAGTTTTGTTGGTAATTCTTTTGCTATTCAAAGGAACAAAGAACAGCTAATTCAATGATAATAGAGTAAAAATATAAAATAGCATTAGACTTTTATAAATCAAAGATGTATATTGTATGATTAAAAGTAAAATTTGCCATTAATTTAAAGTCTGTTTTTCTACTTAAAAAAATAACCTGAATAATTTTCCGTGTCATTAAATATTATATGTAATATTTTTAATGGCTGTAGACTAGTCCATTGTATAGCTGCTGTATAATTTATTTAGCTATTTTCCTATTGTTAGACACTTGGATTATTTCCAAATTTTAGAAGTAATAAATATTTCTAATGAGCGTTCTTCATATATAATTTTTCTCTGAGGATATATTCCTAGAGGTATAATTGGTAGGTCAAAGGCCCAGTGAAATTGAAAGTTTTTTGATTCTTATTACTAAGCTGCCTTCCATTAAAGCTGTATCTAGTTGCTTTTTAATTGATCAGTATAAGAACTCTGAGACTACGTAAACAATGGTTTTTAACAGGTCTGTGAAAGTTTGAAGCTTGCTGCCTATGCTGCTGTGGTCACATCTGGAGAATTATGCCCAACAGTGCAGGACTGTGTAGAATTCATAGAAGGGGAGTAGTCTGATGAGTTTGTATTAGTCCGGGGAAGCTTCGTGGGGCAGGTGAGGCTTAAGGGAGGCCTTGAAAGCAGGTTATTGACTGGCCCAGAGGTCAAGGAAACAACTGATGTAAAGCAGAGGCCCACCTGTCCCCAATAGGGAGCTGTCGCAGAGTTGCTGGAGGAGAGAATGCGCTTCACACTTCCAAGAGGAGCAGGACCAGGCTGGCTTTAATGGCTGGGGACAGTGAAGCCAGCCCATGCTCCTGGATAAAATGGATACCAAGATCGGGACTCCAGAGTAAGGCAAAGTCTTCATGCAAGGGACATGTCTATCTCCTCATTTGACCTCCACACTTGATGATTCCTCAGAAATGGAAAGAAATTAGGGCTTTTCTCCTTTTCATTATATTAGAGGGGAAAAACACAAAAAAAATCCACCAACCCTGCCGATTTGCTAGATATTCTTGGAAGGATAATAAAAGTAAAACTTTCTTTCTCTTTCAGCAGAATAGAATTAGACTCACCTTGTTACAGATTGTGCTGCTACCAATTAAAAAGAGAGGGAAAAACTCTGCTGAAACATTCTCCACTTTCCAGCTGCTTTTATTTAATCCATGTAGTTTAAATTCTCCAAGGACCTTAAACTAAATTGACCACCAGATATTGAAAAATAAAACAAACTGTTAATTAGAGGGATTGCAAAGAATGTCTTTCCTTTGGTTTAGGAAAGTGGAGAGGATGTTGGATGAGAGCCCCTTCAAAAGTAGGGGAGAAAATGTTTAGGGAATCTTTCTTTCTCTCGAGGGATTCCAAAGCAAAGATTTGTAAAGACTCTGCAAATAGCCTGGACAGCATTGGCTCTTGTTAAAACAGGTAGGGACCTCTTTAGAGATTGATGAAAGGACGCAGTTTCCCCATAGGGAGAAGGTACAAGGAAGCCTGAGCATGGACCCAAGCAGGACTCGCCTGGTGGAGACAACCACCTGCCTCCCCGCTCACCGATGACCAGGACCAGGAGGAGGAGGTATCCTGACACCAGATGTCAGCTGCCAGGGCAGACCTCACCTGCAGGAGCAGGCCTAGTCTGCACCCATTGCTTAAACACAGCCTGGGTCTGCCAGGAAGAAGTTGCTTCTCACGGGGGCACATTACCTGGGAAGCATCCAGCTTGGACCAGGGAAAGGTACATGCTGGGGACAGTGGTGGGCAGCAGTGCCCTCTCCCTGCCTGCACCCAGGTCCAGCCCATGGGCGGTGGATTTTGAGCTCAATCTCCACCCTGCATGGCTTGGATTGCAGGATCATGTCACTGAATTCAAAAGCAGAACTTTGGGAGTCAAGAAATGGAATCTTGGATTTTTAACTTTTTGTTGTCATATGTTAAAGAGTATGAGGTGTATGGAGTGATAGTCACACTGCCCAGGTGACTATAGGTGACTTGTTTTTCCTCTTTGAACCCATCTCCTCTCTGTAAAATGGGGCTAAAAATAAAATACAGCTCAGAAGGTGTGAGGATTAAGTGAAATGATGCTCTTAACCATCTAGCAGGGACCTGCAGAGAGGAGGTGCCAGCAAGTTGGGTCTTATTCACACTCCAGAGTCCAGAGGAAATGGTACCTGGGTTGGGACCTCCACTGCATTTCGGGGTCAAGTAAAGCTTACAGGGTTCTCATTAAAAGGAAAATGTATTTCTTTTAAAAAATTGTATAGGACAAATGCATTCCTTCTGGGCAAATAAGCCCAATGTAAAGTGGGATTCAGAGGTAGAGAGGCGTGCAGTCGTCTGTAGGACTCCAGGCCAGGTGAGTATCCACTAGAGGAAACCAGGCCCCCGAGCAATGGGTGGGTGGGTGGCTGGATTTTATACTTTTTATTTTACTGCTTAGTGCCCTACTGCTTTGGTTGAGGCCTTCATTTCCTTCATTTTCTCTGCATCAAACGTATGTACTTCTGTAATAATTCTGGCCTCTGTGGGAAGCCTGTGAACAATTATGTAGGCATGTATAACTGTATGGCGTCTGTCCCCAGGATTTCAGTCAGGGGACCTCTCCACTCCACCGGCCTCTGCACACCCGGATTGAGAGCCCTGTGTTTTCATTTTGCCTGACTCAGGGTCTAATCACTGTCCACTAGGTGACCAGCCTCTAGCATGAGTACTGCCCCAGCGCCATGGAGAGGCTGACTCAGTTCAACAGGGTACGTGGAAGGGGAAGGGGGTCATGGCCTGGTCATCTGCAGACGGGTCATCCCTAAGGATACACGAAGACTCTTGAAAGCCACGGAGCCTCACATTCAAGGCTGGGCACCTCCAATCGGCTCCTGGGGCCCAGGCTAAAGTTAAATTGCACTGGGCAGCAACCCAGTGGTGGAGCTCACAGAGCCCCGTGTGGTGTAGGCACGTTTCTGCATGGCACCTTCCCCTTCAGAAGCAGGGAGGGCTGTGAGTGGTGGGTGCTAAGTCGGGCTTTTGAAGGTCACTCAGAAACCTCTCCTGCTGTCCAGGCAAGGTTTTCACTTTCCCGGCATTTGCCAGGCTTCCTCCCTCTCTCTGCAGCCTTAAGATACTCCTATTTGGCTACAAATACGTCAACAACTGACATCTTGGAAAAGAATAAATGGGCCAAGTCAGAGTTTGATGCTCTGCCTCTTAAAAGTCACATCCAGTTTGCCAGATGGCAGGAGTGAGAATGGGATTTAATGTGGACAGTTGGCCAAGTCACCCAGAGAGAGGCTCCTCCTCATCATCAGAGCCCTCACCACAGAGTTGTCTCCCAGCTGAGGACCATGGTCATGTTCCCTTGCAGCCCACCTTCCTGTGGATTCTCCCTCCCTGTTTCTTCTGCATCCCTAGAAATCCTGGCTATGCATCATTGGAAATGTGCTACCTAAATATTATGCTCACATTATTCCTTCAGTCCCCAAATGTGTCATTGCTGCTTACTGTACAGAACAGTATCCTTTGCTGTGTATTTATTGTGTTGGGGTTTTAATTTAATCAATTTTACTAAGTAATACAACCCCCTCGCTGCCCTGACTTATAATAATTAACGTGGGGCACACAGACACTCCTGCATGTATTCACCTACAGTATTTTTTTGGAATGCTTCTGCAGCATTAGCACACAAAGACCAAATTCAGCCTCAAACACAAAACAGGAACAATGCTTACCTAAGTTTTGTTCATCTCGGCTGCGGAACCTTGAATGTAATAATTAGGTTGGGTCTACAGATCAGACCTCCCTGGTCCAGGTGATCATAGAGGCTGGGTCATAGACTCTGAGTGTGCTCCTTCATACAGGGCTTGTACTCTGGATTCACCTCCACCATCTCCACATCGCTTTGTACCTCGAAAAGCTGGCCTCCTGGGGCTGCCTGGCCCCAGGCTTCCTGCCCTCCAGCTGTTGGTTTGCTTTGGCCAATGGGAGGCGCTGGCAGGAGATCAAAGGGCAGGAGTTGAGAAAGGTCAGGGTATTTATCCCACTGGCTCCTTCTTTCCAGGCTACAGTCTAAGATGTCTTAAATCTTGACATCTGCTTCTTGCCTTCAGTCACTCTATCTCAGCTATTGCTTCTGCAGTTCTCTTGAGAAAATCTTTTCAAACTGAGCCTTTGATTTCTTTGCAAGACTCTGTTTCCCTCTAACATGCTCTGCAAAATTCTAGCTCTGCCGGCAGAAGGCTTCTGTCTCTCTTTAAACTGAGTGTGCGTGTGTCCATCCTCTCAGGAAGAACCAGCATTGTTCTGTACACTATCATGAGAGAAGTGGAAAACTCCTTTTGGTGGAGTCACCGCTTTCTTGTAACAGAGTTAGTTCGCTCTCACCTTCACTGTGCCCAGGCCCAACTACCCTGTGCGAAGTCATTACCTGGCCCATCATGAAATTTTCTCTGGGTGTTATTCTCTAACCGTGTCACAGCAGATTGTATCTTCAAAGATGGATGCAATAATATCTGCCATCCCCCGTGCTCTTTTGCAATGTGACCTTGACACTCTTCCCACTGAGAAGTGGAATTTTTCTCTTTCTCTCCCCCTGCTTGGACATGGGTAAGCTCATGGTTGTGTCCACCAATGAAATGGGGCAGAGGGATTCATTGTGATTTCTGAAACAGGGTCAAAGTCTAGTTGGCTTTGATATGGTCTTCTTGAAATGCTCACTCTGCAAAGGCCCCCTCCTGAGACCTTCCTCTCAGAACTTAGCTAGTAGGATGCAAGAAGCCCAAGTTGTTGGGGAGTGGTCTAGTCAGCATCCCAGTTGAGCCATCCTGCCATCTATCCCAGCTCAGGCAGCAGACAAGGGAGTGGAGATCCTCCAGTGGGGGAGGTAGATACATGTGGGAGGTGGATCCTCCAGTTCCAGCAATTCTAATCCCTCACAGTCCAAATCTTCCCAAATGAGGCCCCGGTCATTACAGCACAGAATAACCATCCCCACTGTGACCTTTTCAACACTCGATACCTGGGATCCATGAGCATACGACATGGTTGTTGCTTTACACCACTACGTTTAGGGGGGTTTTGTTATGCAGTCATGGTAACTGGACCACATTGTCCACCGCTGTGTGGTTACCTGGTGATGGGAGCCGCTGATTTGTTCAGAAATGCACTGTACCCAAGAACTAAACTTTAAACAACAGCGCCTCTTCATTTCTATTCTAGAAGGAGGGGAGATAACAGAAGTTTAGATTTTTTTCCAAACACTGATTCAGTGATTTGAGAACAAGTATGGGTATTTAAAATCAAAGGATGCTATAAACATTCAGTATACTGCTCAAATTCCAGCGCTACTTTTATAATGTGGGGCTGCAAGTTTTCCTCCCTTTGCAGCAGTTGCCTCTAATCTTGCAGCCATCTGTCCCAGCTCTGATGAAAATAGAACACCCCTTGTCTCCTCTCCCTGGTCCCTGCTCAGATTACATGCTTATATTAGGTTGAACTGTATGAAATTGCCATTTTGTAGGTCATAAATGGTTAAATCTTAGTAATTTCATGTGGTTCAACCTAATGTTAACCTCCAACTCCTCAAATACATGTACTGAATTGTATTTGAGATCTCAACCTAAATGAGACTTGCTCTCCGCTTCCCTTTCCTGCCCCACTCCAGCTAAACTGGATTATCTTGTATCACATCATCTTGTCCTTTCCTCCAGAGCACCTGTCACAATTTGTAATTATATGTGTGTTTATAATTTAATGTCTAATACCCCAACGAGACTTACGTAAACACCACGAGCACTGCATATCGTTGTTTCCAAGCCCCTCATGTGGGGCCTGGTATCTCATAGCCACTCAATAAATGTCAGCTCAATTAATGTATATACAATGTGGCTCTCTTCACATGTAGACAGTGTTTTTATTCGATTTCCAGAGCATCCTGAAACCACTGTGGTCCTTGTCATCGTATCTGCAAGCTTCTAGAGCAATGAATGGTTTCTAATCCAATGGTCCATTAGACACACTTGGAAAGATTTTAGAAAATACTCTGGAGACTGCCTTCCAGTCAATCAAATCAAGGTCTCGAAGGAAAAAGGATGAGCCCAGTCACGGTTGGGAAACTGTTTGGGAAGGCAGAGACCCCATCTACAGAGATCTCTATGCTTGGTGCTGCAAAATTATAATGCTTTCTTGCTATTGCCCCTGTGGTAGAGCTTCAGATCTCAATCAGGTAATTTTGTTCTCAGTCCCAGTTGCCTTCTTTGGGCACATTAGATATTGTTACCAACCAGTAAGCTTTTGAGAACCAATCACACTTATTTTGCAAGTAATTATACCAAGGAGTAAGTACCCCCAAATCTGCTCCAAATAAACATGAAATCTAAATTGAAAGAATGTGTGCTTCTAAGTGGGTTCTTCCACCTCTCCTTCCAACAGTACTCCCATGCTTGGTTTAGTCACTAAGTCGTGTCTGACTCTTTTGTGACCCCATGGACTGTAGACCTCTAGGTTTCTCTGTCCATGGGATTTCCCAGGCAAGAATGCTGGAGTGGGTTGCCATTTCCTTCTCCAGGGGATCTTCCCGACCCAGGAATTGAACCTGGGTCTCCTGCATTTCAGGCACATTCTTTACCATCTAAGCCACCTCTTCCTATAGAGAAGCTCTCAAGCCATCACATAACTTTCTTGCCCATCTTTCCAACTCTTGGAATTTTCCATAAGTCACCATTTAAGAGAAATCCACACACCTATCCATTCATATTCATTTGATATCCAGTGAATTCCATCAATGGAATTGGCTCTGGGAGCCATTCTTTCTATCCATCCATACTCATTTGAATACTGAACACCCACTGTGTAGCCTTTCTATGTGTCCAGAACCAGCTCTTACCCATTAGAGGGCGCACCAACCTGAATAAGGCTTAGTCCTGCCCCCAATAAGCTCATGTAATGAGAAATTGAAACAATGTGATATGTGCTTTTAGCAACTTGTAAAGAGTATCATTGGGACACAGTGAAAAAAATGATTAATTATTGGTAGGAGAAATAAAACAAAGCTTCACAGCGGCAGTATTGGCTGGACATAGATAAGTAGGAGTCCACTGGAGGCAAAATTGGCAAGTTACAGATTGCTGCTGCTGCTGCTGCTAAGTCACTTCAATCGTGTCCGACTCTGTGTGACCCCATAGACGGCAACCCACCAGGCTCCCCCGTCCCTGGGATTCTCCAGGCAAGAACACTGGAGTGGGTTGCCATTTCCTTCTCCAGTGCATGAAAGTGAAAAGTGAAAGTGAAGTCGCTCAGTCGTGTCCGACCTTCAGCAACCCCATGGACTGCAGCCTTCCAGGCTCCTCCGTCCATGGGGTTTTCCAGGCAGGACTACTGGAGTGGGGATGTCTGGACAAATGCAAAACCTAAAAAATTAGAATAAACCTGAGAGTCCTGGATATAATCAAAATAAATCAAGCAGTAGATAGGTATATGTCAGCTCTTTGTTCTGAATGTGGCCTCAGACCACAGAAGGCCCTCTTCACATTTCTTAAGAACAAGACATGTTGTGCATTTGTTCCTCACATTCACAAAAAACTAATCCCATTTTCATAAACTTTATTGATTCCACTGTGCTGTTTATAGCTACTGATTTTATATACTCTTCTCATCAAACTGAAAGTTGATTATTTTGCTTCATACATATTGTAGTAATTAGATTGCTTACTTTAATGGCACAATAGCGTTTGTACACGTTGCCAGTGACACTGCTGACAAAGCACAGTTTATCTCACTTTACTGCATCGTTCTTATTAACTCTCCCAGAGCCAACTAAGCTCTGTTTCTCTTGGGAATTGCCTGAGAGGCAGAAAGTCTTATTTCTGTTCCATTTTGGTATTCCTAGGGCTGAGAAGTATTTTGAATTGGTCTCACTTTCCAGTAAATTCAACCTGCCCTGTTCTAAACCAGTGTTTGTTTCAGTTATCTCTTGCTGGATGACAAACCACACCAAAACTTAATGACTCAAAATAACGACAATAGTTTATTGTCTTTCATAATTCTGAGGGTTGACCAGGCTCAGCTGGATGGTTTTTCTGCACTGTGTGGTGTTGGATGGGGTTGCAGTCATCTAGGGGCTTCACCAGGGTGGATTTTCTAAGCTGCCTCACCAACATGGTTGGCAATTGGTCCTAGCTGTTGGCTGGAAGCTCATCTGGGACTGTTGACCAGAGCACCTTAGTTCTCCTCCATTCAGTTTTTCCACATGGCTTGAGCTTTTTATAGCATAGTGAGGATTCCAAGAGGAAACATGTCTAGCACACAAGAGCAGAAACTGCAGGCCTCTCAAGGCTCAGCCTTGGCAATTACACAGTGTCATTTCTACTGCTTTCTATTGGATGAAGAAAGTCACAGGGCCAGCCCAGAATCAAGGTGAAAGGATATAGATCCATCTCTTGATGAAATGAGTGGCAAAGAACATGCAGCCATCTTTAATTCATTGTATTTTCTCCTATAGAGATCAATTTACTTGCTGAGGACAGAGTATGCCACAAAATGTATCTCTGATATTGTGCAGTTGTTTCACAAATGTACAAGTCTATTGCATTTCTTGGGCTTCCCTTGGGGCTCATCTGCCTGCAATGTAGGAGACTTGGGTTTGATCCCTGGGTTGGGAAGATCCCCTGGAGAAGGGAAAGGCTACCCACTCCAGTATTCTGGTATGGAGAATTCCATGGACTGTATAGTACATGGGGTCACAAAGAGTCAGACATGACTGAGTGACTTTCACTCACTTTGTAATTGTAATTGTTGCATTTCTTAGAAAATCAACACAAAGGCCAGCATGACTACCCCACACCCTTTTAAAGCACTTTTACTATAATGGAGAGTAATCAGGCTCAGACACTATGCTTCTGTTTGCTCTTCTAGCTCACTGATATTGATGACCACTGTGAAATAAAAGCATGCTTGCATTTCATTTTTTTCGTTTATATTTTGTCATTTTTGCATTGAATAATACTTCTATATCCTTTACAAACTCTAATCAAAAAAGAGCTCTAATCAAAGCAGGCTTATTTAGGTTTTCTGGAGAACAAAGGTATATACAAAAGAACAATTCACCAATTGTTCTGATCTGATGTTGAGATTAAGTTAACCCTTAGCCATAACATTTTGTCCAAGGCAATTTTTTTCCTAAATATTTCCAGGTTTGGTCTAACATTTTGTATAAGTTCATTTGTTCATTAATCCATCCATCCATCATTCATACATTACCTTTTGGATATTTCCACTTGGATAACCTCCTGTGGCACTGTTAACACAGAGATGAATGAGGCAGAAGCCCTGCTTAAAGTGACCCCACAACTTGAGGAACTGAAATGTACACAACATTGTAACACACCAATGATGGCATAAAGCAAAGGGTAATCGCTTTTGCCTGGGTGAGTCAGGGAAGACTTGTGGAATATGTGGGGGGAATGGCAAATGCAAGGTGAAGGGCAGCAGAGGAGCTGGGAAAGTGGGGGCTGGAGCAGTTTGGGAACAGCATTGAATGCTGTTTTGGTCATCTTGGTATAGGTGATGGTGAGAAGGCAAAAGGTTTTTGGTAAGTAATTGCTTTTGGCAGTGTTGTGTAGGAACTGGAGGAGGGTGTTTCAGGAAACAACCTATAGAAGAAACACACAAAGGTAGGAATGGGAGGCACATTTGGAAAATTCGCAGAGGAGCCAGGATTGCTAGAGAAGTGGAGGTGGCCTGGGAAAGCTAGTGGCCACTCATGAAGCCATTTCAGGTAAGTGCCCAGGCACCTGGCCTTTGGTCCCCAGTCCTCTGTGATCTGTCTGGACACCTCCACCTGTGCTGTTTCTCCATGGTGTCATAGCATGGTTGGACTTCCTTCCCAGCTATCAGTCCTTCTTGGCTCTTCATGCTGCCTGCACTGTGGGGCTCCCCAAGTGTGCCTTGTATGAGAGGGTCCCCCTGCTGTGTTTCCCCATGGTACCTCTACCTCCTAGTATGCCCCTGGTCCCTTGTCTTATTGGGGTGGGGGTGAGGTCACAGACCTCCTGACTGCTTTAACTCTCAGTTTCTAAGAAAAAAAATACCCAAACGACCCAGAGTTAAGATCTCAAAGCCCTTTATAATCTGTAAAGTTGTGTGCAAATAGTATTATTGCCATCATTATGAGTTCCAGAATTCTACAAATCCTTGGTGGTCAAGAGCCTGTGTGTTTTTCATTTCCTCTAAGGCACTTGGCATGGTCCTTTGGTGGTATATATGTCCTCAATAAGTAATGGTGTGTAATGAATAGTCATAACATATAGTTTATTTTAAACCCATGTTTACCCTTTCCAAGCATTGGGTAATTTTTCTTCCAAACATTGGGGTCTGTGGATGGTTTTAAAAGGTGCACTAAAGTTCAAGAGTTCTTTATTGATCCTTTCTTTTCAATCTTGGAATTTTAATAAAACAACCACTGGCCATTAAAGCCCACATATCATGAGAGTGTAGCAACAAAATTGAAAATGAGAAATTATTGGGACAGGGAGATACCACTGCACATGCTAACGTTAGGATGGCCATAATTAAAAAGACAGGTAAAAACAAGCATTGACAAGGATGGGGGAGAATTAGAAACTTCATACATTGCTGATGGAAATGTAAAGTGGTGCTTTGGAAAAGTTCCCCAAATATTTAAATAGGGTTATTATATGACCCATAAATTCCTCTCCCAGATACCTATCCAAGAGAATTGGAAACATATATTCACACTAAAATTGATATACAAATGTTCTCTAAAGTATTAATGATATTGAGAGTGAAAGTATCAGTTGCTCAGCCATGTCTGACTCTTTGCGACCCCATGGACTACAGCACACCAGGCCTCCCTGTCCATCACCAACTCCCAGAGCTTACTCAAACTCAAGTCCATTGAGTTGGTGATGCCATCCAACCAGCTCATCCTCTGTCGTCCCCTTCTCCTCCCACCTTCAATCTTTTCCAGCATCAGGGTTTTTTCCAATGAGTCAGTTCTTCGCATCAGGTGGCCAAAGTATTGGAATTTCAGCTTCAGCATCAGTCCTTCCAATGAATATTATTCAGGACTGATTTCCTTTAGGATGGACTGGTTGGATCTCCTTGAAGTCCAAGGGACTCTCAAGAGTCTTTTCCAACACCACAGTTCAAAAACATCAATTCTTCAGCATTCAGCTTTCTTTATAGTCCAACTCTCACATCCATACATGACTACTGGAAAAACCATAGCTTTGACTAGATGGACCTTTGTTGGCAAAGTAACGTCTCTACT
>NW_011494936.1:3695460-3748081 GCF_000754665.1 Bison bison bison | reverse complement strand
AACTCTCCCATCCATACATGACTACTGGAAAAACCATAGCTTTGACTAGATGGACCTTTGTTGGCAAAGTAACGTCTCTACTTTTTAATATGCTGTCTAGGTTGGTCATAGCTTTTCTTCCAAGGAGCAAGCGTCTTTTAATTTCATGGCTGCAGTCACCACCTGCAGTGATTTTGGAGCCCCCCAAAATAAACTCTCTCACTGTTTTCATTGTATCCCCATCTATTTGCCATGAAGTGATGGAACCAGATGTCATGATCTTAGAATAGTAGCCAAAAAGTGGAAACAACCCAAATGTCCACCAACTGATGCATGGATAAGTAAATGTGGTATACCTACAATGAAATATTATTCTGCCACAAAAAGGAAAGAAGTACTGATACATGCTACAACATGGATGAACCTTGAAAGAATTATGCTACATTAAAGAAGCCAGTCACAGTAGACTACGTATTATATGATTTTGTTTATATGAGATGTTCAGTTATAAAAGGCAACCTCACAGAGACATAAGGTAGAATAGTGGTTACCTAGGACTGTGTGTCATGTGGGGAGGGAAACAGGACAGTAATCACGCTAAGGGGTATGGGTTTTATTGGGAGGTGATGAAAATGTTCTAAAATTTATTGGTGGTTGTGTAACTTCGTAAATATATTTAAAAACATGGAATTTTACATTTTAAGTGGGTGAATTTATGGCATGTAAATTATATCTCAATCAAGCTCTTTCTAAAAAGTAATTAGTGTGAAGAGAGATTTATAAGCATTTCAACCCTTGTTGGGGTTCATCTGTCTTCTAATTCTGCCCATCCCTCCATGATGAGCTCCTCAACTCTGAGAGTGAAGCTGTCACTCCTGCTACAGATCTCTCTCCGTCCTGGCAAGGGGAAGCAACTGTGGTTACATCCAACTTTCAGCCCCTCTTTTTTCCCAGGTCCTCTGTGGGCCATCTCCTACTTCTGTAGCATGAGCTCTGGTCCCTTAGGCTCTATAAATCACACTCTCCATTCTGCCCTTGCACTTTAAAGTGATCTGAGATACTTTGTATAAAGGATGAGGCGGCCCATAAAAATAACTAGTAGTGTACCAATTTTCCTCATCTGGTGGTTTGGGGAAAACGTATTTGTAAAATTATAGCAAATGTGAGAAGCCACAGAAAATTGCCTCTCATCCAAATGGAGAAGCTAGACTTTTTATTTTGTTTTATTGATCAGTGAGGTAGGCGCAATGATATTTCCCTTTGTAGGTTGCCTGCAGGAGCAACATCCACCTATCCTGCTGCAGCTGCCAGGCCGACTACAGGAGCCGGCCATTCTGTGTGCACCTAAGGCCCCCATGAGGCTCCTGGATTCCTGAGCTGGCAGCTCCGTCTCCCCAGAGTGCAAATGCAACTTGAAGTATACGACTTACAAAGGGAGCATTTTGTTACAGATGAGTTGGAAGAGTCTGTTTGACAGTTGAAGTCAGACCGTTTTGATTTTTACATAAAAATAGTTAAACATTCCCTTGACAGGTTTATTCTAATTTGGTAAAGGCAATAATTTTATGGGATGGTAATTGTTTCCTTGCGGTCCTGATTCCTGCTGTTTCTCTTGCATTTTCTTCTAATTGGCAGATTGATGGGCTCCCAAGAATTTCCTCAAAAGCCATTTGCAGAAGACAGACAAATCAGAGGGCCTTGCCTTCTCTCTTGAAAGATGACTTCTAATAGTCTAGGTGAGAGGGCTATTTTTACGCACAATTTACAAATGATTACTGGCATATTCGTGGACTTTTTACTAATTTAGATTTAATCTGTATGAAAGAAATAAATGTGTTTAGTTTAAAAATTGACTGCTACAAAACTTTTAAAGAAAAACAGCAACCCTTTCCCCACCCAACTGTTGCCCCTAATTTCTTCATCCATGAGATTCCAGGAAATTCCTTCCATTTCTTTACCTGTACCTCCTGTTATTTACCTTCATATTTCTAAATAACAATATTATACTGCTATTTCTTTATTTTTCAGTTACAGCTGTTACCCATTAACTTCCTGCTGTGAAAGATCAGAATTCAGCTTTCTCATATTCCCCCAACTTACCATCCTGGAAATTGCTTTTTCTTTTCTTCTCTGTTGGATCCTCTAATTTTTGTTTATTTGTTGTGACTGACACAAGGAAGCATAC
This sequence comes from Bison bison bison, assembly GCF_000754665.1. Classification (NCBI taxonomy): domain Eukaryota; kingdom Metazoa; phylum Chordata; class Mammalia; order Artiodactyla; family Bovidae; genus Bison; species Bison bison. The sequence continues at coordinate 3,745,917 of NW_011494936.1, read as the reverse complement.
CTTACATTAGTTAAGGGCTTCCCAGGAGGCGCTAGTGGTAAAGAACTTGCCTGCAGTGCAAGAGACTTAAGAGTTGCAGGTTTGATCCCTGGGTTGGGAAGATCCCCTGGAGGAGGGCATGGCAACCAACTCCAGTATTCTTGCCTGGAAAGTCCCATGAACAGAGGAGACTGGCAGGCTACAATCCATAGGGTCTCAAAAAGTCAGACACGACTGAAGCAAGTTAGCACACACAATGTCGTTAATCTCATGTCTTGTTCTTTCTTAACTACCTTGTTTTGGTGGAATGTATCCTCTAGGAACTTTTTGAAATGTGACACATGGGGAATTCCTGGCAGGCCAGTGGTTAGGTCTCGGTGCTTTCACTACCATGGCCTGGGTTCAACCCTTGGTGAGGGAACTAATGTCCTGCAAGTCATGGGGCATTGCCGATAAAACAAAGAAAGAAGGAAAAGTGACACATGGGAGATACATTTTGAGATCTTGTCTTTTTCCACCATCTAATTTGATTGAAAGCTCAGTTGGGTTTGAGATTCTAGCTTGAAAATTATTTTCTCTTAGGACCTCAAAGGCATTATTCCATTATCTTCTAACTTCTGGTATTGCTACTAAAGAGTCTGATACCATCCTAGTTCTGCATGTGATCTCTCTCTCTCTCTGTCTCTCAGAACTTTTATTCTTTATCCCCAGAACTCTGCAATATCACTGATATCTATCAATATTATTGTTGTGAGTCATTTGTATTCATTGTGTTGGGCCTTTGTGGAGCCTATTCAATCTGAAAACATCCTACAGAACAGTTGCTTTATATAATTTCTTTGATAATTCCCTGGTCTGTTTTATCTGTTCTATCTTTCAGAAATTAGATTTCCTAAATTGGTTCTCCAACTTTCTTTTCTCCCTATTTGTACTATTTTTCTGGAAGAGTTAGTCAATTGTCTTCTAATTCTGTTAGAAGATTAAAAATAGATTAAAAATCTTTATTATCATGTGTTTAATTTCCAAGAGCTTCCTGTTGTACACTGGATCTTGCTCTTTTCCAGCATCTTGCTATTTTCCTTTCTCTCTGAAGATATCAATCATTGTTCCCTGAAGTTTGCCCTCCTCCCTGCATCACCTCTGTATCCTTTACCATACATGCATTGTGGGACAGACAACTAAGTGTACAGCTCTGTGCGACTTGAGCCAAATTAACATGAAGAACTCACTATTGAAATTTTCTTCTTTTTGTCCATGGGAATACTGCAGCATCCTGAGTCTCTTCCTCATACATTTGACCCCTTCTCTCTCCCTTCAGTGCGCCTCCTCTTCTCTCTTTCTTTAACCAAGGCACCATCATTTAATGGATCTTCTACTCTTCTATTTCTAAGTTTAAAAAGGAAAAAACCCTGACTGAGACTTTCCTTATTCTCACAGGTTCAACTAGTACTTCCACGTGAATCCATAGTGCTTCAATATCTATCTTCAAACTGTCTCATACACAAGACCCGGCTCTATATACCTTCTACCTAGCAGATATTTTTCCTTGAAGATTCTGACACAGTTCAAATGCAACATTTGCACCAGACTAAGAATTGATGCTTTTGAACTGTGGTGTTGGAGAAGACTCTTGAGAGTCCCTTGGACTGCAAGGAGATCCAACCAGTCCATTCTGAAGAAGATGAGCCCTAGGATTTCTTTGGAAGGAATGATACTAAAGCTGAAACACCAGTACTTTGGCCACCTCATGCAAAGAGTTGACTCGTTGGAAAAGACTCTGATGCTGGGAGGGATTGGGGGCAGGAGGAAAAGGGGACGACAGAGGATGAGATGGCTGGATGGCACCACTGACTCGATGGACGTGAGTCTGAGTGAACTCTGGGAGTTGGTGATGGACAGGGAGGCCTGGCGTGCTGTGATTCATGGGGTCGCAAAGAGTCAGACACGACTGAGCAACTGAACTGAACTGAACTGAACATCAAACCAGTTTTCCACAAAATTAACATCAGCTCCCAGTAGCTTCTCAGACTTGAAACTTGAGAACCAGTCAGTCTTGCCTTTAATCTCAATAGCTGGCAACACTCAGCTGATGCTTACTCAGAACTCCTCATATTCACACAGCCCTCTCTGTTCATTATAATCCTTTTATCACAGCACATATTTGAGAATGTTCTACATACTAGAGAGGTCAGTGCTATGACAGGTATAAGTCATGATCTCTGCTCAAGGTGCTACAGCCTGTGATCTAGACATGAGTGAGACTCAAGTTGGGGGGGGGGTGTCTATGCATCTTCTAGATTGCTACCATTGCAAGTGGGGCTCTCCAGGAAGCAGACTTGTTCTTTTTGGCCTCCTCCAAATTTTGTACTGTAAGCCTGAGTGCCTTTTATAATGAATGAAAAATACTTAAAAATACAGTGTGAAGGTGTTGTGATAAAACCATGTAAACACAGAAGAAAACTCAGAGCAGTAAATGAGGAAGAGTTTCTTGAAAGAGACATCTGAGCATGGAAGGTGAGTTGGAACTATAGGATGAAGGGAGAGGGGCTCACAGCGCCGGTGCTTGAGGGACAGTTCAAGCAGAAAGGATGAAATATAGCCCCTGCCCCTGGGTGTGAAGAAGCATGTGGTATGAACTGTAAGTTCAGAAAGACTGCAAGCTAGGGAGATTCGAATGGTGAGAGATGAGGCTGAAAGGTCAAGAAGCAGGCAGTTCATGAAGAGCTGGAGGGACAGAAATGTGGACTTCATCTGGGAGCCCCCGATAGATGCTCCCATATCACCTAATGCAGGCGGAAAGGACCCATGGCCAAACAAGGTGTTGATTAATGGATGCTGTTTTGTGAAACTCATTTAGAAGCAAAAGCTGATTTAGAATGAAAGGCTTCATGTTTGGCATAGAGTTTTCCAGCCACTGCCAGGTGACCTGACTCAGGCAGGGAAACCAGTCTGCTGAATGTGGAGAGAAGACAATTTATTCATGAACACGTGCATGTGCGCACATACACACACTCTCAGAAGGGAAGAGCAAGTCCACATTCAATTTGCAAACTCTCCAAGTGACTGCCAAGCTTCACAGGTAGCCCTTACATATCACTCTGAACTCTCCACAGGTCATATCAGTGTTAACTGTTAGCAGCCTGAGAATCCACTACACACACACGTTCGGACCTTTCCGATCTAAAGCTGCAGGGATGCATTTTGCTGAGCACTTACCTTCCCTTTGCAGAGCTCAGCACCTCTGTGTATTGTTAGCCAGCTGGGCTGAGCTGCCTGGAGAAGCCTGGAGATCTGCTTTTTTCCAGGGCACCTTGGATAGCACCCACGCTCTTTCCTCTCCTGGCTCCATCCTCTGTGTATGTGGGGAGAACTAGCGGGCCCTGTGGGCACCACTTTGGCTCCTGCTCCAGCCCCACCTCTCCCACCCCACCAGCACTGCCTGGTGGACTCTTGCTCCTCTTGCTCAGACGGTTACAATATGCTTCTCACTGCAGTCCTGCTCCCCCCCACCTGTTCTCCACCGGACCACCTGGACGATCTCAGAGGCAGAGAGATGAGGGAGTCACCTGCTCAAAACTTGAATGACTCTGATTATTTCTGGCAGGGTCCAAACTCCCCCCTGCCCTTTTTTTCTGAGCATTTCACATACTCGAGGCCCTCCAGTGGGGTCTGGCCTCAGCCTCCCTCTATGGACCCATCTCCACCTGCTCCCTATATCTGCAGCTCCATGGGAGCACTTGCCATCAGAGGTATGGATACTGCAGGCTCATCCCTCACAGCCCTGCTTATTCTGTAATATTTTCCCCTTCTTCTCTGACAGGGTGCAGTGGGAAGAATGGACTTTGGAGTCAGACCAACCTGGGTTTTATTCCTATAATAGAATTACTGAGTATATAATCTGGTGTGGGTATTTAATCTCTCTACAGTTCCTCATGTGTAATTCAAGAATCTTACTCTCTCCCTCTGCATGCTGTTGTGAGGATCAAGTCAGGTAATATTTGTGCAACAGGATGTGGGAGGGGGCTTATCCTGTTGCCTGAGCTTCTAATGAATCTCTGGAGTGACTGTGAGGTGATAAGTAACCCCACATGAAAGAGCAGAACAAGACACACCACACGGGATTTACAAAGGGGTTTCCAAGACCCAGCAATCATGATCCCAAAAGACTGTGTGAGAAAAGGCTGGAGATGAAGTGAATTTCATGAGGTTTACATATTAAATTTGCCCAGTAGCCTCATCTCACTTGAGTGAAAGATAAGAGTGTGAGTCTTTCCAACAAAATTTGTTGTTGTTCAGTTGCTCAGTCACGTTCAACTCTTTGCAGTACTGTGGACTGCAGTGCGCCAGGCTCCCCTGTTTCTTCACAATCTCCTGGAGTTTGTTCAAACTCATGTCCATTGCATCAGTGATGCCATCCAACCATCTCATCCTCTGTCATCTCCTTCTTCTCCTGCCTTCAATCTTTCCCAGCATCAGGGTCTTTTCCAATGAGTTGACTTGTCACATTAGGTGGCCAAAGTAGTGGAGCTTCAGCTTCAGCATCAGTCCTTCCAATGGATAGTCAGGGTTGATTTCCTTAGGATTGACTGGTTTAATCTCCTGGCTGTCCAAGGGATTCTCAACATTTTTCTCCAACACCACAATTCGATATCCTCCTCAAAAAAATCCCCTTGGGACTTTCCTGGTGATCCAGTGGTTAAGAATCTGCCTGCCAATACAGGGGACATGGGTTCAATCCCTGCTCTAGGAAGATTCCAGATGCCCCAGAGCAACTAAGCCCATGAGCCACAACTACTGAGCTCATACACCACAATGACTGAAGCCCACGCACCTAAAGCCCATGCCCTGCACTGCAATGAAAAGCCTGCATGGTGAAACTAGAGAAAGCCTGCACACAGCAACAGAAGACCCAGGGCAGCCAATAAATAAGTAAATAAATCCCCTTCCCCCATCTCTTACTTAGTGCCCAGTCTAAACTTTAGCCTCAACATCCCTTTACAGAAACAAAGATGTTAGTTAAGAAATCATGACACCACCATGCATGAGCTGTCCAAGAGAGAAAGGCAGAGAGAGGCAGCCAGTTACTACCAGAGGAACTGAGTGGTGGCCAATGTGACTGCAGCAGCCAAAGTGTCTTGTTTCTCAAAAGCTCTGTTCGGAATTTATTGCCCGTCTTCTTCTAGTCAAGGAAGGTTGGTTGTAAGGTTGCCAGCTTGCTTAAATAAAGACAGAGGGATATTCGACAAGTGTGGGGGCAGCTCTTGAAGTCTAGCACAGCTGGTCTTCATGGGGACTGTAGACCGGAACTGGGAGGCCATGAGGGATCCAGGCAGATTTAAACCTGACCTGAGTCTGAAATTTTGTTTTAGTCTGGTCTGGATTTTTTCATAACTGAAGTTGAGACTGGTTAAATCATCGCAAGTGAGCTGGAAAGACAGGTATCTGATATTGTCAAAGTTCTGACAGACTGTGTTTGAAAGAGATAAATAAAAATGTTTCTAGATTGAAGCCTAGTTCACTGGGCCCATTCAGTAAATAAGTATACCCTGTATGTAAAAACATCTAGCACAGTGTTTGGCATCTAAGAAGTGCTAATAATTACTAGCTATATAAATAATCAGTTCAGTTCAGTTGCTCAGTCGTGTCTGACTCTTTGTGACCTCATGGACTGCAGCACACCAGGCCTCCCTGTCCATCATCAACTCCCGGAGTCTACTCAAACTCATGTCCATTGAGTTGGTGATGTCATCCAACCACCTCATCCTCTGTGATCCCCTTCTCCTGCCTTCAATCTTTCCCAGCATCAGGGTCTTTTCCAATGAGTCAATTCTTCCCATCAGGTGGCCAAAGTATTGGAGTTTCAGCTTCAGCATCAGTCCTCTCAATGAATATTCAGGACTGATTTCCTTTAGGATGGGCTGGTTGGATCTCCTTGCAGACCAAGAGATTCTCAAGAATGTTCTCCAACATCACATTTCAAAAGCATCAATTCTTCAGCGTTCAGCTTTCTTTATAATCCAACTCTCACATCCATACATGACTACTGCAAAAACCATAGCTTTGACTAGACAGACCTGGTATTAATAATAGTTACTATCATTATAGTATTATCACCCAGGGTATAGCACAGAGTATTATTAAGCTATTCACAAGCATATCTCTTCCTCCAGAAGAGCAACACTCCATTTGTTCCACAAGTAGTAGATAGGGTAAATGCAACTTGGGTGAAAATGATTCTCTGCACCCAGCAATGAAGAGCCAGCCATAATGCACACAGAAAATAGTGGGACCCGGAGAGCTTGATGCCCAACATCAGAGTGTGTGTTCATTGGCAATGACCAACTACTGCACAGAGATGCTGAAATTCTGGATTCTTCTCAGAAATAACTTCTGACAAGAAGCATGGGAAACAAGATATAAGGAGAGAGGCAGAAGGGAAGAGCAAGAATGTTTCTAGGTGGCCAACTATGTGCCAGGGACTGTGCCGGGCCCTTTACATTTGTTATCTCATTGAACGAGATGAAATAATGGATAAACGCATGTGGTGGCTTCCACTACCCCCATAGAACATGGATACATTTTAAAAAATGTGAAATGCTGGCCCAGAGAGCTCTGAGCCTTTTTTCTTCCATTATAATTTTTGTGTAAACATGAAACGACACGAGTTTAAAGATGGAGCCTCCTGGGATACAAGCATAAGAGTTCCTAATATAATCAAAATCCTCTTATTTATTTTCTTGCCTAAGTGGCTTCTCCCAGGAGGACAGCAGTTGCATTTCCTTCATTCTGTGCAGTGTTGGTTGCAAATTAATGTTCTCTGCCATCAAAACAGTTCTATGCACCTCTCTGCCAAATGTAGTTATCTCATTCAGTAATGGGTACAGCCTGGAGACAGTGGAATTTAAGTCCCAGATCTTAGAAATTCTGGGCAATTAGCCACTCACTTGCACGAAAGAGTGAGGAAGGGCAAAAAGGCAGTAAAACAAAACCTTGTGTGACAGCTGTAGTTCCAAATAATATGTCCTTTATGCTTCTAGACTGTTCTCTCAATTGATAGGCTAGAATAAGTGAATTAAGGTAATAAGAGGAAAGTGAAGGCAAAGAATGGAAAGGTGATGAGTAATTAGCAAGTTCTCAGCATTGGTTCAAAATGGTGGGTATGAAAAGTAAAAGCTGAAGAATGCCTTTACTTTCAAACAGAGATCAGAAGATACACGCCTAAGAAAAAGCTGTAGGAATGTCACTTTAGAGAGAATTTTAGAATCAACACATATGAAGCACATTAAATGAAGGGTATACTACAAGATTAAAATTATATCTATACACAAACCTGTAGAACTAAGTTATACCAATATAACAATCTGTTGAATTAAATGCATAAGGTTTTTTTTTTTCCCCTATCTGATGTTTATCAGCCAGGGTATATTTTTCATTTTAGAAATTTCTTGTGTGAAAAACTACTGCTTCTAGAATAAGCATTACTTGGCATGGATCTTAGCATAGTTTTATCTGGCAAGAATTTACTTCCAGAAATTTGGCTGGAGACAGGAAGTGAATTTAGTCATAAGTACATCTACACGGATGGTTCAGTAAAAACTCCATGTGCTCTCTTAAAAGAATATTACTTTATCTTTCATTACTCATGCTGAACAACTCTAAAACATAACTGCCTTGCTCATCTAGTTTCAGGTTTATATGGAAAAGTGGGCATAATAAGTCCACTTAACTCAAAACTTGCGGATTGTGGGGTTAGAGGTCTCTGGTTAGTGTCCCAGATTTTCCCCAGCTGGTTCTACGAGTAACACTTCCTCACCAGACAGGGTTAGTTGCCTACCAGGTATTCACTCTCTCCCTGCCCCTCATTTCAGAAACACCATTTTGCCCACAGCAGCAATATATCTAGCTCCTAACATTCACTGCCCAGAAATCCTTGCAGCCGAGGCTGAGACTTCATTTTCTAACTAGGTGAGCTCCTCAGCTGCTTCATTGTTCTAGGTTTTATTCACAGAATATTACGTTAAAAAGGAAATAGTTAACCATACTTCTGTGAAAGGAACCAGGCTAACCCCATACCTTCTTGTCCACTTCCCTGAAAAAGAGTCATTCTAGAATTAAGCTGTATTTGATGTATGACATCAGGTCGTCTTGATATTTTAGGGCAAGATATCTAGCAGAAGAATGAATCAGGGCTTAAATTGGAAAATATTCAATTAAAAAAAATTTTTTTAAGTTTTACAAGATTTCAAATAATGTTCACTGTTGACTATCTTGGAAAAATTGAAGAGCCCAGAATTGAAGAATCATAGGTACTTTTTCATTTTCTTTATACTTCTTGATGTTTTCCAGATATTTCACAATAAAGATCTACCACTCTGTAACCAACAAAAAAAGATATTTTGGAGTATAATAAAAGGGTTTAGAGGAAAAAGGAAAGGCCTGATAAATATAATTTCCTTAGAGAATAGCATTACATAAAATAGTATTAATAAAAATAGATATCAGCATTGACATTTTCATCAAATATGCTTTTGAATGTCAGTTGAAGTTTGCTTCTATCAAGTGTGTGTTCCAAGTAAGTGAAATGTTTAACATCCGAGGATTTAATAACATACTCTGTAAAATTCCCAGTGATCTAATAACTTTTCTCCTTATGGACAGACAAGAAAACCCCATTATCTTCAATGCAGGAGTCTGCTTACATAAATAGCCTAAATCATGGGGCTGGAAGCAAGAACTGAGCAAGTCCAAATGACTCCCGGCTAACACTAGTATGACATTTGGTAAGGGAACATGTCCCAAGAGAAATGTAAACTATTTGAAAACATCCTGTTGCTAAAACTTGGACATAAAAAGAATGACAAATGGACTAGACTCAGAATCTTGATTCTAAGCACGCATGAGTTTGGCTCCTGTAAATACAATTTTGGCCCATACTATTTTTCATGTTCCCTCTTATGGATATCTTCCCTACCAAATGAAGACAGATCTATCGACATTTACTACTCATGCAAGAGCAAGTTGAGAGCAACCAGCACCCTCACTTTTGGCCCTGGGGTTGAGCAGAGTGAGTCACAGAATCCTCATTCCTTGTGGAGTCTTCCATCCAGCTTCCCTCCAAGGCTGAGACCTGGGGACTGATTGCAACCATCTGCTTAAGAGCTATTACTCTGAGCAAAAAAAAATGAAAAGCTACAAATTGTTAAACAGAAGGAATACTAGAAAAACAGGGCAAAATGACCAGATCTTATACCATGCTTGGAATTCATTTTCCCTGAATAACTTCCAATGCATTCAGCTGACATCTCAGAAGGTGTGGGACAAGGGAGCTACGGGTTGAGGCTCACACTGGAGTTGGACCATCAACGTATGGGTCCAGCAGCTCAGAGACAGTGTGTGAATGTTAGTGCTGCATTTTCCCCACTTACAGTCCAACTCCACTTGGGAGAATTTGTGGGAAGGCTTTTTCTTGTCTGGGAGTTTCTTTACTGTCAGATTTATTCTTTCAAGATATTTTTAAGGCAAAGGAAGTGTAATAGGAAACCTGCAGCATATTAAGAGCTAGCTACTCTTTTGGAAAAAGTGGAATGATTAAGTGAACACTTTGAAGCAGGCAATGTGTGATCAATATGTGGAGAGAGAGGATCAAGACAAGGCAATCTTAACTAGAAAGGGACAAGAGAAGAGGATTTCAGTGTTAGCACCATTTAAAAGCCAAGTGTTCCTCTGATAATGAACTGTAGCTACAAACCACAAGGGATAACTGCCTATTGCTTTATTAAAAAGTAAAAAGACAAGGATTTCTAGACAAGAAAAATATTAGAGTTCATGTCTTAAATGTTCTTGTACTGGAAAATAGGAAAACTTATACAGTTCCTTCTCACTTTCCTGCTTTTTTACAACCTGATTTCCTGCTTTTTTATAAGAAGTAAAGAAATTGTGGAGGAAAATTGTCTGGGACTCAATGCCATTCCCACTTAAAAGACAGGCAGGTGTCTTAACACACCTCAAAGTTTCCTTCTCATCAAAGGAGGTAAGAGAGTAGATGCTTTGAGGGTAGGGCTAGTTATCTGAATTATTTTTATGTTCCCGTCTCCCCAAACACTGCATTGACTACTGAGAAGGCACTCAATAAATGCTAGGTGAATTGAGTTGAACTGAATTGAATTGTAATAACTTGGATTTTTGTTGATCTTGTTCTTTAAGTAATATTTTCTGTTGGCTGCTGTTTAGATTTGAGTCTTGGTGTGAATTGTACACAAGGCTTAGGAAACAGGAAAGAAAGATGGAGAACAAGGACTAAAGAGTTTGGGATGAAGAGAGTGAAATACGGTCTCAATGTACACCCATCTGTTAAATGAGGAAGATGGACGAGGATGACTTCTAAGTTCTTTCCAGCTTTAACACTTTATGAGCTTTGCTATATCTCCCATCTCACTGATATTTTTGCTTTTAGCACCTCACAATTCAACCCCTGCATTTACTGCTCTGAAATATTGCATTTTCGATTAATTCCATCACTATTAATCTAAAATATTGAAACGTCCAACAAAGAGGGGCTTTAAATACAGTATTTATTAAATAAAATATGAGACATTCCTATAACAAAATACTACTGACAGTGTAGCTGGTAACATATTGATATTGTCACTAGATGACCATTTATTAATGTGGAAAGTTTTGTTCATAAGTAAAAAAAAAAGTCAAAAACTATGTTATCATAATAAATGAAATACTGGAATATCTGGGAAAAATGACTTATTTTTCTTTTGAGGTCAATATATTTTCTTATATTTTTACAATGAACTTAGATCACTTATGCTATAAAACAGGAAAGAAATAAAATACTGTATCTCAACCCAACCTAAAAAAGATTGCTTGGGCTATTCTTAAACTTTCTTTGGAAAGTGATCCTTGCCTTCCATTTATCCATTGAGTGGATAAGTCCTTCTTACCAATTTCACAGTGAGGCTGCAGATTTCCACTTGACCCAGAATTTGTCCTTTAGTTTGCATCAGCTCTATCTTTGCTCAGGCTCTTCCCAAACACTGCCTCTCCCCAGTTCTTCTGGCCTAGATCCAGTCAGGATCCTAGATTCGTCTAGGTTCCTTCTTGTGTCATGAAGCTAAAAAAAGGCTAAGTGCTCTATTCCTAGATGGTTTTGTGGGTGTGGTTCTGGATTTGACTTAGGCTCTGCAGTGAGATGCTCTTGCATGAAGATTAGAAGACAGGAAGAGGTAGATACTACCTTCCTGCAGTGGTGCTGATTAACACACACATTGACACTGGCTGCAGCAGCCCAGCTCTATAGGTCTTGCATGTTGGGTGGCTCTGGGGTGGCCAGATTGGTGGCAGTACAGTTCCTGGCAGAGTTTCCTGACCTCTGCACCACAACTCTATATGAAAGTCGCTCAGTGGTGTCTGACTCTTTGCGACCCCAAGGACTATACAGTCCATGGAGTTTTCCAGGCCAGAGTACTGGAGTGGGTAGCCTTTGCCTTCTCCAGGGGATCTTCCCAACCCAGGGATTGAACCCAGGTCTCCTGCATTACAGGCAGATTCTTTACCAGCTGAGCCACAAGGGAAGCCCTAAATATGCTGACATGCTTCGCCATGTGGGATCTTAGTTCCCTGACCAGGGCTGGAACACTTGCCCCTCTGCATTGGAAGCACAGTCTTAACCATGGGACTACTACTGTAGTGTGAACTCAAAGCTAAATGTCTGGCCTGAAGACCCCCTGACTTATTCCTCTGGCCCTTCCAGTGAAACTATAGGCACCTAATTCCCTCTATTTTATCTCCTTCTTCTCGACATGCCTGAAGTGGTTTAACTTTCTGCATTGAACCCAGGGAGACACATTATCCAGGCAGAGTCTACTGACCATGCAAAGCCTGATTTAGGTCCTTTCTTCACCATGAAGACCTCACTGAAGAGTGTGTGGATCTAACTAATAATGACCTCACGTGGGGGATTCCACTAGACTAGAACTGACAAAACAGACTGCTGAGGGTCCCCCTTGGAGGGTTTTAATTTGTTTTCTATCTGGGGTTTCATGTTAAGATTTCCTGGAACAAAGTGTTCCTTATCAAAAAGAGTTCTAGAACCCACTAGACAACCTTAAGGCAAGAATATTCTTGCATAGAATATGCTATTTCTTGTAAAATATCTGTGATGTTGCAGCCAAAAGGAATAGAAATAAGAATGGGATTCATTCTAGGCTTTCCTTGGGGTATGGGACTTGCACATTTCACTGCAAGAGACATAAAATCCCACCCTTCCCACTTCAGTTAAGTCTGCTCCCCGCCCCCATCTTCAGTGAGACAGGAAACAGCTGTTTACCATCCTCTCTTTAGCATCCTGAGTCTGTGCAAGCTCTTTCAAATTTTTGTGCATATTCAAAATGAAATTTGAAGGTTTCTGCCAAAGAATTGATGATTTATATCATTTTGTGCAGAGGGCTGGGGCTGCAGGAAAACTGGCTTCTAGTGAGAGCCTTACTGTGCTCTCTCCCATCATGGTAAGGCTCAATGATAAGAGGTCAAAATAGAAATGCCTTTTTTCACCCATAAAGTTGAGGAGTTCATCTGACATACATACAAAACTAATAGTTGTAGATTTAGTACATTTCTCTGTAAATCTGAACTTGAAGACCCACAAAAAATATTTTTGTTTGGACTACAGATTCTACAGAAGTAGGGATGACCACTCATTCCCCGAAGATGTTATAAATAAAGAACAGTATGATGTTTATGATTCATATTAACACACCTTTCATCAACAGAATTCTAATTACTTTTTAGATGCCACATAGGGATGATGTCGCGTATTTCTGCTTATCACTCTTTGGGGTGAAGCACAGCAACTGTTTGATGATATAAGACCTGATGATGATCATAGTGTTGGGAAGCACTGGAGAATCTGATCTCCAAAAGAAATTCTAAGAAGTGTAAAAGTAACTCTGGGCAGTATTACATATTTTCTAGGGCCTGGGAGAATTGTTTTCAGTACCATGGGCTCTTTAAATATGTGAGAGAGGCTTCCTTTGTCTCCATCCCTTTTAACTTGCTGGAGCTTTTGTTTGGTATCTACTCAGTGGAAGACTGTTTCCTTCCAAAGAAGAATCTCATGTGAGTTTGTGTTTTTTAATTTTTTAATTGAAGTTGAGTTTACTTACAATATTGTACTAGTTTCAGGTGTATAACACAGTGATCCATTTATATACATATATATAACTTCTCTTGTATTTTTCTTTGGCTGTGCTGTGGCTTATAGGATCTTAGTTCCTTGATCAGGGATTGAACCCAAGGACACTGCAGTGAAAGCACCAAAGCCTAACCACTGGACCACCAGGGAACATATATATATATGTATATATTCTTCTTCAGATTCTTTTCCCTTATAGGCTATTACAAAATATTTCTTTTGCTCTACAGTAGGTTCTGTGCATTTGCATTTAGACCTGGGATTTAGGAGGCAGACACACACCAAATAACTGAGTCAATGGGTGCCAAGAGAATTAGAAGAATGTAGCATTATTATTATTATTTTAATTAAGTATAATTGCCTTATTAATCCTCATTTGCATAATACTCCGTAAAGCACTTAGCTAATACATAGCTATATTTGCAGTTTTATTCACCCAGAATATTTCTCTTCACCATTTATATAGCACCTATTGGTTTATGATGCTAATATAGTAGATTCATGTTTCTGTTAAGGCTTAAATGAAAGAAGTTGAAAGCCAAGTCCATTATATTACCTTCTTTATATAGAACCTTTCATCATGAAGGATTCCAAATTGCTTTACAAAGTACAGTGAAACCCTTTTACAATGAATTCCTAAGGGGCAGCTACAGTGGTGTTAGCTGCCGCATTTCATTGTATGAGCACTGCATTCAGCATTATGGGGCTGATGGGGAAGGGGTAGATTTTACAATCCTATAGCCCTTGGGAACTCAGGTTGTGTTATTTGCCAAGGTGTCTATAGTCCAGAGCAAAGGAAAAATTAAACTCTGCTATTGGCCTATTATTAGATGAATTTTTAGTCTTACAGTATAAAGAAAGTATGCACAAGGAAAATAGTGCAAAGGAAAAAAGCACCTTAATATAATAAGTGAGAAATATGTCAAATGCAGAGAACCTGCTAGTAACACCAATTATTTGGTAACTATCACATTTTTTCAAGAACACAATTTTCCTTCTTTTAAAGTGTTCAAGTATAACATTCAGAGAAGTAAACAAACTGCAAAGTGACAACTCCATAGATTTTCATGAAGTTGGGCCACCTGTGTAACCAGTTACCTGTTGAAGAATAAATAGAATGTTACCAAGACCCCAGAGGTCCCCATATGCATCCTCTGAGTTATACCCAGTATCCTAAAAGGAACTACTCTCCTGACTTATTACATAGTAGGGTAGTTTTGCCAGTTTTTGAACTTTTTGCATATAGAATTACACAGCATGTACACTTTTATAATGCCCCCTTTTTGCTCATTTTTATGTCTGTGAGTTTATTTACATAATTGTATATAGCAATAGTTCATTCACTTTGATTGCTGTCTGGTAGTCCATTGTATGAATGTACTGTAAGGGAGGAAAAATATTTTTTCTCTACCCTTTTAAGTTCTTAACTGGGACCCTGTAACAAAAGACAGGTTAACAAGAGAAAAGCATAAAATTTTATTTAATATGTTTTACATGACTCAAGAGCCTTCATAAGGAAATGGAGACATGAGGAAATGGGTAAATATGAGTGTTTTTATGCTAGGTTTGATGAAGGGTGGAGAGCTGTGGGAAGATATGATAAGACACAGGGTGTAGAGTAAGTACAGTAAACTGGGGGGAGCCTTAGCAAGGCCTGTTCATTCAGCTTCCTCTCTGTGTCCCTTCATCCTTGGAGATAAGGATGCTCCTTTCCTCTGGATATTGGGAGACGGTCTCTCACAAGACAGCATGAGGGGTTTTATAACCTGCTTCAAGGGAAGATCAGAAAGTCCTTCCTACACATGCCATTTCTCAAATTCCTTCAACTTTAAATATTCAATATGCCAAGATGCCATATTTTAGGGCAGTGTGTCCTGAACCCCATCTGAGTACTATAATTTATTTCATAAATGATTCATATGCAGAATATATAAAGAACTCAAATCAACAAGAAAAAGGCAAACATCCCAATAGAAATGAGGACAAAAATTTGAGTAATCACTTTGACAGGAGTGAAAAGGTGATCAATCTCATTGATTATCAGGGGAATGCAAACTAAAACCAGAAGATATCACTAGACTTCTATCAGAGGGTTAAACAGAAAAAGAATGACAACACTGCATGTTGGAGGTGTGGTGATACTGGTTGGCATGTAATATGGCACAACTACTTTGGAAAATTGTTTGACAGTTTCCTAAAAAGTTAAACACACACCTACTTCACTCCTAATCCTTCTCTAGATATTTATCGAAGGGAAATGAAAATATATATTCATATAAATACATGTTAAAAATGTTCATACAACTTTACCCATAGTAGCTTCTATCTGGAAATGGTCCCAATGGCCACCGATAGTGTATTAGATAAATAATTTTTCTTCTTTTTAATAACTCAGAAGTGGCTTTTTTAGAAAGCAGAAGGAAGGCAATAAAAAGGACCAGAGCAGAAATTAGTGAAATAGAGAACATAAAATAATAGATAAAAACAATGAAACCCAAAGTTGATCCTTCAAGAAGATCAACAAAAACTGGAAAAACTATTAGCTAAACTGAACAAGAAAAGAGAGAAAATTCAAATTGTTAAAAATCAGAAATGAAAGAGGGGTATTATTACCGACCTTACAGAAATAAAAAGCATTATAAAGGAATACTATGAACAACTGTATGCCAATGATTTAGATAACTTGAAGGAAGTGTTAGTTACTCAGTCATGTCCGACTCTTTGAGATCCCATGGACTGTAGCCAACCAGGCTCTTCTGTCTATGGAATTCTCCAGCCTTGAATACTGGAGTGGGTTACCATTAAATTCCTGTAAAGAAATGAACTGTCAAATTTACACAAGAAGGAAACAGAAAACTTGACTAAGCCTATAAATAAACAGATTGAATTAGTAATCAAAAACCTCTCACAAAGAAAAGCCCAGGCCCAGATTTCATCACTGACTAATTCTATTGAACATATAAAGAGTAACCAAATCGAATTCTTCACAAACTTTTCCAAAAATTAAGAAAGAAGGGAAGACTTTCAACTCACTTTATAAAGCACTATAATTTTGATACCAAAATCAGACAAAAAAATATCATATGGAAAGAAAACTACAGAGCAATATCTTTCCTGAATATTGACCCCAAAGTTTTCAACAAAATACTGCTGCTGCTGCTGTTGCTAAGTCGCTTCAGTTGTGTCTGATTCTGTGCGACCCCATAAACGGCAGCCCACGAGGCTCCCCCATCCCTGGGATTCTCCAGGCAAGAACACTGGAGTGGGTTGCCATTTCCTTCTCCAATGTATGAAAGTGAAAAGTGAAAGTGAAGTCGCTGAGTCTTGTCCGACTCTTAGCGACCCCATGGACTGCAGCCCACCAGGCTCCTCCATCCATGGGATTTTCCAGGCAAGAGTACTGGCGTGGGGTGCCATTGCCTTCTCTGCAACAAAATACTAGCAATATATAAAAAAGATCACACACTATTCTCAAGTGGCATTTATCCCAGGAATTCAACACTAACATCTGAAAATCAATTAGTGTAATACACCACATCAATAGAATATGGACAAAAACCACATACACATAGTCATCTTGATAGACACAGAAAAAGCTTGTGACAAAATTTAATTCACCATTTTTGATAAAAATATTCAACAAGCAGGAATAAAAGAAAATTTCTTCAATCTGATAAAAGACATCTATGAAAAAGCTAAAGCGAATATCATCAGTTCATTTCAGTTCTGTCGCTCAGTCATTTCCAACTCTTTGCGACCCCATGGACTGCAGCAGGCTGCATGATTTTCCCCCAAAATCAAAAAGAAAACACAGATGTCCATCCTTGTATTCAACATTATACTAGAAGGTCTAGCCAGGGAAATTAAGCAAGAAAATGAAATAAAAGTTATACAGATTGAAGACAAAGAAATAAAATTGTTTACAGATGACATGATCTTGTTTTAGAAAATCCTTAAAATCCACTAAAACAAACTATTAGAACTAATAAATGAGTTCAACAAGGCTGCAAAATACAAGATCAACATACAAAACTCTCCTGTATTGCTGTATGATAGCAATGAACCAACAAAAAGTATCAAGGAAATAGCTACATTTGTTATAGCACCAAGAAAAAATAAAATACTTAGGAATAAATTTAACAAAAATTTATTGTTTAGCAGATTCAACAAAATTTTGCATGTAAAACTCCTGCTCTGAAACCTATAAAATGTTGCTGAAAGAAATTAAAGACCTAAATAAATGGCATAGCATCACATGTTCATGGATCAGAAGATGTAGTATTGTTAAGATGGCAATATTCCACAGATTGATCTATGGTTTTAGCTTTAGCACAATCCTTTTCAAAATTCCAGCTAATTTCTCTGCAGAAGTTGACAAACTGATCCTAAAATTCATAAGAGAATACAAGGGAACCAGAACAGCCAAAACAATCTGGAAAATGGACAACAAAGTTGGAGAACTCACGTGTCCCAGTTTCAAAACTTACTACGAAACTGTTGTATCCAAGACATTGTGAATTAGCATAAGGGTAGATGTATAAATAAATTAGTAAAATTGATAAACAAACAAAATAACATAAATAAACATTTATGTCAATTGATTTTTGACAAAGGTGTCAAAGCAATTCAACAAGGAGAAGAATAGTGTCTTTAATAAATTATATGTGGACAGTTAGATATCCACAGGCCAAAAAATGAAGTTAGACTCCTGCCTCACATCATATACAAAAATTAACTCAAAATGGATCAAACCTAAATGTGATTGCTGAAACTATAAAACTGTTAGAAGCAAACATGGGGCTAAATCTTTGTGACCTTGTATTATGCAATTAAAAAAAAAAAAAACATATATTACACTAAAGTACAAGCAACAAAATAAAATAGGTAAATTGGGCATCATCAAAATGAAAAACCTCTGTGCTTCAAAAGACATCATTAAGGGGCTTCCTTGGTGGCTGAGTGGTAAAGAATCCACTGGCCAATGCAGGAGACATGGGTTTGATCTCTGGTCCAGGAAGAACCCACATGCCGCAGGACAACTAGGCCTGTGCGCCTCAACTACTGAGCCCACGTGCCACAACTACTGAAACCCAAATGCTCTAGAGGCTGCTCTGTGACAAGAGAAGCCACTGCAGTGAGTAGCACACGTGCCACAACTAGAGAGAAGCCCCCATTTGCCACAACTAGAGAAAAGTCTGCACAGCAACAAAGACCCAGCACGGCCAAATAAATAAAATTATATTTTTAAAAATGACATCATTAAGTGAAAAGACAATTCACTGATTGGGAGAAAAAATTGGCACATCATATATTGATAAAAAGACTTCTACCTAAAATGTATAAAGAACTACTACAATCCCATTAAAAAAGGTAACCCAATTGAAAAATAAAGGATTTGAATAAACATTTCTCCTAAGAAGATGTATTAATACAAATGGCCAACAAGCACATGAAAAAATGATCAAAATCATTAACCATTCATGAAATGAAAAACAAAACCACAATGAGATGTCACCTTACATCTAGTAGGATGACTAGAGTAAAAAAGACAGATAATAGTCCATGTTAACAAGGAAATGGAGAATTTAGAACCCTCATACACTGCTGGTGTGAATGTAAAATGGTGCACCCACTTTGGAAAAAATTATGGTGCTTCATCAAGCGTTAAAGAGAGTTACCATATGGTCTAAGCAATTCCACTCCTAGACAGAAATGAAACCCTGTGTCCATTCTCAGATTGTAAATGAATGTTCATAGCAGCATTATTCATAGTAGCCAAGAAGTAGAAATAACTCAGATGTCCCTCAACTGATGAATGGATAAATAAAATGTGATATATCCATACAATGGAATATTGTTAAGCAATAAAAGAAAAAGAAGTACTGATGCATTCTATAACATGTATGAACCTTAAAACCATGTGCTACATGAAAGAAGCCCATTACAAAGGCCACATGTTATATGATTTCATTTACATGAAAGGTCCAGTCTAGGCAAATCTATATATATAGAAAATAGGGGTGTAGAATGCAGATGGATTGAGAAAGTGCCACATAAGAGGTACGCAGTTTCTTTCTGGGGTAATAAAAACGTTCTAAAGTTGAGTGCGGTGATGAATGCACAACTTTGAATATACTAAAGCAACGGAATTGTACTATAGGTGAGTTGTAAAGTACATGAGTTATATCTCAATAAAACTGTTTTAAAATAGCTTTGTTTCCAAATTACAAAATCAATCACACATTTTTTGTGGGAAACTTATAAAAGGATAAAAGAAAAATCAAACATAATCCCACAGATAACAAGAGTTAACAGTGGGGTGAATATCAGGGACACCCTTTTGCTCTTTTGAACAAAGGAGTAAATTCCCTAAAAGCACAAATTATCAAGAGCTTTATTGGCTTTACCAGTTTTGATAATTTGTGCTTTTAGGGAACTTACTCTCTTCTCTTGGATGGTATGACAGACTGCATTCCCCAGAGATGGCAACATTTATCCCATCCCATGTGATCTTTTTACAGTGTACCTGACATTTCTCCACCCAGAGATGGAGGTCCATAGACTTCTCCAGGTCGTGTATTCCCTTCCCTAGAATCTTCGTTTGACTGCCCACCAATGGAGTGATGATATTAACATATAACTTCCAAAGATAGGTCATAAAAAGGATATAATGTCCACCTGGCTCATTCTCTCAGGACACTTGCCCTTGGACCCCACCTTCCACGTTTTCAAGAAGCCAAAGCCACATGGAAAAGCCATGTCTGGGTATTCTGACCCTCAGATCCACCTAGGCCTTCAGCCAATAGTCATCAACAACCGCCAGACACAAGAGAGAAGAACCTACAGATGCTTCCAGCTCTCAGGCTTTCAGAATTCCAGCTGCCACTGATACTGAGGAACAGGCATTCCTGTTATGCTTGTCTTGATTCCCTCAAAAGGACCCATAAAGATAAAAAAGTTAGGCAAGAATCGAGGAAGTTAGATTACTTTCTTCTTGCTGAATTTGGTGCCATTTATACTCCAGTTTTCAATACCCAATAACCTTAATATGGTTTTAGAATTTATAACCACCTGAACTATATAGAAGTTATATAGTTTATAACTTATAGTTAGAACTTATAACCACCTGAAGAATCCCACTAACTTAAAAAATTTGAATGTAACAGATCTACCATCTCATACGAAGACAGCTCAAGTTGTATCTTAGAAAACCTAAATTTCTGCACATGATGGTTTTATAGGTTTTTGAATTTCACTGGATTTCCTAATGAATTTCTGCCTTTACTAGTTAACTACTGAAGACACATTTTTTCCTTCTGGAATATTTTGCCTGCTACCCATGAATATTAGGCTACCCATGTTAGCCTAATATTAGGCCACCTATGTTAGGTAGACTTTGTTAAGTGAGTGTCTTTTGGTTACGAAGTGGTAAGGTGCATGCTTTGATTTGAGATCCAACTGACAGCCATGACTTTATACTCAGTCAATAGCTTGTATCTACTTTTTGAAAGAAAAGTAGTGTTATTTGTTAAGTAACTCAGCTTGTAAAGAATCTGTCTGCAATGCAGGAGACCCTGGCTTGATTCCTGGGTTGGGAAGATCCCCTGGAGAAGGGATAGGGTACCCACTCCAGTATTCTTGGGCTTCCCTGGTGGCTTAGATGGTAAAGAACCGCCTGAAGTGCAGGAGACCTGGGTTCGACCCCTGGGTTGGGAAGATCCCCTGGAGGAGGGCATGGCAACCCTCTCCAGTATTCTTGCCTGGAGAATTCCCATGGACAGAGGAGCCTGACGGGCTACAGCCCATGGGGTCGCAAAGAGTTGACACGACTGAGTGACTAAGCACAGCAGCACAGCATTTGGAGCCTTGGTGGGCCATCTTTGATCATTTTTGCATCAGATATACAAGAAATATACCTTCCTTTGAGGGAAAAGAAATGTTATTTTTCACTTTTAACCCTTTTTTATTGTTTGAATTTTTAATTATAAGCATGTACTTTTGTAACAATAATAAAAGCAAAAGAAAACCAAAAGAGGTAATTTTTAAAAAGGACCCTGCTTCTGCAAGATGATCATTTACTTTGACCTGCCTCCAATTTCTTAATTTCCCTGTCTTTATATCTGTGTGCAGGTATAAGAAAAAGAAAAGTTCCCAATCTTGGCAATTGCCGTGGAAAAATTTGGAATTTGTCTTCCAAAATTCCCACCCACAAGGCACTATTCGGAAAAAGCCTGTTAGTCTGCAAAGACTACCATACTTGATCTTGGGAGTCTGAGCTCACTGAGGACAAAAACACTTCAACAGACAGTTGTTTAAAGATAAATCTAAGTCAAATTCTGAATTAAAGGTTTTGTGATAAATAGTTCTGGACACAATATAGGAGGATCTCATCTGTACATTGTGGGCTAATATTTTATTCGATCTTTCAAAAAGAGGGATGGAACTAGTCCTGAGAGCTTCACGTCGGAGAAGTACAAGGGCCTGCGATGTTGCGGTTGGGTGAGGGGAGGAGAAGACATGAGGAAAGGGACCCAGGGGGTGGCCTCCCTCAAGGCCATGGACAGTGGACTCTTGGAGTGGTTCTATCTGAGGTCCAAGCTCCAATGTCTCTTCCATGATTTACAATCTTAGATTTTTTGTACATCAAGAAGAAGTCTGGCTGAAAGATATTAATCTAAGGAGTATTGTTTGATGGCCATGTAGTACACCAAGTGTTCTAGATTATGTAGATTTTCTCTTTTTCAAGCCAACTTCAAAAATATCATCTTGTACCATATTGTTTTGGCAGGATTGTTTCCACTGAGTTTGTTTTGGTATAATATCCTCTGCTTACTTTGACAGACACTCAATAAACAGCCATTTGACAGTCATTATTGCATTTGCCCTTAGGATATTGTTAAGTGCAGTGTTTGACAGGATTCGGTGTCTTCTACATAAGGATGCATGTGTAAATTTCAGACAAAATCCCAGAAAAGTCTTTTATTCTCCTGAGAAATTGATACTTCCCTCATGGATAACATGTATCACATTATAGATTATGTTTTCCCTCTTGTTTTGACTGCCAGGTATCCCAGCACCAGATTTGCCACTCCATTTTAATAATTCTTGGATCAAATGGCAGTATATCTATGTTACCACTTTAACCTTGGTCTTGTTTTTCTATTCGAGATGTTTTTGTGAGTCTGGTTGTAAAGTCTACTCTTTTTTTTTTTGTTTTTATACTGCTTATCCTCATAAGCTTCCTCAGACCTTTGGTAAAGTCGCCCAAGTATGTGTAAACAAACACAATAATGGAACAACTTAAGGTAACCAGTTTTACTTGGAGCTGCATAGGACTTAGATGATCTAATCCAATTCCCTTGTTTTACATGAGTAAAAAGAAGACTCAGCATGGTTAAGCAGAGTAAAAAGCCAGCCTAATGTTCCTGAGACTGAGAAGTTTTGAGGGGCTCAGGACTTTCAGGGCTAAAATCAGGATTAGTTGGCTGTCCTGCTGGGTTAGGCGGTTTTGCTAAAGGCACACAGCAGTGAATGGCAGAAATGGCACCATGGCCCAAACCTCTGGTCAAATAACTCAGCTCTTTCCCCTTATTCAATGTCATCCTAGAATGTGGTTTTATGAAAGCAAGAGTTGAAAATAGGCCTCTATAACAATTTGGTGTCCGTTTCTTAGTTTCTTCGTTAATTCTTTTTTTATTTCTCTTTTGGGTTTTAACCCTTTTAATTTTTCATAGGAAGTTATACTTGACTTCTCTCTTGTGTACAGCTGTACCCATAGTTAGAAAGTTCTAAGCATTCCCTGAAGATGAAGGCCTCATCCTCATACCTTCCTTGGCAGATAAGGCTGAAGATAAGCTTCTTGCAGGTGAAAAAGGAAATTTCCCATTGTTCCACTTCTCCAACCCCCTCATCTCTGTTTTCCAGGGCAGACGCCGAAAGTTCAAGAACGGACTTTCACAATGGAGCTATATAAACTCATTTGATCTCCTCTGTCATTTTCCCAATAGAATATTATCCATTTTGAGGAAAGGAAACTAAAAATATCTCCTTCCCCACTCTTTTTACTTCCTTACCAGATCTAAGGAACTGAAAATTACCTCTAGTGGTTCTCTGAGCAAAACAGCAGCTTTCACAACTTGCCATGGAAGCAGATTCTGGAAAAGCTTTTTATAGGTTCAACTTATATGTGAAACTATTCTTTTATTTGTCCAATATCCAATCATTTAAACTAGTGTTAAGGAAAGCTTAGCACTTTTAAAAATGGAAATCTAAATAGTTTTCTTGCCAGTTTGGGGAAAAGATGAAAAGTAGAAGATTCCTGGGGGAGCCAAGATTGCTCTAACTCCCCCTTGGTACCGGCTTCCTCTGGGTGCAAAACAGAGTGGTCCTGTGTCAGAGCTGATGGTGGCGGCCACACAGGGAACTCTCGGTGATGGCACTTCCAGCCTCCGGTAGGGGGGCTTGCAGTGTCCGACTCCTAACGTAGCTGGCTGCTTTGGCTATTTCCCAAATGGAGATTTACTAGAACCTACAGAAAATATTGAGTAATCCTCAAAAGACTCTCATTTTTAATCTTTAATTTCGACTTTATTTTGTGAGAACTGATGCAGCAAGAGAAAATAACTGAGCGGGCAGCCCCACTGCTCAGTAACCAAAGTACTCACCCTGCCAGCAATTTCTTCCCTTCCCCTGCCCTTCATCCCTCCCTCTCTCTTCTCCTCTGCTCCTTCTTCTCTCCTTCCCTCCCTCTCTCCCTTCCTTCCTCTTTTGAGAAGGGTATTGTAAATATGGGGACAAGCTATATTTAGATTTTATTAGTTCTCAATCCTTGATTATGTTATTGCTTCCCCCTTTTGGAATGTATCTCCTGATGGCTGGAAATGATCACTCCTAATAGTATCTTTCAATTTCAAAAACAAGTGAAATGAATCTTAGTGGTATGCTTGCTTTGCTTGTTGTAGAGAATCTCTAGGAGAGCAGTCATGATAAGAATCTTGGTGTGGATTTATGACTGCCTCACTACTTCAGCTCAGCTTGCCACACAAATTTATTCAATATCTGCACTGTACCAAGTACAAGGAACTTACAATATGGGGAAGAGAAACAAAAATGGCAGCAAGTTGGAGTTAAGTTCTAAACATAAGTGTAAGCAACATGTTTTTTACATTATGGTGGTGGTAGTGGAGGGGGGTGTTTGTGAGTGTGTGTGTGCGTGCACTGCAATTACAGAAAGCTCCCCTATGAGAAACAGCATTTAAACTGTTAGTCATTTTCCCATCCGTCTTGGGCTAGCATTGTCTCTTGGTGAGAATACATAGCTATTGATGTGTATGGCCTAAGGGGCTCCAAAAGCTCTGTTACCCAAAAATGTCTTCTCCTAGAGGTCTGTCTGAATGCCTGAAATCTCATTGTTGGCCTTAGTCCTTTAACTCAGGATGCTGCAACTCCAGAGAATGTAAGTTTAAAATGTCACCATATTCCCTCTGGGAGAAGCAATACATTTCCTGTTGGGCACACATGATATCAGGGTTCCTAGGTGGCTCAGTGGTAAAGAATGTGCCTGTCAATGCAAGAGATGCAGGAGATGTAGGTTTGATCCCTGGGTCAGGAAGATCATCTGGAGGAGGAAATGGCAACCCACTCCAGTATTCTTGCCTGAAAAACCCCATAGACAGAGGAGCCTGGTGGGCTACAGTCCATGAGGTCACAGAATCTGACACAACTGGGCTACTGAGCATGTACACATACACATATCACTTAGTTTATCAGGCCAGCTAGTTATTACCTTGGAAAGTGAAACAGAGGGTAGGTGCATTTTACCGAGTTCCCGCAAGAAAACATTTGGATCTTGCAACAGTGCCATAGACATGGTAAGGGCAAGGAGGGAGGTCCATAATGTAGAAGAGGGAGACTAGAAAACACACTTCACTCATGAAATAAGAATGTCCCTGTCTCTGCTTTACTTCCCTCACTGAATGGATTATAAGTGGGTAGGGGTAGGGGTATGACACGGTTAGGACCCTTTATGGATGTTACTTTGCAAACAGAGTAGAAGCTTCAGGTCATCAACGGACCCAAGACTGGCAAAGAATGCAAGGCCCACACTCTTCACCAACTATCATAACCAAAGTCTCTGTTGATTGGCTACCTAGCATCCATACCTTCATGTGTACCCAATTTTTAAAATCTATTGGCCATTTTTTTGCCCATGAAGCTCTTGTGTTTCAGGAGAACCTCCTCCTTTGTCCACCTTGAGAGATGAGTCCTGACAAATTTATATCCCATTCATCTGACCAGCTACCAACTTGTGGGTGGGCATGCAACCTGAACTGATCCAATGGGGCGAACTTCCAGAGCTTTGCTTAACAATCTCTCACTTACTATATGAGAATGAAGAGGCAAGCAGCCCAGATTATGACTGGAAGTCATTTGAGCAGTAGATAAAGGATCCTTTGACTCTGGCCGAAGCTGTAGCTGGCAATGCAGAGAAATGGAAAGAAACTGGATTCTTGAGGACAAGACAGAGCCTTTGGATAAGGGACCTAAAGCTTGCTCCTCCAGTTGTCTTGTTAGGACCATGGCCTAACAAATAACCTAGCAAGTATGGTCTGAGGAGTTGTATAGGCATTACCTGGGAACTTGCTAGAAATGCAGCGTCTTGGGCCCCACCCTAGACTTACTGAGTCAGAATCTGCATATTAATAAGATCCCCCAGGTAATTAATGTGTACTTTAAAGTTTAAGAAGTACTGCTCAATATAGTTTAATCCCACTGACTTGGGTTTTCTTCTACTCTCAACAGAAGAATCCTATCACAGGCTCCCTCACCTGGTGACTCTAGGCTTCTGTGATTCTGTGGTCTTGATTAGTCCCTCTCTGTTTCAGCACAATCAGCCTCCCCTCCCCAACTCCCTACCCCTCACCACTCCTTTCTTCTTACCATTGTCCATTTAGACAACCATCTGGAGATGTCTCGTTTTCCCTGCTGACCTCTTAATCTATTTCTTAAACATCCAACAGATATGTAAGCTGGACCAATTCCAAATGGTTTTTAGAGCAGTGAGAGGGAGTTTTGTACTGACTAGCAAAAGACAACTTTACTATTTGTTTATTGCAAGGGTCAGAGGGTTAGCTCTTAGCACACCAACCCAACTCTTTGCAAGTGGTTTCTTGCTCAGGCCACCGGAGGTATAGAGTTTCTGAAGTACTTGGGAGATGAAGATTCATTGGTTAGTTCCGTTACTGTGTCTGAGCTTCAGAGGAAAAAACTTTTTAGCCAGAAGGGTATAAAAGGATTCCACTCTACTCATTTATCTGAGGAGGGTGGTGGATGGGAATCCCATCAGAAAGCTTACTGATCAGGGCAGCACCTGGCAGATGGTCCATGCTTAGTAAATGTCATATCACTGGTGCCTTCTTTAATACAGACATGGCAGTGATGTCCATTTCAAGAGGGAATGGCCTGACCATTTGACCACAAGCTAGTGCTATTTCTGAGATACAAGCAGTAAACACTGTGCAACCAACCCATTGGGTGTCTAATTGAAGCACTAAGTTATGATTTTTTGCATTGGATTCCAAACAGCATTTAAGACTTTTCTAAAGAGGCCCTTGGCCTGGAACTCAAAGGCTTGCTTCTCTAGCTGGCTCTGCAACAGACCATGTGGCCAGGGGTATTCACTCTACCTTCCAGGCTTGCAGTCTCTCCCCACTGTCAAAGAGAGGACAAGACAGCATGGCTGTTCAAGTCCCTTACAACATTCAAGTCAGGAACCCTGACTCTGCTCTGGTCTGTTCCATAGCATTTTTCTTGGCAGTCCTCCTTTAGGAAACTCCATTAAGGCAAAAAGGGGCACAGAAAAGTGAAGGGACCTACCCTGCAGTAGAAATTAGCAGAAGACACTAGAAGAGTTCTGCTCTCCCTGAAGCCTGAGATCAGAGCTTGTTATGCGATTCGATTCTATTTGTCCCAGGTAATTCTCTGGGACTAGAGACAAGTTCATAGACTAGTTCAGCTGATGACCCTAAGTTTATCTTTGTTCATGAGATCTAACTTTTAAGCAAAAATTCTGGATTAGAATTTGGTTTCTTTGGTCTAAAAAGATGTTGAGTTTAAAGATAATATATGAGTCACCTAATGGTCTGAATGAGGACAGTCGCCTCCCTGCGTCTTAAGCTGCTGCCTCAGTTGAATAGTGTTTTTTCAATCCTGTATTTGCGTAATAGAACCAGTTAACAGACCAGCCAGTGTTGGCTCTGGGGGCCTATTTATCAAGGTCATAATGGAAGGAAGAGCACCTGGTAACATTGCCAAAGCGGACTTCATTTCCCTTTGTAATTACAACTGTAAAACAACTTCCAAAACACAAATTGCTACTGAGAACCAGAAAAGGCAGTTCTCACATCTCCACCTCAGTGAGTGACAGTCTCATTTCTGCTTAATTGAGCAGCAGTCAATTGCTTTCTGTAGCCCAGGTGGTAGCATTGGTCTGTTTGTCACTTGGGTGAGCTAGTTATGATGGTCGGAGCAGCAGTGGCCTCACTTGCCTGCTGGTGCTTGGCTGGTAATTCCACTGTTGGCCTGCACAGACTGCTCGGCAAAGTAGTGCTCCCAGAGCACCACTGCAACTTCTGAAGGAAAGTCGAAAATAATCACTGAGAGTAACTGCATTACCCCGTGTCTGCCCTAGCAGTCGTCAGTCACAAACAGCAAGCATCCCATGATTGGTCCCTCTTAGGCTGGTATGAATAGATTGAATTTTTTCCTTTGCTGAAAACTCTCAGCATTGAACTTAATCAATATTTGCATATGACATGGCTAGATTAGACAATTGTTGGCCTTCACACAGACTATAAAATGCTGTCAATTACCCTTCCACATTTTCATTCCCATAAAAAAAAAAAGGCTATTACTACAGAAATAAGTGACTGTAGGCTAAGGGACAGCAGCTGTTTAATTTTTGTCTTAATTTTAAAATTCTGGTCAGACTGCCATTTAAAAAATCAGACTCCAAGTTAACCATATGTAGAGAACTGTTTAAGTTAAAACAGACACAGATAAGTTTCTCAAATAAAAAACAATGGCTGTTACTAAATGCTTGTTATTAAGCCCCTTGAATCCTAGCTACACAGGTCCCGGCTGTGTTTCTGGGCAAGCTCCTTGGCCTCTCCATATCTCAGTTTTGTCATTTATAAAGTGGCAACAGTTGCTTCTACTTCACCAGGTGGCTTGAGAATGAGATCAGATATACACCTATGGGATGGGACATGCATAGTACAGTGCCTGGTACACTCTATTATTTGCTCACTGTTATTATTATTGCATATTTTCCACTCATTAAAAACTCTTAATTGTGATAATTAAGAAACAAGTATGTGATGCACCGAAGGGTAAATCTATTTTTCAGTCGTCCTAACTTGGTTTAACACATGATGGAATGTAGGCTGCATTCCAAGAGCTTGGCTGGAGGAACAGGGAAGAAGCGGAAGAGTGGGGAAATTAACATAGAGACTGGCCACCTTCATCAGTGGAGGCCTTTGCAAGAGCAGGTACATATCATCCTCTAAGCCTGGAAGGAAAGAGAAAAGGACCAGAGAAAGGGGAAACTGTGGGAGTAAGTGCAAGACTGTTGAATAAGTTTGGGTAGGGTAGTCTTGGTCTGGCTGGGGGTGATTCTCAACTCTGGGTACACATCGAAGTAATCCAGGCTGCTCTTGAACTCATTACATCAAAATTTCTGGGGGTGGGACCCAGGCTTGGTATTTCTCAGGTTCCTGGGTGATTCCAATATATAGCCAGGGTTGAGAACTTCTGCACTGAAGAGCAGGTGCGAGGAAGAGGTGGAAGGTTGAATGCATCCTGAGTAGAGTGAATTTCTGACTGTTACTGCAGGGGGGAATTTTCCAGGAAGTCAAAAAAAGAGATGAATGAATAAGTGCTGAGCTGTAGTGGTGGACCATCTGAGATTAAATAGCATGAGTTTGAAGAAGAATTCGTTGTAATTGTTTCTTGACAGCCCCAGTTGAGATTCCTTTGCATGTGGAAAGTAGAAATGGTCAGCAAATGAGAAAAAAGGAATTTCTTGGAAAGACACGGGAGTATCTCAGCAGAAGCCAAGAGAAGTGAGGGGACCAGAGCAATGCTAGGAGCCTCAGCATCAAAACATCAGGGACCCTCTCTCTAAAGTTCTGCCATCAAATGCTCAAATCAAGACCTCTGTTTCAATTTCAACTTCCTGGGAGACAGAATAGTTGTGTCCAGGATAGGTCAGTGGTCTGTTCATAGACCAGTCAGCTATAGCTATGGAACAAGGGCTCACAAAGGCTGTAAGTCCACCACCCTCTGTGTACTGGTGACATTTCCCATGAATGGAGATCATAGTGAGCCTGACAGACACACCAAGAGGGTTTATAATCCCATCTTCTCTAATGACACTTGACATTTTAGCAGTGGGGGAGGAAAAGACCAGGGGTTTCCAGAGCTGTACATTATGAAAGTGGGCATGGTAGGCTGACTGCTGTTGGCCAGGAGAAAACGGAAGCCATGCAGCTGGAGAAGAACTGTGAAAATAAGGATCAGTAATTGTAATGGGCAAAGACTAAGCAAATACATGCTTAATGATTATGAGCCAGCTACTGTTCTTTTACCAAATTCACTTAATGCTCATAGGAACCTTATGAAATAGTATTAATACCATTGTTACCTTCATTTTTCAGATGAGGGTAACAGAGTAATTAGGTAACTTACCCAAGTTCACACAAACCCAGAAAGTTAGGCTCCAAAGTCTATGTTCCTGTATGTTCCAAATTCCTACATTCATCTAAAAAGATAGGAAGCCCTGGTGATGCTTAGTGAGGGTAGGGTACAGGAAAAGTAGATGGCAATATAATGATGTGGTGGGGAACTGAATCTGAATTTAAAGTCTTGGAGGAAGAAAAGTTCCAAGAGATGAAGAAATCATGTTGCTCAGTGGCTGGGGAGTGTTAGGAAAGTGGACATGAATAATTGTATTTTAAAGTGACTCTCTCAAATGACACTTATGATAACCAATCCGTACTTATCATCATCTGGATGGTGCTCCTGACACATCAAAGGTGAATTCTATTTTGTTGTTGAACTCTTGTTCTTGATAGGACTGTAGATTCTTCAAGGACAGGGATCACCCAGTTGGTGCTCTAGAAATGTTCTTTCAGTCTATTTAAATTGAGAGTTTATTTCCCTACATCGCTGTTCATTGAAATGGAGTACTTAGCCTGATGTAAGACAAATTTACTAACCAAGAAATTCTCCTTCTCTGTACTTCATGTTCTATTAGTGCTGTCTAGCTCTTCCTGCAATGATTCGCTGTCATTGAGACTGTGATTTAATTATGCAAAGTATGACAGATCATTTGAAAGTTGTTATTTGCTGAGGAAGCACATTCATGATGTGGGGGGTGGGGAAAGCCTTTACATTTTGCTAAGTTTCATATCCTCTATGAACACTTTTTAGTGGGAAAGAATTTTAATTCTAAATGATTACCCTGCAGATTTATGAAATATCTCAACTAGACGTGACAATGAAAATGTGCTTAACTGTCTCCAGCAGTGGAAAAGAAAATGATATAATCTGAGAACCTGACTCTATTACCAGTGCAATGTATAGAAATGCCTTACCTGCCACCCCCCGAACATCAGCACCCAGACTGAATCCACCATCATGTCTCTTCCACACCCCAGAAAAATGGTAAGATAATTCTGACTGCCCTCAGTTCACTTGTGCTGGGAGGCTGGCACAGTGGAATTCGGACACAGCTGGGGATAAGAAGACCAGGGTGAAGTCTACACATGGTAAGGGAATCAGGCTATGACTTATTTGTTGACAGAGCCATCTAAACAGTTGCCATGACTCAGTCAGATGCACAGAATGCTTTGTTCCTCAAAGTGCTGGGGAACCAACATTAGCATCTCCTAGGAGCCTGCTAGAAACTCAATCTCAGGCCCTGCTCCAGACCTACTCAAGCAAAATCTGTGTTTTAACAAGATCCCCAGGGATTCATATGCTTGTTATAGTCTAAGAAGCACTGGCTTGATACACTGGTCAATCAAGTCCTCTTTAAGGGCAGATTCTGTACCATTTGTCCATGTATCTCCCATGCCCAGTACACTTAGTGAGAACTCAGTTATTTGTTGTATTGAATTGAGTGGTTTATATGTAAAGGCATATATTTATGAAAGTACTGGGGTGTCTGAAGAATGTAGAGAGGCTGTAGTATAAAGAAAAAGCAGGGAAATCTCCTTTGTTCAGTTGGAGCATCAGTGTGCTCCTAACAGGATGGATGACTTCCTGATGCCAGTCCCTGTATCTCCAAACCCAAGGGCTCTTTCTGGAACTAAGCCAAGCTCTCTGCCAGGAACTAACACCCCCTCCCCCAGCAGCCTTCAACCAAAAACTGACTGGAGCTGTTGTCTAAATAATCGGGTTCACCAGCCATCTAGGGGATCTAGTTCTGAATCCTATACTATTCCACAGATTCAGCCCCAGCCACTCATTGTAATATTTCCCTCTCCCTGCCAGTGTTTCCTACCCCTCCCAAATAAATTATTGCATTCAAATCCTTGTCTCTGGGTCTGCTTCTAGGGAAACTCAAACTAGGACACAAAACATCGTATATTATATAAATCAAGCTGGACTTAGAGTCTAGGAAAGGACTAGGGTAAGTTTCAACTCCATCCTGAGCCAGGAAAAGGAAGAGGAATTTGAATCAAACTGGGCATATGCCTTTAACTCACCTCATGATCCTGGAGTTGGAATCAGTTTTGAGTCTGCTGTTTTAATTTGATCAGATCTCTTAAGAGAGTTGTCTTGTCAAAATATCCTCATTAAACAAACTCCCCAGGAGGTCAGGAATCTCTATATTTGAGGGTGAAAGTGCTTTTGAATCTGTTGTGGTGTTGGTGAAGACTCTTGAGAGTCCCTTGGACTGCAAAGAGATCTAACCAGTCCATCCTAAAGGAGATCAGTCCTGAATGTTCATTGGGAAGGGCTGATGTTGAAGCTGAAACTCCAATACTTTGGCCTAGAGATGTGAAGAGCTAACTCATTTGAAAAGACTCTGATGCTGGGAAAGATTGAAGGCAGGAGGAGAAGGGGACAACAGAGGATGAGATGGTTGGATGGCATCACGGACTCAATGGACATGAGTTTGGGTAAACTCCAGGAGTTGGTGATGGACAGGGAGGCCTGGCGTGCTGCAGTCCATGGGGTCGCAAAGAGTCAGACATGACTGAGTGGCTGAACTGAACTGAACTGAACTGAAGGTGGAGAGACCCCCAAGTGACAGTGAAAGTCACTTAGTCATGTCCGACTCTTTGCGACCCCAAGGAATTCTCTAGGCCACAATACTGGAGTGGGTAGCCTTTTCCTTCTCCAGGACATATATTTGTGGGTGAAGGTGGAGAGACCCCCAAAGACAAACAAAATGACTTCAACGTTACAAGGGCAAATGTATATAGTACAAACTGTATGTCCAAAACCTGGAAAACAGAGAAGTAATCAAAGAGGGAAGTGGTTCAATCACTCTGTCATTTCGAGTATGGACCCTGGCTAATGTCTAACCTGTAAGAGGATTTCAGAGAGTGTTTGCCTGGCTTTTGACTAATTAAGTGCAAGAAAAAATCTAAATTCAATAATAGAGTGTTGTAAATGCTCTATTTACATTTACAAAGGAAGGAAGAAAATCTTTAAAACCTATGTATGTGATTTTTGTTGAATTTTCCATTTCTACCCATTGTTTTCTGTGTCTCACTAACCCAAGCATACTCACTGTTAGGTACTTTTTAGAGCAGTTCCTCATTCTCTGAAGTGTGTTGCCATATTTTTTATGTTTTTCCTCACAACACTGGTAGGTTAGGTAAATATCATTTTTCCTGTTTGAGGAAGTTTTAAAGCAAGACAAGCAACAGGGAGATGTCATCTGCTCAGGTCAAAGAAGAAGCTACCTTGAAACCTCTACTGACCCACCAGCCTCGGGGTAAGGCAACTCTAGACCCCATCTATGTAAACAAGTTCAAACAAGGCCAGTTACTCCCTTTAGGCATTAAAAAACACTAAGTTGGAAAATAAAGAAAGTTTTTTTAAAAAAACTATCACTACACTAATGACAGGGATATTTCTCATACATGTATGTACCATAAAGTGTGATGCCAAATTAATGTTCTCCTGTAAATTCCCTATCTTCATCTCTATTCAGTTTTTCTCCAAATCAAACACAACCTCCTTTAGGAAGTTCTCCAAAACTCCATCAGCCTTCAAGAACTGACCTATCCTCTTTGAATTTGGCAGCACTTTGTCATCATATCACAAGTGTTTTGCCAATTTCGTGCTATTTGCCTGGTCCCTTGCATGATCTCTGGCACATAACAGAAGTTCAATAGTTCAACATGAACTATTGAATAAATGAATGAAGATTTTGTAACAAACATGGTGTGTGTTTGTGTGTGTGTTTGGTAAAGGGGAGGGGAAGGGTCCAACCCCAACCCCACTCTTAACTAACCAGCAAAGACAGGCAAAGTCTCAGGATCACTTGAGGTATTCTTTAAATAAAGACTAGACTGCCACAATGGGTTTCCCAGGTGGTACGAGTGGTAAAACAAAAACAAAAACCTGCCTGCCAATGCAGGAAACTTAAGAGGCGTGGGTTCTATCCCTGGTTCAGGAAGATGCCCTGGAGTAGGAAATGGCAACCCGTTCCAGTATTCTTGCCTAGAAAATCCCATGGACAGAGGAGTCTAGTGGGCTACAGTCCATTGGGTCACAAAAAGTTGGACAAGGCTGTATATTGCCACCCTGTTTATTTAACTTTTATGCAGAATGTTTGCATGCATGATAAGTTGCTTCAGTCATGTCTGATTCTTTGCGACCCCATGGAGTATAGTCAACCAGGCTCCTCTGTCCATGGGATTCTCTAGGCAAGAATTCTGGAGTGGGGTTGCCATGTCCTCCCCTCCAGGGGATCTTTCCGACCTAGTGATCAAATCCCAGACTCTTACATCCCCTGCATTGGCAGGCAGGTTCTTTACCACTAGCACCACCTAGGAAGCCCTATATACAGAGTACACCATGTGAAATGCCAGGCTGGATGAATCACAAGCTGTAATCAAGATTGCCAGGAGAAATATCAACAACTTCAGATGTGATTTGAGGTCTAATGGCAGAAAATGAAGAGGAGGGTGAAAGAAGAGAGTAAAAAAGTTGGTTTAAAACTCAACATTCAAAAAACAAAGATCATGGCATCCAGTCCCATCACTTCATGGAAAATAGGGGGAAAAGTGGAAGCAGTGACACGTTTTCTTTTCTTGGGCTCCAAAATCACTGCAGATGGTGACTGCATCCATGAAATTAAAACATTCTTGTTCCTTGGAAGGAAAGCTGTGGCAAACCTAGATAATGTTACAAAGTAGAGACATCACTTTGCTGACAAAGGTCCATATAGTCAAAGCTATGGTTTTTCCAGTAGTCATGTATGGATGTGAGAGTTGGACCATAAAGAAGGGTGAGTACCAAAGAACTGATGCTTTCAAATTATGATGCTGGAGAAGACTCTTGAGGTCCCTTGGATTGCAAAGAGATCAAACCAGTCAATCCTAAAGCAAATCAACTCTGAATATTCATTGGAAGGACTGATGCTGAAGCTAAATCTCCAATACTTTGGCCACCTGATGTGAAGAGCTGATTCATTGGAAAAGACCCTGATGCTGGAAAAGATTGGAGGCAAAAGAAGAAGAGGGCAGTGGAGGATGAGATGGTTAGATAGCATCACCAATTCAATGGACAGGAATTTGAACAAATTCCAGGAGATGGTGAAGGACAGGCAAGCCTGGTGTGCTGCAGTCCATGGTGTCGCAAAGAGTCAGGCATGGCTTAGCTACTGAACAGTAGCAGACTGCCAGTCACAGATGGCCTTTCTAAGGGCCATAAAACCATGTCACTTCTTGCACATACCTTACAAAATTAGTTCTTTCCTTGCAATTCTGTTTGTTTCTCATTGTCATTATTCCTGAAAATATGACAATGGGGGGCTCACAAATGAGCCGGTCTACTCTATTGACCCCTCAACAGAAAGCTCTAGTACAGCAGGAACTATAGGGGATAGAAGCAGGCAGAAGGCTACCATAGAAGCCAACCATTGTGGGCATGCTAGCACATACATACATATTTGCAGAGCACATTCATATTAAAAAATGAGAACCCATTTATTTCCTGAAGAGTTTCCATTTAACCACTAATAATTTGTCCATTTACAAGTGTTTGTTGAACACTTATCATATACCAGGCACTAAACCAGAGACTGGATGTATAGAATACATTTACTCCCACATCACCAATGTTTCAAGGATCCTTCAAAATTTCTGGTCCACTGATCACAGCCTATCTTTTCAGCAGTGTTATATATTCTTCATTGTTATTATAAAGTAATTATTACTGTTACAGGTGGTAATGAAAAAATATAGACAGATGCTCTGTTCACACTTGAGCTAATCCCCCTGAATTACTGTTGGACATTCTCAGTTGCTTAGTGGAGGAAAGGCAGCAGTAAAAGTCGTGTCCCCATTTTGGTCCTCAGTTTCCTTATCTGCAGCACCATAGTACCCTAAGCGACCAGCAAAGCCACTCCTCTTGGCAGTAGCGTGCTAAACTCAGCCCCACGTACGTTTTTAGCTGGTCCATCCTCCCCTTCTCCAGCCCCTGCACTGCCCTCAGGAGCTTCCCTCTAGTCTGCATGGCACACTCACATTGAGGAAAATAAAGAAATCACTGTGCTTGGTGCTTCTCCCCACTGAACGCCTCATTATAACCCAACAGGAAAGAAGTTTAAACTGAACAAATGCTCACTTTCCTTTTTCTCCCCCACCCATCAGTCTCTGTCTGCTTGATGGAGGAAATATGGCTGTTAATAGCCTACGGTGGAACAAACATTTGCATAACTGTTACCTCAGAGCCCATAACTCTGAGCTAATTGGCTGATGGTGATTAAAATGATTAAGTGATTGTAATTTATATGATTAACCAATTAGACCCTTCTCCAGTGATTGGCTCAGGGTAGGCCTCGAGATGTGCGCTTGTCTCCCAGCATGAAGGCCGAATTGAACAGTGTTAAATGTTCTTTCAGATGCTGACTTGTTCCTCTAACCAGTCGGGAAGATGTTTTACACCCAGTAGTTTTATTTTATCACATTAAATGGGTGGTACCAAAAAATTCAGCAAGTGCCTGCGTGCTCGGTTATGTCTGACTCTTTGTGACCCCATGGATTGTAGCCTTCCAAGTTCCTCTGTCCATGGGATTCCCCAGGCAGGAATACTAAAGTGGGTTGCCATTTCCTCTTTCAGGATCTTCCTGACTCAGGGATTGACCCATGCCTCTTACATCTCCTGCACTGGCAGGCAGGTGCCTTACCACTAGCACCACCTGGAAAGCCCCCAAAAATTCAATGCCTGGCAGAAAAGAAATGGAGGCAGGGCAATGGCGCTTTAAGTTGGGGACACAAGGTGGATGTGCAGTTGCCCAGAACCATGATTGTTATTTGCAAGTAGCCCATATTCCCCTAAAATGATAGACAAGGTTAAGACCCAGAACTTGGGATCCGTGTCAGTTGGCTTTAGTCCTGGCTCAGCCGCTCACTGGCTATGCTGTGTGATCAAAGTACTTAACCTTTCTAAGTCCATGGATTCCTCTCCTATAAATAATATTCCTACTGGCCCGGTAAGGTTGGGCTTCCCTGGTAGCTCAGCTGGTAAAGTATCTGCCTGCAATGTGAGAGACCTGGGTTCAATCTCTGGATTGGGAAGATCCCCTGGAGGAGGGCATGGCAACCCACTCCAGTATTCATTCTTGCCTGGGGAATCCCCATGGACAGAGGAACCTGGCAGGCTGCAGTCCTTGGAACTGCAAAGAATTGGACACAACTGAGCAAATAAGCACAGCACAGCACCTCATAAGGTTAGTATGAAGATCAAATTAGGTTTTGCATATTACACTCCCAATAAATTCTAGCTGCCACTGTTACTGCTATTTTTGTCATGATTTTATTATGACTTCATTGGAATGTAAGCTCCAAAGACATCTTCACTTTTCTCTTCCTGGTGTTCAGCATGGTGCCTGGCACATAACAGGTACTAAAAATGTCTGTCAATGATCGAAATTAAAACAGAGCTCTAAATTCATGCCAGGCACTTTTCTAAGTGTTTCACCTCCACTAATAAGAGTGACCCTTGTAACCACTTGGAGAGGTAGGTACTATTATTATAATATCTTCTGCATTTCAGAGGTGATAAAGCTCAGGGAGGGAAGTATGATAACTTGCCCAAGCTCTTGCTGCTAGTGAGAGGTGGATTTGAGAGTGAGGCCTACGTTGGGCACATCTGTAATAAGTAGGAGGATATTTAGACATTTCCCCTATTCAGTATGAAATATCATTGCCAAATGGGACTAAGAAAATAACATGGTTCTTTCTATTTGCTGGAAAAAAAATGGTTAATTTACCTGATAACACATTTCAGGGACTTGGCAAATTTGGCAAATGTGATAACCAAGAAAGAACTTGAGTTCTCAGAACCAGGTAGGCATAAAGCAGAAATCCAATGTATTCTTTGTTAATCTTTTAGGTAAACTGTTTACTGTGATTCACTATGGCCACCTCAACCCGATTTCCCCATCTGCCATCTTTCTACCTTCTTTCTTCTTTATTCTCTCTGTTCCCCCTTGCTGCATGCATGCTAAGTTGCTTGAGTCGTGTCTGACTCTTTGCAACCCCACGGACTGTAGCCCGCCAGGCTCCTCTGTCTATGGGATTCTCCAGGCAAGAATACTGGAGTGGGTAGCCATTTCCTTCTCCAGGGGATCTTCCTGTTCCAGGGATTGAACTCACTCTCCTATGTCTCCTGCACTGGCAGGAGGGTTCTTTTACCACTAGCACCACTGGGGTTTTCCCAGGCTTTTAGACTCAACTGGTGACAGACCTCTGAATTTTGGATTTCAGGCCACAGTTTTTAGAAAGTGGAAAGAGAGGCAAATAACTGGGATCCCTATTCTGGCAGCAGTGGCCACTATTCCAAAGGCAGCTACCTTAGGTGTCTTTCTCCCAGGACTCTTCCGGTTATTAAATGTCAGCATAACAAAGACAGCAAGGGTTTCACTTCCACTTAAAGAATAGCATTCAGTGGTGCCATAGCTTCTACCAGGGATGAGGATTATTGTACCATGGCTCCTGCTGTTACTGCGATAAACGTGGGTATGAGGTGAGCTGGAATTTCCCTACTGAACCCAATACATTATTGGTTCCTCAGCCACCTGACTCAGTCTATATTCTTTTTCTGACTTTTCATCTCTTTTTTTTCTTTTTTTTTTAATTTCAGCCATTAAAAAGAATACATTTGAATCAGTTCTAATGAGGTGGATGAAACTGGAGCCGATTATACAGAGTGAAGTAAGCCAGAAAGAAAAACACCAATACAGTATACTAACACATATATATGGAATTTAGAAAGATGGTTACGATAATCCTCTTTTTATTTCCTTTCCTCCTAGCTCAGGACTTTATCTTTTCTCCCCTCTATCTCTTCCTCCCTCCTTCCTCACCCCTAATTTCTTAAATTATGAATGTTTGATATTTTCATGGGACAAACTATGGTTCATCTTGATGTACTTGGCCATTCAGTAGAAATTGGTTCATATGAGTTTTCTTTAATAGCTCCCATGATAGGGAAGTTGGAATTTTTATTGTTAACTTGATACTGAAATTAACTCCACTTTCTTAATGTTACATTGGTGGAACTTTGCTAAGTTCTTATTTAAAAAAACACATTAATACATTTTTATATTAGAGATTTTACAGAGTATAGAAAAGGTAAAGAAGAAAATAAAAATCACTTCAGCACGTCTCCTAATGTTTTTCTTTCCATTAAATCCTTCTCTGTTACAAAAAATAGAAAGATATTTTTAAATCTGAAAGACTATGTTCCATGTGTACGTGTGTGCCTAAAAGGAGGGATGGGTTTTGGATAAAGCCCTTTGTGGTTCACTCGGCTTAAAAAAATATATCAAGATATTTGACAAGTTCAAATTATGCCTGGGTCCCCATAGCACTAGCCTCTGGATCCCTGATCTTTCCCTGGGTTTAGGGAAACCAGTCTTTGGTTATTGCACTGGAAAGAGAGAAAGCCAAGCTCTGGACTTGGCAGGTCATGGTTATTCAATTCGTCTCTAAATCTTTACAAATCCAAGAATTTCCCTGAAGTCATCATTCACTCTGAATTTGTCTGTTGCATTTTGTAAAGGAGAGGAAAGAACCTCACTTTGGTTAAACATCAGCTCCTATGAAACCAAGCGTTGAAAGGGGGCAGAGTCCGTAATTGATTTTCTGACAGGTTATAAAATATTAAAAGATAGGAAAGTTTTAAAACTAATTTTTAGGTATCCGTCTGAAGCCATGTCCAGTTGGCCTGCAGGATCAATGAAACAACATTACATAGAAATGCTGAACTCATACTCTCCTGGCTAATCTATATTTCAAAGATGAGATTGAGCTCTTAAATGACCTGCTCATAGAGTGAGCTGATCCCACTTTAAACCTCCCATTTGGAACCTGGGTTGCAAAGATTAACTATTTCAAGGAAATGAAAGCCAACACATCCCTGAAGTCTTGGCAGATGGGAAGGTGGGAGAGAATAGGACAAACCAGGTAAACAGGTCCAGTAAAACCCACAGGGTCTTTTATCAATTTAACATCACTCCTTGGAATGATCTTTTTTTATTTTACATATTCCAGTTTAGGGGAGTGTGCATGGGAGTCAACCTTTATATTTCCTGGTATTTCCTCCCAGGTAGCATCATGGAAATTTGTCTACATTTATTTACAAATGAGGTATATCCTAGGAAGGATGGAGGTGTTTTTCAGTTCCTTTTGCTCCATCACCAACAGCAAGTTTTGGGGTTTTGGGAACAAGATATGAAGCCCTGGCACTATGACCATATGACATGTATTTAGTTATTTTCTTTTCCAGATCCCTATTTAGAATGTAGGGCTTCCCTGATAGTTCAGTTGGTAAAGAATCCTCCTGCAATGCAGGAGACCTAGGTTCAACCCCTGGGTTGGGAAGATCCCCTGGAGAAGGGAAATATGCTTAGGATGTAAGCCCAGCCAAGACAGAGCTTTTTGCTAGATTTGTTTACATCTCAAACCTTGGGTCTCAAAGGGTGCCTGGCAGAGCAGGTGCTCAATAAACATTTGTGTGAGTGGATAGATGGACAGACAGATGAGCTGATACCTAACACAGTAATAGAAGTGTGATCAAGGTGCTATGGGAATATAGTTTCAGAGCCATTTGTTTTGATAGGCTCCAGGGGACTTCAGAGTTGGGATGACAGACAGCCCTAGGCACTGACCTAAGTGCATTTGGCTTTGATCACCTAATTTGTTGCAATTAGATGAGTGCTAACAGAAGTCACTGTCAAATTAAGAGATAGTATAGGTAAACTGGCCAACGCTGTGCCTGTCACAGGGTGTTGTGGTGTTGTGCTCAGCTCTTTTGTAACACCATGGACTATAGCCTGCCAGGCTCCTCTGTCCATGGAATTTTCCAGTCAAGAATACTGAAGTGTTGCCATTTCCTACTCCAAGGGCTCTTCCTGACCAAGGGATTGAACCCATCTCTCACATCACCTGTACTGGCAGGCAGATTATGTACCACTGTGCCATCTTAGGAAGCCCTGTCACGGGGTAGCATTCCATACACGTCACTCTTGTTCCTTCTTCTAAGAACTTGTCCTGATAGCTCTTCCTGATTCCAGTCCTAGTTTTTCCAAGAAGCACTTCCTCAGGTGTCTATTCAAGTGTCCCTTCTTGGTGTGGTCTTTTCTGGCTGTCTCTCTAAGATTGCAGCCCTTCCCTCACACTTCCTATCCTTGTCTACATCGCTTCTGCAACCGATGTATTTTGCTTATGTGTTTATTGTGCATCTCTCTGTACTAGGATATAAGCCCAATCAGGGCAAAGATCTTTGTCAAGTTATTGCTATGTCCTCAGCGCCCAAAATACAGTCTGGCATATAGATTATGCTCAGTAAAGGTTTGTTGAATGAACAAATAAAACAAATCCCAGTTCCATTTAGCCAGAGAAAGTTGCTATGATATGCTACAGGAGAGTTTGCATTTTTCTGTTTTCCTATGATCGATATACAATGAATGTTTTGTGAGTGAGCAGAAGGGAAAACAATTCCATGAACCATTGAGGCCAAATTTTCTCTTGAAAGGAGGTAAGGTATAGTGGCCCCTATGGCTCCACATTCTTCTAAATGTGCAGGAAAGATGCTCAAGGCTGATTTCCATCACACTCCTTTCTCTTTCAGCCGATCCCTCTGCAGGGAGGCTGGCAGTCGGGCCCGATCAGCACTGCTGGCCTCATAATCAGATTTTAATGACTGTCTGCTTCCCTTCCTACATGTTTATAGTCCTCAGCACTCTGATTAAGTTTTTGGTCCCGCAAGATAGTTAAAACCCCACAATTTGCACTGGGTGTTTTATTTTTTCTAAGTTAAGCAAGTGGGTAAATGTCTCTTTGATCTTCCCACTGTGGATGAGAGCTGTTTGTGTTTTTAAGGCCTTCAACAATTACGTGAAATGGACACAGGACTGGGTTTGAGGTTGACCTTCTGGGTGGTTTAACAGTCCCTCTAAGGTTTTTATTCTTTCTCCTCCTATCTCCCCCACACCCCAAGTCCCAGAGGAATAGAGGAAAAGAAAGCAGCAAAAAGCTCTGAGAAGAAAAAGAAACTGATGGTAGGGGCCAGCCAGAGAGTCGGCTTTCAGAGCTGGTGTTCCAGGAGCTCAGAAGCATTTCTCTGTATGGTTTCCCTCACCTTTGTTTGTGTGGGTGACTTAGTGGCGGGGAAGCAGAGAGATTAACTTGTTATCCCCATGCAGTTTGGTCAGTAGCTCTATAGGAAGGCCAATAAGGAGGAGACAGTCCCAATCATCTGCTGAGCTCTTTTTGCAGCATAAAGGAGTAATGAGTAGAACTCTTGCTATTGCACTTATTCCAGCAATTATGTGTATAAGAAGGATGAGGAGCTGTGGGCCTAAGAGAGAAGGGAGGGGGCCATGGAAATCACACAGTGTCTCTGGGGCTCCCCAGCTGTGTCAGGACTGAAATATGAATGTCATGCAGGTTGGTGACTTCCTTGTGGCATGTACACATTATCCCACCCATGCCACAATTAAGTCACATTCAGTAGCACTTCATTATTTTAATTAAGCTTATTGCAAGAGTAATCATCATTGCCGTCAGTATCAATCATCAGTAATTTTTCCGATTATGGCCATAAGTGGTGACAGTCCATGTTGACAGTAAATGATAATGCCTCTGGCTTGAACTGACACTTCATTGGACTTTGCAAGGTTGCTCTGAACACTCCTGGGTTTGCTATGTAAAGAACTATTTATCTATGACAAAAGCTGGGTCTATCCGATATTTGTTTTTGCTTCCCAAATGGATAAGTTCATAATATTTGCAAAATTCATCCTTTAGTAGATGACAGCCATGGAGTCCAAAACACATTTAGAAAGAAGTTATATGCTCTGAGCTCAGGGCTGCAGCATCACAGCCGTTCCCCAACCTGTCCTAAATGTGTATTAGTTGAGTTATAGCTCTTTCTTCCAAATGGACATGGGAAATGAAGTTGTTTCGATTGCAAAATGGCTCTTGGCAGTCTCCTATTTCTAAGTGGAAGCAGGGGAAAGAAATCTGAGGGAAAACAGCTCTACTTCCCTTTATAACTGGCCCTTTCTGGCATCCGACATGATTGAAATTCTTCAACATTTAAATAAGGTTTCTCCTAAACAACAATAACCTAGTTACTTATTATTCTTGTAACTGCATTTCCATGGTTTAAAGTACTCCCTGGTCTCAACCATTTGTGCTACAAATAATTTTAATTGAGCCGAGAAACCCTTGACATTTTAGAAATTACCTTCTATTTATAAGACTTTAAGAAGAAAACCTTCCTGGCAATCCTGACCTCTGTGCGATTTGGCCTTTTTTATCCCCCTACTTTGAGTTTTTTTTTTTTTTTTTTCATTGAACCAAATTACTTTCATTTCTAATTTAATTTTTGCAGTAGCAAATAAAATGCCAATTTGATATGTTCATAAAATCCCACACAGGCTATGAAATACCCAGTCTCCTTTGACTCACACATATCAGGAAGCTGCTCATCTCAAGCCCATTCCATTAAGGTTGATGAAATGGGTTCTGGGAAGATTATTAATGATGAAGGCTTAAAAACAGAGGCTCTTTCAGGTCCTAAAATATACTTTGGGGTTTCTGGAAGTCTTTTGAATAGTGAAATTTTTAATTTTTGTTATTTATTTCCCCCAAATATCATGGATCATTCTAGTGTAGACCTTGTTAAAGCACATTACATTTTGATACAAATAAAAAATACTATGCCTTTGTACAGTGTTTTCACATTCATTGTCCTTCTTGCTCTTCAAAGGAACCTGTTCTTTCATTCAGTAAATATTTATAGATCACTTACTATTTTCCAGGCACTATTCTAGGCACTCCAGATATAGTAGTAGGCAAAATAGCTTGTGGAACTTACATTTCAGTAGGAGACAAGTTGTGTGTGTGTTAGTCGCTCAGTAATGTCTGACTCTTTGCAAACCCATGGAGCCCATAGCCATTTCTTCCTTGATCTTCCTGACCCAGGGATCAAACCCAGTTCTCCTGCACTGCAGGCAGATTTTTTACCATCTGAATCAACAGAGAAGCCCTTAAAATAAAATAGAAGCAAGCAAAATATGTTGGCCATTTGA
Organism: Bison bison bison; assembly: GCF_000754665.1. NCBI lineage: Eukaryota > Metazoa > Chordata > Mammalia > Artiodactyla > Bovidae > Bison > Bison bison. The sequence goes on along the minus strand of NW_011494936.1, from coordinate 3,701,887 downwards.
TGTGAAGAACTGAATCATTGGAAAAGACCCTGATGCTGGAAAAGATTGAAGGCAAAAGGAGAAGAGGGTGGCAGAGGATGAGATGGTTAGATAGCATTACCAATTCAATGGACATGAATTTGAGACCTGGAGGAGGTAAGGACAAGAGCAACCTTTCAGGTAGAGAGGACAGAAAGTACAAAGACCCCAAGGCAGGAACAGAAAGGAGGTCATTGGATGTAGAGTGAAGTGAGCAATGGGCTGGTGGTAAGAAATAAGATCAGAGTGGAAGCCAGAATCCCATCCTGTAGGACCTTAAATGTGAACACATGGTTTTACCCTAACTAAGATGAGGACACTGGAGGGCTTTGAGCAGAAGAATGACACAGTCTGACTTTTGCTTGAAAGGACCAGTCTTTGGCAGTGTAACAATAGGCTGGGAAGAGGGCAATGGCAGAAGGAGGAAGGTAAGTTAGGAGACCACTGCATTTATCAAGGAAAAGATGACAGTGACTCAAACCAGGGTAGTATCAAGGGAAGTGCTGAGAAACAGTTTCTGGATATTGAAATTAATTAAGGAAAATGTTATCTAGTCCTATTTTAAAGTGAGAAAACTAGGTCGCAGGGTAACTGACTTTCTCAAGAATACAGAGCAAGGATGTGACAAAATTGGGCTTGTGGGTGAGAGACCCAGACCTGTGGGTAGGGGTCCCTCAGTCCACCCCGTGTGGACCAGCTGCACCTGAATACACCCTAAATATCCATCTTGGAATTCCTGCCTCAGAGCCATGGTCATGTTCTCATTACCCTAATAAATAAGGAATAGGAAGAGCAAGAGACTTCCAGTTCCCTGTGTACCTGGATGGCTAATGCTACCTGACAAGTAGCAGGTTGGAGCCTAATGAATGGCTGGGAGAAATAGGAGCAGGAGTGCTTGCTTCTAGGGGAAAAGAGGTGCTCATTAGCTATCCAGTTGCTCAGATGGTTCAGCCTCTTGTTTCAAGCAGACCCCAGTACCATCGGCCACCTTTCTGTAAACAAGCAATTCTACTACTGCTTTGGGGCCCCATGGATATTTAAAAAACAACTGGGGTGAGATTCATATAACATAAAATGAACCATTTTAATTTTTAAGTGAACCATTCAATGGCATTTAGTACATTCAAATGTTGTACAACCATCACCTCCATCTGCTACTGCTGCTGCTAAGTCACTTCAGTTGTGTCCGACTCTGTGTGACCCCATAGACGGCAGCCCACCAGGCTCCTCCGTCCATGGGATTTTCCAGGCAAGAGTACTGGAGTGGGGTGCCATTCCCAGATATTTTCATCACCCTGAAAAGAAACCCCATTAAGTAGTTACTTCCCATTCTCCTCTTGCACCAGGCTTTGGTAACCACAGATCTACTCTTTGTCTCTATGAATGTACCCATTCTAGATATTTCCTATAAATAGAATCATATAATATGTGGCCCTTTTGTGTCTGATTTCTTTCATTTAGCCCAGTGTTTTTTGAGATGCACCCATGTGATAGCATGAATCAGTACTTCATTCCTTTCTCTGGCTGACTAATTCTTTCTTGTGGGCTACCCAGGTGGTGCAGTGGTAAAGAATCTGCTTGCTAATGCAGGAGTTGCAGGAGACATGACATGAGGTCAGTGCCTGGGTTGGGAATATCCCCTGGAGGAGGACATGGCAACCCACTCCAGTATTCTTGCCAGAAAACTCCCATGGGTAGAGGAGTCTGGCGGATTACAGTCCACGAGGTCACAAAGAGTGGGACATGACTGAGCAACTGAAAACACACACATGCACACACACACATCATATGTTTATCCATTCATTCATTTAGTGGACATTTGAATTGTTTCCCTCTCTTGGTTATCATGAATAGCCCTGCTATAAACAGGTGTATATGTGTGTTGGTTTGAGTACCTGTTTTAGTTCTTTGGGCAGTATTCCTAGGAGTGGGATTGGTGGGTCATATAGTAATTCTGTGCTTAACTTGTAAAGAAAAACAAACTTTTCCACAGCAACTGAATCATTTTCATTCCCATCACCAATGTGCAAGGATTCCAGTTTCTCCACATCCTAACCAACACTTGCTAATTTTCCTTTTTTTTAAAATGTTAATAGCTATTCTAGTGGACATGAAATGGCATCTCACTGTGGTTTTGGTTTGCATTTCCATATGGCTAATGCTGTTGATCATCTTTTCATGTGCTGGAAGCAAATGTACGAATGCTTATTTAAGTTCCTTGCTCTTTTTAATTATTTATTTTGTTGTTGCTGTGTTGTAAAAATTCTTTAGTTGGATACTAGACTTTTATCAGAAAAATGATAATTTCTCCCTTTCTGTAGATTGTCTTTTCACTTTCTTGCTGATGTCCTTTGATGCACAATAGCTTTTAATTTTGATGAATCCCAACGTACCTATTTGTTGTTGTTGTTCAGGCTCAGTTCACCTGTTTTTTCCCCAAACTTTAAACTTTTTATTTTGTATTGGGGTATAGCTGATTAACAATGTTGTAGTAGTTTCAGATGAATAGAGAAGGGACTTAGCTGTATATATAAATGTATCATTTCACCTGGTTTCTTTAAATCAATGTTAATGTGAACAACAACAACGATTTTAATAATGGTGAACACTAACACAGAAGGAGGAAGTCATAGAAAAGCATCTATGAGTTTTTTCTAGTTTAGACCAGGATCTGGGACAGACATGGAATTTGCCAAACTCAAAAAATCTGAAGCTGTAGACCTCAAAGTATTCCTCTTTAAAACATGTTATGAGGTATGTCAAGCTGCCCTCACAAAAGACCTACAAACATAATAGCTTAAACCAGAAAGAAATTAATTTTTTCCGTCTTATGACAAAGGTAGGATGGCTCAACAGGGTCAGGGTCCCAAGCTGCATCTAATGTCCTGTTTGCCATCCTTAACACATGCCCTCCATCTTGTGGTCTGAGATGGTTGTCCCAAGCTACATCAGCATTCCAAGCAGCAGGAAGGGGAAGAGGAAAGAGGTTATGCTCCTTCCCTTTAAGGGTAAGTCCCAGAGTTTCACACATCACTTCTGCTCACTCCCATTGCCCAGAACTTAGTCACATGACTAAGGAAGGTTGGGAAATGTGATCTTTAATTCAGCAGCTATGTGCCCAAATAAAAACTCTGTGAAATTATAGAGGAAATTACATATAGGGGGAAAAAAATACAATCTTGGACATAGAACCTCAACTTTATTAACATTCAGAGTTGCAATCTGAGTTGTGTTGCTGAAATTAGGAGGAACTAATTTTACTAAGATAAATCATCAGGGAAAGTATTCCAATAGGTGTAGGGAAAAGGGAGAAGGAAATGATGAGCTGTCTGAAAGAGCACATAGATGATGAAACAGTGGAGGGGAGCCATGTGTTTGTATCCGTGTCCCTTTAGTGTGGAAGATTTTATGGGCAGAGATTTCTATCTGGACGACAAACCAACCACAAAAACAAAACCCAAACAGATGTTGCTTTAGTGCTTTAGCACTATTAAGTGCTTTCACAAACTTTTTTTCATTGAGTTGTTATAACAACCTTATATACCATATATGGCAGGTAATGCTCCTGCATCTCACCTCCATGATTAAAGGGAATCTCTGAGGTTAGGAAGCTTCTAGCTATTTGGTAGCAGAGGCAGGATTCAAATTCAGCTTCCCCTGACCTATCTTATATTTATTTGGTGCAGGACTTTCCCATGGTGCGTTGGAAGATCCCCTGGAGAAGGAAATGGCAACCCACTCCAGTATTCTTGCCTGGAGAATCCCATGGACAGAGGAGCCTGGTGGGCTACAGTCCACAGGGTCGCAAAGAGTTGGGCACGACTGAGCGACCCTACTTTCTTACTTACTTACGTACCCAGATGTAGCTCATGAGCTAGACTACCTGAGGCCCAAAGCCCAACATATCTTCCAGGAGGGTCTAGTAGTCCTACCCATAGGCCTTTCATCTTTCCAGACCCGCTGTTAAACTCAATAGAGTCCCGGAAGGTCCCTGGAGTGTCAGTTTCACTCGTCTGCCTCTCTGGCCCACTGCAGCTGGTATGAGCAATGAGACAGCAGGCCAGGGAAAGACAGAGGCTGGAGGCTGGGGTGAGTAGTGTTGGCAAATATGCTGTGGGGAACCCCAGTACCCTCTTGAGCAAAAGGGGAGTTCATGGCCCTGGATTCACATCAAACACACTGGCCAGGGCCCCTGTCAGGGCTTGGAGTCAGAGATGGCCACATGCACATCCTCACTACTCCCCCACAAGCAAATTCATTCCTCATCTCAGCAGACACCTCAGAGACACCTTGGGCACTTAGTATTGGCTGCATAAAAAGAAAAATGCAGTGATATAAAATACCTTGTCTAATTGTTTTCCTACAAGTTATTGAGGATTTTGATGATAACAGGAGATTATGACCCAAAGTTTCTTATCTGGGGGCCAACATTGCTTCTAGGAAAAGGCAAGAGATTTAAAGGCAGAAGTCTTGCTGCTATGGAACATATGATCTTTGGCAAGTCATTCAAGCTCCCTGAACCTCAGTTTTCTCATCTGAGTCATGGGAGCTAATAGTCATCACAAGAGTGGTAACACACATCTCTGGGGAAGTTCAAAGGTCAAACAAGATAATAGGTGGGGAATTGCTTTGTAAACTTTTGTAAATATTTGTAAGTGATATACAAATATTAACTGTTATTATAGTATAAAGTTGGCCTTTAAATATTGCACCAACACAAAGTTAAGAGGGACTAAAAATGAAAGAGAGGTTCAAGGACAGCCATAAGGTTATTGACTCTGCTTTGGTCCTAGTTTGCTGACATATCTTCTCGAGGGGTCCAATGTCAATCCTGGGTGAGAAATCATTAGGATTATAGACAATGACTCATAACCTCACCTCCTCATATTTCTACAAACACAAAGTTTTTCAAAGTATTTTATTAAACTTTTCACAAAAACATCATTCCTATTTAGTGTTGGGAAAAGTCTGGGTTTTTTTTTTTTTTAACAGTAATAGAAGCTTATTTGTTCATTCTCAGGCAAATAGCCTTGGGGCTCCTGGTAATTTCAAGATATGAAAATTTTTAAAGGGACAAAAATATAGAGCATGGGAAAATCAGCTATTGTACAAATCACAGCAATTTAAAAATGATTTTTCCCATCTAGGGATTTCTGTTACATGGTTCTCTTTTACATTATTTTTAGTATATGTTTTTAAACTATTTTCCTCAGCAATTTTGGATAAGATTGAGGTCTAGTCCTATACTTATTTTAAGCAGTTCTGAAAATGAGGCATCCAATAAGATATTTGAAGAAGGGGATGAATATAGGCCAAACTCTTAATAGCCGTTACCTTTGAGGGGGTTTGGAGCAGACCTTAGGAGTCAGAGAGCTCTATTGCTTCTTGACCCTGTTACAATGAGCATATACTGTAGTCAAATTGCAAATAATGTACATTTGTAAAAATAACAAAAATAGAAATAAACTGTGTCAGAAAAGAAATGTCTAGACGAGTCCTCATATTATCTGACAAAAATACCATCGACATGGAATCCCCTTTTATCTCCCTAACTCTTCTCCAGGCCTACTCTCCTCCCCCACAATACAGCGACTTGGCAAATCATTGAAAATTATTGGAAAATTTGAGGAAGAAGGCAAGTCCAGTTTTGGTGTAGGTAGCTATATTGATGAATCTGAAACCAAAGTCCACTAGACTACAACCTCTTGAAGTACAGGGGCTTTTTTGTTTCATTCTTTAAATCATTCATTCATTCCATCCCATAAATGTTTATTGAGTGCTAGGTACTATTCTATGCACACAAATAAAAAACCAGATAACAAAACAGATACAAATCTCTGCCTTCATTGAACTTATTTTCTAGTATTGATGCATATAGTCTTAAAATTTTGTTGAATAAGTGAATTTGTTAACAAAAAATTAGATTGAACATTTACTGTGAAGTAGAAATTATTTTGAGCTTTGAAGTTACAGTAGTGAACCTAACAAAGCTTATATCTTACATGAGGGAAAGACAGACATAAAGCAGATAAGTCAATACATCAGTGTGAGATGGTAAGTTGTATACAGCTTGGCCACTGGTACTGACACTACTTCCTGTGTATACATATAACTGTAGCTTCAAAAATGGGGAAATCAGCAGACCTTGCTTGTTGCCCACTGGTTTAGGTCTTTGAACTTACCATGACAGATGGAACTAAAATTCTTCCCATAAAGGTGGCTTGCTTCAGAGACTGTGGGGCATTATCTTAGTTTTCCATTGCTACCATAACAAATTATCACAAAAGTCGGGGCTTTAACAATACAAATTTATTATCTTAGGGTTCTGGAGATCAGGAGTAAGAGATGGGTCTCACTGAGCTAAAACCGAGGTGTTTGTAGAATCTTGTTTCTTCTAGAGGCTCTGGGG
>NW_011494936.1:3666282-3695360 GCF_000754665.1 Bison bison bison | reverse complement strand
TCTGTTCCCTTGCTTTTTCCAGCTTCTGGAGACTGCTCACATTCCCTGCCTTATGGCTCTTTCCTCTATCTTCTCAAAGTCAGCAACAGTAGGCTGAGTCCTTCTCACATGGACAACTCTCTGCTTCTCCCTTTCAGGCCTCCCTCTTCCACTTTTCGGAGAAGGCAATGGCACCCCACTCCAGTACTCTTGCCTGGAGAATTCCATGGACGGAGGAGCCTGGAAGGCTGCAGTCCATGGGGTCGCTGAGGGTCGGACACGACTGAGCGACTTCACTTTCACTTTTCACTTTCATGCATTGGAGAAGGAAATGGCAACCCACTCCAGTGTTCTTGCCTGGAGAATCCCAGGGACGGGGGAGCCTGGTGGGCTGCTGTCTATGGGGTCGCACAAAGTCAGACACGACTGAAGTGACTTAGCAGCAGCAGCTTCCACTTTTAAAGATGCTTATAATTCCACTGAGGCCTGCCTGGATAACCCAGGATAATCTCCCCACCCTAAGGTCAGCTAATTAGCAACCATAATTCCCTTTGCCACACAGCCTAACATATTCCCAGGTTCTAGGGATTAGGACGGAGAAGGCAATGGCACCCCACTCCAGTACTCTTGCCTGGAAAATCCCATGGACGGAGGAGCCTGGTGGGCTGCAGTCCATGGGATCGCTAAGAGTTAGACATGACTGAGCAACTTCACTTTCACTTTTCACCTTCATGAGTTGGAGAAGGAAATGGCAACCCACTCCAGTGTTCTTGCCTGGAGAATCCCAGGGACGGGGGAGCCTGGTGGGCTGCCGTCTATGGGGTCGCACAGAGTCGGACACGACTGAAGCGACTTAGCAGCAGCAGCAGGGATTAGAACATTTTAAGGGGCCGCCATTCTACCTACCACAAGCAGGCCAGAAAAGGAGAAGCTAGTTTTCTTCCTCAGCTCTTATTCCCAATTTCTAGCACAGTGTTGAACATCTAGGAAGTACTGACTGGTTTATATGTAATGTTGGGAAATAGAATAGAAAATGCTACATTCTCTAGAACTCGGGAAATGTGGAACCCATATTTATTTTCAAAGCTACATCATCTTTCCCTGGCTGGCTGTCCTGTGGGGCAGCAAGCTCAGTAACTTCCACAAGCAAACTTAAAAATTTCCTGCAGAAGGGCCTTTAATCATCTGCTTTATGTTTTCTTAGAACTGCTTAAGTATAGGGAAGATTCCTTTCAGCAACAATCTCTTATTTCTTATCTTCATATTCTTCCTTTTTGCATAGTAGCTTACAGTTTATAGAGCACTTTCATGTACTCTCACTTGACCCTCATGAAAACTTTGTCAGGGGGAAGAGCTGTGAATACAGTTCTTTACATTTTTGCAGTTAGGAAACTGAACTTCATCTAGAAGGCATGACTTCTCCAAGATTGTGAATGAAGCCAGGACATGGACCAGGTTGTCTGATACCAAAGTCTGCACCCTTCCCATCACAATGTGTTGTCCTCAGGAGTCACTTCTCTTATTTCAGGACTGGAGTCCCAGGACCAAGTTCCATCTTCACTATACAATCATCGTTACCATCACCACTATTACCTTTATCATCCTTATCATCATCACCATCCTTCTCATACCATCCTTGTTATCATCATTGCTATGAATTTCCTCAAACTTATTCATCAGAAGAAACCTCCTTCATGTGTCAGTAGCCACCTTTATCTCTGTCCATGAAGGGGAAACCATGACTGAGCTTAGCGATTCACTTTTTTATTTCTGAACATGTCAAGAAATCAGTCATTCTGATCGCTGTCCCTATGAATAACCCCTTTACCAATCTTCCCTAGTGACACCCAGACTCAGCCTCTATGTGGTTGAAAAAAGTTAGTGATCCCCAGTCAATGTGACCAATACTACCAGCATCAGTATGCATCTCTGACATGCCTATTCCAATTATCTCTGGCTGCAAACCAAGCCACCTCAAAACATAATGATTTAAAACAATCATTTTACTTGCTCATGATTCTAAAAATCTGAACAATATTCAGCTGAGTAGTTCTTCCTTCAGTCCTGTTGGTGGTCACTCATGTGAGAATGAAAAGGTAAAAAACAGTATCTCAGTATTATTATGAAAATAGTTTTGACCTTACATACCATCTGGAAGGGTCTCAGGGACCTCCTTCCAAAGGGTCCCTGGAACCCACTTTGAGAACCAGTAGGCAACCTATTTTTGGTTCTTCATTTTCAGACTGGACTATGGCTTGTCTGGGACAAGGGACACCAGTTAACTCTGGGGAAACTCTCTGAAGTCTTGAGGGTGCTGGGGGAACTTTTCTAATTGCCAAACAGTGAGCAGGAGCAACCAGTGCCCGCCTGACTGACATCACTAAATTCAGTTTCCAATCTCCAGAGTGACTTAGCCTCCTTCATGGCACTCCTACATGCAGACTCCAGTGAAGAGATGCATCCAAGGCAGAATTCCTGTTACCTTCTTACAAGGTTTGTGGGATTTTCTTGGAGTCGATTTTTTTTCTTGTCAGAATTTAACATTTCTGCTATCCAACCTGAGTCTTGCTTCCTGGTAGATCTTCCATGACACTTGCCATGTTTTCAATATATCTCTCGGCAGCATCACCCTTATATTTATTAAAGGAGGGAGGGGTTGAGCATGCAGCTCTCATTAAAACCCATGCCAGTCACACTGCTTTGAAAATTTAGTGGTTAGCTAATATAAAAGTCATAAAAGGTTTGGGGTTCTGAGGACTTCCATAAACTTACAATTTTAGGTGCCCTGAGATGCAATTTCTGAGCAATTTCTTTGATCTCTGGCTGCCCTGGTAAATCGTTTATTAGGGCAGCCTTTTTAAACAGAATCCTCTCAACCTCTCCCACAAGATATATAAAATTACATACTCTGCAAACAGTCATCAACCCCCTGCACTTACTGTATTCACTGATTACAAACTGATGGAGATGTGAGGAGCTTTTTCAGCCAAGTCTTTTTATTCTCAGAAGTAGGCAGAAGAGGCAATGATGATGTGCTACACAATGCCAACATAGTTGCCTGAGATTTCCAAAATGGGATACCGCCATACCACAAACATCATTCTTCAGTGGTGTTTGTTTTTTAAAGACTGATTTTCACAACTAATAGAGTTCTAAGCCTTTCTGGGTCAATCTCCAAGTCAGCCTGCTCATACCAGTCTTTGTATTTTCCTCCCCCTCTTTCCCTACCCTGCTTCATCTTTCTGTCTGCCCTGATTTTTAGGGACTCCCAAGTCCTAAAAGAGAGAGGAGCAGCCATTAGATCTCCATAATCACCCTGGCTTCACTCCTCTCTCTTCTCCCCTCATCACCGTGTGTGTGTCTATATTACTAAAAATACTAGGGAGAACACATTAGAGTTCCTAACTCTTCTCTTAAGCCACTAATACAATAACAAATACTTACTGAGTGCCACTTACTACATGCCAGGCCCTATGCAGGAGGTTTTATAGGCAACGTCCATTGTCAAATTCTGATTTGCTGCTGAAAGTTGTATCTGACTTATTTCTTGGGGGAACCGATTTTAAAGGAGAAGCAAATCTCCCTGGCCTACCCAATACTCTACTTCCACTTTAATTTAAAAAAGAAAAGCGTTCATCCCTTTGCAAACACCCAGCCCTTCTCTTTGAAATGGGGACTTTCCCTGTGGTTAACATTTCAGCACCAAGATAAATGCCCTCTGAGACTTTCTGCTGGAGATGCAGCCAAGCTCTTCCACCTAATTGGTAGGAAAGTCAGTGAGGGCTCTGTGGAATTGCTGGGCCTAACTCATAATGGATTAGTAAACTGAGAATGAACAAGGCCACAGAATTGTCATTGATGTGCAGAAAAAGTATGTGGATCCTTTCAGGATATTGCAAATGGAGCACCTTATAAAGTAAAATCCAGCTGTTCTTTTTCCTGAGTTTGATGAAAGACCATTTTCTGTCACTTAAATATGGCTATCATGTAAGAGTTTACATGAAACATGTATTTAGAACTTAGCTACAGGATAATTTTTATCTTTCTAGGGGATTGGTAGGCTTTCTTGGAATGAACTAAGGAAGCTCAAAGACAACTGACATTTAATCTCAGTAACTCTCTTTGTCTTCATGATTTTAAGTTTCTTTCTTCCTTTTCTTCCTCCTGATTTTCTGATCTTAATTTCTATTTTACTAATGATATTGTATAGATTCATTAAGATATTTTACTTCAAATCACTTTTAGGAGCCTAAGATATAAATAAGTATTCCTGGCTAAAGTGCTGCCTTTGGTATCTGTGCACTTACAGCTCACTGATTGCCATGCCTGCTTCCTCTTCACTTGTTCATTCAATAGAGCTTTATAAACACAGGGGAGCAGTGTAGAGCAGTTGAAAAGGACACAGGTCCCAGAATCAGTTTCTACAACTTTTAACCTGTGACCTCCAGCGGGTCATCTAATTTCTTTGTGTCTCAGTTTCCTCATCTGGAAAATGGAACTGATTGGTGACATTCTTAAATCTTAATAGTGAAGATTAAAATAATACAGGGAAAGTACTTAAAAACAACATCTAATACATAATGTCTCAATAATATTAGCTTTCATGAAGATCACTGTTATTTTTTATTAGATGCTGTTATGGACTGAATTGTGTCCCTACCCAAAATTTATACATTGAAGTCCTAACCCCCCGTACCTCAGAATATTACTCTATTTCGAGATAGAGCCTTGAAAGAGGCAATTAAGTTAAAATAAAGTCATTTGGGTGGCCCCTAATCCAATATGATTGGTGTCCTTATAAGAAGGAGGACATTTGGACACAAACATATACAAAGGGAAGACCATGTGAAGACATAAGGAGATGGTGGTCATCTATAAGTCAAGGAGAGAAACCGCAGAAGAAACCAACCTTGTCAACACCCTGATCTAGAGCCTCCAGAAACTTGAGAAAATTAATTTCTTTTATTTAGATCTGTTGTACATTTTATACGGCTGTCCTAGGACATTAGTACAGACACCTACTATGCGCTTGGCTGTTTCCCAGGCACTGGACATACAGTGGTGGTGACACTGCTTTTATGAGGGTTTTATTCTGGTGGAGATAACTAATGAACATGTAAGCAAATCTAGGAACAACATAATTTCAAGAAATAGTAGATGTTATGAGAAAAACAGTAATGATGATATGAATGCTGTGACATGGGTGTTGGTGCATCTATTCGGGCTAGATGGCTTGCCACCAGAGAGGACCTGCTCATGAACTGACAAGAGGGAGCCAGTATAGGAACACCAGCTCCAGTGTACCCCAGGCAGAAGGAAGTTGCCTGATCTGTTGGAGGATCGAAGAAATGCACACTGTGGCCGGAGGACAAAGAAGAAGGGGAGATGGGCAGGAAAGGAGGGGAGGGAGGAGCAGGGTCAGGTCACACAGGGCCTGCAGGCCAAAGAAAGATATTTGAATTCATATTTTAAAAGCTTACTATGCTGAGAGTGGAATGAATGAGAGAGGGCTGGAGTAGAATCTGGGAAAGCAGTCAGAAAAATGCTACATGTAGACTGGGGGGCAGTGGTGAAGACAGAGAGAAGACAGATGGATGGATGTAAATCCTGATGTATTTTGAAGGAAAAATTTATAGAACTTGTTTGTGAATTACACACAGGTGAATATCAGATTAAAAAGGTGCTTGGTTTTTAAATTGAATAACTGCATGGGAAGTGGTAGCATTTGCTGTGGGGAAGACAGTAGAAAGTAGGGGCATGGGGAGAAGTTTGGGGGTGGAAATTAGAGCTACACTATGACCCTACCATGGCCAAGATGCCTACTATACTTTCAGTTGGAAATGTCAAGGAGCCTGTTAATATGGGAGTTAGAGCCCCAGGAGACTGAGAGCTAGAGATACACATTTGTGTGTCAACCATGAGAATGGATAGGATCACCTAGGAAGATGCCAGAGCAGAAAACCTGGGAATAGGACAGAGCTCCTGTGTGCTCCAAATGAAGAGCATAAGAGCAGGAGTTTAAGAAAAAGCCACCAGTGAGGTAGGAAAAAAGCAGAAGAGTGCATATCACAGAAGCAGAGAGGAAATGAGAGGCAATAACCACACACACTGACACCCCATCCACACGGATACGTGGTGGTAAGTATGTTGGAGAATGCATGTGTGTTCCCAGAGGACTCACACACACACGTGTGTGTGCATATATCCTGAGTGCTATCGGAATATATAGTTACAGAATCCAATGCTTCTAGGGTTTGCAGCTCTTTTTAAAATTACATTTTACACATCAGTAAACTTGTAATGCAGGAACTGCTTTCTTAGGGTTATTTATATCCCTGGGTTGCAGAAGGATTTGTCAGGAAATAATGTTATTTATCTGACTGTTCAGCTTTATTGACTGCCACATTTCACATCCTTCAGTTCTTTTTGGCAGAGGAGTAAATAACACTGCTATTAACCTCTAACACTGGTATAAAAATAGGCAGTTATTAAGGGGTAAATATTACTTTGACGATTATTGCCCCAGTCTGCTTTCTCTGGGAGATGTAATAAATAAGGCCTCTCGTGGGGTCCACAAAGTTCCCAATTTTGTTGAGGGAGCTGGCAGCTCTCCTGGCCACGGGCTGTGATTTGGAACCATGTGGAGCCAACAGAAAACACTCCATGAGCTATTGCTTGTTCCTGGAGGAAATCAAGGCAGCGTTAATGCAAAAGCTGAAGTATCAGGTTAAGATTTGTACTGGGAGCGAATTAGGGAGCTCTGAGACCCCAGCTAAGAGCCCAGGGGTTTGGGTTCAGGAGCAGGTGAGTCTGTGGAAGCCTGGGGTTTGTTGTGTTCCCAGTTGATGATCCCAAGCTATGGCTGTAAAAGCTCAGTTCAATTCAGTTCCTCAGTCATGTCCGACTCTTTACGGCCACGTGGACTGCAGCACGCCAGACTTCCTTGTCCATCACCAACTCCCAGAGCTTGCTCAAACTTATGTCAATCGAGTTGGTGATGCCATCCAACCATCTCATCCTCTGTTGTCCCCTTCTCCTCCTGCCTTCAATATTTCCCAGCATCAGGATCTTTTCTAATGAGTCATTTTTTTGCACCAAAGCTCAGGACCCAGAGTTTTCCATGGTCAGTATTAATGAACAGGTTAACTAGCAGTTTAACAAGGAGTACTCCGTTTTACAGGTAAAGAGATGCAGAGTTATGGTAACAGGCAGAAAGAGAGAGAGAGAGAGTCTAAGACTAGAGGCCAAGAACTCAAGCCTGTAGTCTCAACACCAGCCTCCAGTTATGATTCTGGGCAAGTTCTTTGCCTTTCATCCATAGTAAACAAAGGGACTGAAATACACGGTTTCCTAAGACCTCTCTAGCCCAGAAGTGCCTTGTTGAACACGAGTTAGACCTGACTGGGTGAGTCTACCAGGTGTGGGGAAGGTCCTAGTGAGGGTGAGCTGATAGTGGTGATGTCCACCGCATAGGATTAGCAACCACCTTGTCATTCTACAGGAGGTGCCAGTAAGAGTGGGACCTGTATGCTCAAGCAAGCCCAGGCTGTAGCCTGAACTGAGAGCCACTCAGCTTTACCTTTCTGCCAGAGATACTATAACATTAGCAAACATCGTATGTTATTGTTTGCTCTTCAGGACTAAATTTTTTGGCTTCAGAGATGATTTTCGGTCTTGTTTTAACCTCTGATTACAGATGTGAAAACATGGGATTTTTCTTCTCCTGAAAAGCATTTAAATCTAGACTGCATGATTAAAAAAGGTTTTGTGCAGAATGAGAGGCATGCATACTTCATAGTGTACAGAAGGTTAACTGCTGAAAAGCTGCCTTGATGTGAATGCATCCTAGAAACACAACATTTAAGAGAAATTTTGTAAAATGAAGGGTTCTAGCATTAATTTCGGAGAAGGCAATGGCACCCCACTCCAGTACTCTTGCCTGGAAAATCCCATGGATGGAGTAGCCTGGTAGGCTGCAGTCCATGGGTTTGCTAAGAGTCGGGCACGGCTGAGCGACTTGACTTGCATTTTTCACTTTCATGCATTGGAGAAGGAAATGGCAACCCACTCCAGTATTCTTGCCTGGAGAATCCCAGGGACAGAGGAGCCTAGTGGGCTGCCCTCTATGGGGTCGCACAGAGTCGGACACGACTGAGTCGACTTAGCAGCAGCAGTATTTAGTTGTATGTTTGAAAACCATGGGTTTTCACACATCAGTGGTAGTGGAGGTGGTGATTTGCAATAGGTATGGTTCTGCTTTCCTACATCTTAAACTATGCTAAAATAATTAAACGTAGTATCACTCAAGCTACTTGCTGCATAAGACAAAACTTTATGGGATCTTTGCACTTCCATTCTGCTTGGAAAGCAGATGATACTTATTCAAGAGAGTTTTACTTATGAAACAATAAAAATATGTGCAAAAGAGTGAGCCATATAATGTCATAGACCCCATTTGGCATAAATGTCTATAGGAGGGCTTGGAAATCTAGGCCTCATTGAATTTTCCCAGGATTTGCTATTTTATACTACAATGTTAAGAGACACTATGCTAGTATTTCTTAATGGTTGTAAATTGTTGCAGAGAGGCATTTAAAATCATTACTAGGGTCACTTGACTGGCTAGTTACCCCTAAGATAACTAAAAGAAATGTGCATTCGGTAAAGGACAAGATAATTTTGTGTTTAATAGTAACAGAGGTGTAAACACATATATGATACACATATAAGATGGGAATGGAGCACAAGGAGAGCAAAACTCGGAGAAATGATGAGAGGGGATTATAGAGAGGTTGGATGATCACAGAGGAAGGGAAAGGTGCCTCTCTAACCACAGAATTCTTCACTGATGAGGAACCCCGCCCACCCACTGTCCTGGAACTAAGGCCACTCTAGCATGAGACAGCCAGTCTGTGGAACATCCAAAAGTCCCAACACTGACACACTGCCAGGGAATCCGGCCCTCCTAACCCAGCATAGCCCATTGGTCAGCAATCACAATAAGTGCTCCTGTTGCTATGGAGACTGGCTATAGTGCTCCTTGGTATGAACTCCTCCC
The DNA here is from genome assembly GCF_000754665.1 of Bison bison bison. NCBI lineage: Eukaryota > Metazoa > Chordata > Mammalia > Artiodactyla > Bovidae > Bison > Bison bison. The sequence goes on along the minus strand of NW_011494936.1, from coordinate 3,686,323 downwards.
ACAAACGGTTCATCTCCTCTCAGCACTCTTTTTTACTGGACCTGTTCTGTTCTTTCTAAAAACAAAACTGGATTTGTCCATGGTTCCTACTTGAAAATGAGCAAGGATTCAGACAGAACAGTCACAGTAGGCCACGGGGGTCCTCCTGAGAAAGAAATCATTTTAATGGAAAAACAGCCCTCACCCCTGGAACTGTCCAGAGTAGTTTGGGACAAGCGATTCTGAAGACAGGGTGGTGTCTTTGACCTAGAATTGTCTACCGGCTGTAGCTCCCATTGGAATAATTGTGGGTCCTTTGATTGGAGGAAAGGAGTAGGGTCTCAGTGAAAACAAAGCTAATCAAGAGAAGGGGGAAAACATTTGTGAGGCCATGTAAGACCTTCCTAAGACTATCCCCCGCTACCCAAGAACTATCAAGGGACACATTTACTGGGTCTCTTTTCATGGGAGGGGGGCAGGAGTGCTATATACCTATAAGAACTGGTTTAAACAAGAGCTAGTAGAATTCGAGTTGTTGTTACATAATTCCATTTGTACTCTAGGATGAGGAGATCTGGAGAAATCAAGTCCCCAGTGTCAAATCAGATGCTCCCCCAGATACTCTGGTGCACAAGATTTAGATCTGATGTCATTGTCACAGTGTGGGCTTTGGGCTGGCAGTATTACTACCACCTGGGAACTTGTTGGAAGTACAGAATCTCAGGCCCCACTGTAGACCTAATGAGTCAGAATCTGCATTTAACAAGATTCTATGCACATTAAAATTTGAGAAGCAATTCCCAAAGTAGTGGTTCTCAGTTTTGGTCACACACCAGAATTGTCTAGGGAGCTTAAAAAACTATTGATTATTGGGTCTTATTTCCAAAAGATTCTGATGGTATGTCCTGGGCTCTGAGATTTTTTTAAAAGCTCCCTATATGATTTTAAGATGCAGCCAGGGAAAAGAACTAAAGGAAGAACTTTTTGAGAATTTTGACTTTCACAGAAATATTATGAAAAGTCATGTGCAATGACATGTTGGTAGCTTGAACCATATTTTCACACAGATATATTAACATTTCAAGTCTTTTATCTAAGTCTGTGCCTTCAGTTCAGTTTCTCAGTCGTGTCTGACTCTGCGATCCCATGGATTGCAGTTTGACCTGCATACAGATTTCTCAGGAGGCAGGTCAGGTGGGCTGGTATTCCCATCTCTTTAAGAATTCTCTGTTAGTCAGTGTCATAGTGACTTAAGACACACTTGTTATTTATAGAATCTTTTTTATATAGCAGGGCACCTATTCATAATGTAACAGTCCTACCTAATTTTTCTAAGGTTAAAATTTCATGTTAGGCTTATTTGATATGAAGAGTTAACATATACCTCAGGCATATGTTACAGTTTCATATCTCATAATCTTACCTAATGGCTAAGCATATAGTTCCCATATTTGAACCTCAGACTCAATCAGAATGAAATCTTCCTTTCTCTCTGCAACCCTGCCAATGTCGCTCTGTTAGGACCCCTTTATCCAATCTATTTCCGTCCTGCTAGACTTTACACTCCTACAAGAATAAAAAGATCTGTGATTATCTCAATGACATGTTCATATGAAGTGCTCAATAAATGTCTGCTAAGCCCATGGTGGGTGAACAGATGTGCAAATGAATAGAGCCCAAGGTGGGTGTGTGGTGTAGTCAGCACCTCCACTGCTGGTCAGGGAGGCAGCCATGCCCTAGTCAAGCACGATGACACGTTCGATGAGCCTACCCCCCTAAGCTTCCGGCTGCCTCCCACCTTCTCTCCCTGATGAATCTCTCCTCACTGGCCTATGTATACCAGAGCTCCACACACTGCAGTGCTTGGTGGTTCACACAGTGCCTAGTTTTTCTTTGAGTCTGTTGTGTAGAGCTGTATTGTCACCTTCTCTCCCCCTCTTTCTACAGAATAGACTCTCCTTTTCCACCCAAATATTCTATCTTTTCTCATACACCTCTAAAGAAGGCACACATGTAGAGAAGGCCCAGGTGAACTGAAATAAATACACTAGACAGGACTTGCAGTTGCAAAATCTATGTGGTTAGGATGTCATCTGGCTTGACAAGGCAGTATTGGGCCATTTTAGGACAATGCTGGAATCATTGTCGAAATTGTTAATTTCATTCAAATTTTACCTTTAAGTGAAGTTAATACTTTGAATGTATGCCCATAAACAATACTTACTGATGGAAGGGGAGAAAGAGAGAAGGAAGAAAAGGAGGAAAGGAGATAAAAAGATAGGGAGGGAGGGAGGAATTTGCCCTTATAGTCAGAAAGTATTTTTACCTGGTGATATTAAGTGCTGAATTACAGGGTAAACATTAGAAAATACTCTGATGCTGAAAATTATACATAGCATGATGAGTAAAATAACTCATTTTTCTAAATAGTTGATAGAAATTAAAATATCGTCCAATAGTTTTGCTTCCCACAGTGAATTTGTTTATTGGGCTGTGCAGAGGAAGATAGGAGGGGTAGGTCATCCTAACCTTCTGGAGGGACTGATGGAATTTTAAAACCAAAAAAATACCACCCTCCAGTTAGGCAAATGGAAATTTGTGTTTGTGTTTTTCTTTAATGTCTCATTCTATCACTGGTCTTTTTCTTGTCAATAATGTTGACAATGTAGTTAATTAATCAGTTCAGTTCAGTCACTCAGTTGTGTCCAACTCTTTGCAACCCCATGAATTGCAGCATGCCAGGCCTCCCTGTCCATCACCAACTCCCAGAGTTCACCCAAACTCATGTCCATCGAATCGGTGATGCCATCCAGCCATCTCATCCTCTGTCGTCCCCTTCTCCTCCTGCCCCCAATCCCTCCCAGCATCAGAGTCTTTTCCAATGAGTCAACTCTTCGAATGAAGTGGCCAAAGTACTGGAGTTTCAGCTTTAGCATCATTCTTTCCAAAGTAATCCCAGGGCTGATCTCCTTCAGAATGGACTGGTTGGATCTCCTTGCAGTCCAAGGGACTCTCAAGAGTCTTCTCCAACACCACAGTTCAAAAGCATCAATTCTTCGGCGCTCAGCCTTCTTCACAGTCCAACGCTCACACCCATACATGACCACTGGAAAAACCATAGCCTTGACTAGATGGACCTTTGTTGGCAAAGTAATGTCTCTGCTTTTGAATATGTTATCTAGGTTGGTCATAACTTTCCTTCCAAGGAGTAAGCATCGTTTAATTTCATGGCTGCAATCACCATCTGCAGTGATTTTGGAGCCCCCAAAAGTAAAGTCTGACACTGTTTCCACTGTTTCCCCATCTATTTCCCACGAAGTGATGGGACCAGATGCCATGATCTTAGTTTTCTGAATGTTGAGGTTTAAGCCAATATTTTCACTCTCCTCTTTCACTTTCATCAAGAGGCTTTTTAGTTCCTCTTCACTTTCTGCCATAAGGGTGGTGTCATCTGCATATCTGAGGTTATTGATATTTCTCCCAGCAAACTTGATTCCAGCTTGTGCTTCTTCCAGCCCAGAGTTTCTCATGATGTACTCTGCATATAAGTTAAATAAGCAGGGTGACCATATACAGCCTTGATGTACTCCTTTTCCTATTTGGAACCAGTCTGTTTGTCCATTCAAAATAGCACACATTTCCCTACCTCAAGGGTAACTTTATTTTGTGGACAATCAGATGACCCACATGCTAATAAATAAGGGCGAGTACCCAGTTCTTTGCTACTTTAGAGCTTTATGTTCCACAGGATGGATCAGAGGGTCAAGACCAGGAAAGCAGAAGCAAGCTTAAAACAATCACTGATTGGACATTGAGAAATGAGAGAAATGCCCAAAGAAAAACTGAGAGAATCTTCTAATAGCCATATTCCTATTAGATGAGAAACCTCGTCAAGGCATCTCAAGAGAGTTAGTGCGCCAAGCCCCACCCTAACTCCCCCAGCCCCCGTGTGTGAGAGCAGCAGGACCACAGGAAGCCCTGGATCCACAGTGGATCTGGATATGGATGAGGACTGGAGTAGAAGTCCCCCATCCACACTCATGCCCTTCCAATCCATTTGGCATAATATCAGTCTGGTCAAATCTGAACCAATCATGCTTCCATTTAAGCCTCCTCTTGCCCTTTGGGTACCAGCCTACATGATCTGCTTCTTCCACAGGCTCCCACCTCATTCTTATACCTTCTCCTTGCCTGTGTTCCTGCCTCTCAGTCCTTTTCTTGGTTTTTTGAAACACACCACTGTCTGCCCTGCCTAAGGCCTTTGCTTCTCAGGTTCCTTCTATGGACAAAGTTCTACTTTTCCCTGGCTGACTCCAACTTATTCTTTAGCTCTTTATTTAAATGTTGTTTTCTCAAGGAAACTTTTCCTAACTCCCTCATTAGGTCAGATATCCTAGTTATGTGAACATATAGCATCCTGTATTTTTTCCTAGCATTATGTTACTTGGAATTCATGGGTTCACGATGAATTCATTTCAATTGTATGTTTAATTCACATTTTATCCACCTGATTTTAAACTTTATAAGGCCAGAGCTGATCCTATCTTGTTCAACATTATAAACCTACCATAGTACTTGCTACATAGTAGGTCCTAGTAACTATTTGTTGGTGGTGTTTAAATAAGTGATTAAAGTGGCACTTTAACCTTGAGGCTAGTCTCCCACGGAACTCTAACCCACCCAAGGCAGTTGATCCCCGTCTCAGGACATATAAATGAGGCTCTGACCATGTGGGCCAGAGGAAAAGGCAATTATGATGGTAAGAGAAAAGCAGAGCCATTGGGATTAACAGGAACCTTTGTACACAGCACAAGGATACAAATAGCCTTAGAATCATGGAAAAACAATGGCTTTCTGAAAAGAAATATGAAGAAGAAGAAAAGAAAAGTCAAATAGAGAACTGGCGAGGAACACAGCATCCCTGGCGGAGCTGATGTAGATGAGCTGAGTAGTCCATGGTAAGGGCTACAGGTTGAGGGGAGGGAGAAAGGGACTTTGAGGGGGATAGAGTGGATAGCTAGGAGCCTCTGACATTGGCACAATACATCCATCCTGCTGAGTTAGCTCAGGTGAAGACCAGAACCCCATCTATCTAATGGAGAAAAGGGGGACTTCTAACACCAGGAATAAAGAACTGCTAGCAGGAGATGAGATGAGGAAGAAAAATTGAATTGTAGAGAGACACCCGACTTAAAAAGTGGAATATCATAGATGAAATTGATTTATTTGACTAAAAGGCCAGTTATGGCATAAAAGTTAAAAGTCCATTTGTTTTCCCATATCACAAAATGCAAATCACTAAATTTGCAATATGAATGCTTTACTGTACTTTAAAAATTCTGAATTCTTTAGGCTGTTCTTTTTCTGTTCCAAAAAAGCTATTTTAGAAGCTCACATTAGAATATTTTATAACTCTTTTATCCCTCCTGAACATCTGTGAACTGGAAAGAATGTAGTATATTACAGAAACAATCCATTTAAAGAAAAACAATTAAAATGAAAACTACTTCCATTTCTGTGGCATAAAACTCTAATTCTCTCCCCTTTGCAATTTTATTACCATCCTGACATGATATAGTCACAGCTTCACTTATACACAATGTTAATTTCACTCATACTCTACTTAATCTTCAAAACACTGCAGAATAACATTTTTCTTTAGTAATTTATCATTTGCTATGATAAGGCAATGTGTTTAGAGGATGTTAGAGTTTTTTTTTTCAAGTTTGCATTTATCTTGATGCTGAAATGTGCTCTGAATGCTATTAAAATATATCATTCATACACTTTCACATTTAACTATATTAACTCTACCTTAACTAGACATTTATTAAGAGCAGCATATTTATTTCCCATTCAGGACTTTTTAAATCTGCGAAGTCAGCTGTATGGAAACGAGCAATTTTTGCCAGCATTACACTGTGTAATAGGTTAAACTGAGCAGAAACCCTGGGGCTCCATTGTGGTGGGGTACACAAATTCATATCTTTTCTGGGCTTCCTTAAATCATCTTCTATGCAAGGTCTCTCATCATTTCACTGGCTTCCAGTGATATACTCTCAACTTTTAAATAAACTTGTGACAACTCTCATCATTCATTCACTTACCATTTAACAAATATTTCCTGTATCTTCTATATTTACAGATATTCCAACATAAACATGTCTTACTTCAAGATCTTTCTCCTGAGATTAACAAGAAATCAGACATTCCTTTTATTTATTTTTTATTTACATCAAAATATAACATGTACATATTGCTTAGAAAGTCAAGGCTTATAGGGTTTGTAAAGGAAAATTTCAGTTCCTATTCTACTTTTCCCTACCGTTAATGCTGCTTTCCAGAAGTCATTTTCAATTTTTAACCACTTCTTGTTCATATTTCTAAATATGTTTCTGTTATTTTTTGGTATTTCAGTTTTAGATAATATCTACTGACTCCCAACTATGGAAGATACTGTGTTTTTTTTTAATACGATTACTTCCCCATACACATCAAAGACTTACCCTCCCCATCAGCCTCTCAATTGTAGTATTGTGATGAATAAATAATTATTCACAGTTGAGCCACTATGTGCTAAGTTGTTTCAATTGTGTCCAACTCTTTGCAATGCTATGGACTGTAGCCCACCAGGCTCCTCTGTCCATGGGGATTTCCCAGGCAAGACTACTGGAGTGGGTTACCATGCACTCCTCCACGGGATCTTCCCGAAACAGGGATTGAACTTGCGTCTCATGTATCCTGCATTGGCAGGAAGGTTCTTAACCACTAGTGCCACCTAAGTTGACCATAATTCCATTTCTTTTTTTTTTTCCTTAATAGCTTTTTTTCCTCAGAGTTAATCATTTCTTTTCTCATATTTTTAGTTTTCCATGTCCCTATAAACTAACTGAACCTTCCTTAAAATCTGATAGAACTGTAAAATCTCTCCGTATGTTCAAATATACCAGGTTGTCTTTCAGTTTCTTCTTTTTTAAAGATGTCAACCTTGAAGTCTTTTGTCTGGCTCCTATAGTCTGGACTGGTTGCTGCCTACGCCTGATGACCATCTGTCAGGCTGGGACTTCTCTTCACTCTCGTTCTGGAAATTCTTTCACCTGTCTCCTGTGTTAAGAGTCCTATTTCCTCAAGCCTAGGTTTTTCTTCCTCAATTTCTCCCGTTTGGTGGTGTATATACTCTAGTAGCTTCTTGAGAAAGATGCGGGGGGGCAGGGGGATATAAGATGCCTCCAATCCTGAGCCTACTTAAGGAACTGTGGCACAAATAACTTCTAATTTGTTTCTCCCCTTCAGGCTTATGTTTCAGCTTTCCCAGCCCGGCAAAATAAGACTATCTGTCATGAAAATTTTGGTGAAATTTCCTTTCTGCTACTGTCTCCTCTCGTTCTCTTAGCCCTTGTGAGTTTATGCCTTTTATATTTTTTTACAGCAATTTCAGGGAGGAACAGAGATAAACAGATATGTTCTATTTATCATAGTTGGCCTGAAGTAAAATAATTTTAATACTATAATATAGATTTAGTTCTATATTATATATATTCATATTATATATTATATAGAATTATATATTATATAGAATTATATAATTACATTCATATTATATATTATATATATTCAAATATGACCATTTATTATTTCATTTACTTAACAGAGATTGAGCACCAGCTCTATGTCAGGCCTTATTCTAGGTAGGTCCTGGAGATTCAACACTAAACAAAGTTGACAGAATTCCCTACCTTTATGGAACCTACATAGAATGTTGAGGGATGGCTGGCCAATAAAAAAAAGAATAAAATGTATATCAGAATATGATGTTTTACGGAAAAATAAAGCTAGGTGGGAACAGGATATTCACGTTTAAACAGAATGGCCACAGAAGGCCTCGGTAGAAATGTGATATTTGACTAAAGACTCAAAAGGAATGAGAGAGCAAGAAATATGACTCTGGGGGAAAAGCATTCCAGATAGAGGAAGAGCATGTCTGGTGGCCCCGAGGTGGACTGAAATGTTCAGGGAACAGCAAAGATGTCAGAGTGACTGAGGAGCGACAAGGAGGAGAACAGAGGTTACCCGGGGGTCAGGCTCATGTCATCTCTGACTTTAGAAACTGTCACTGTAAGTGATAACCCAGCCCAAGCTCGTTCTGCTCCCCACAGGAAAGGCCAATAAATCAGGAGGTGGGTTGTTGGGGCAAGGAATAACGACTGTAACCACAAAGCTAGCAGACAGAGCACAGGGCAGACTAGTCTCTCAGAGAACCATCTTCCCTCAGGCTGAATTCGGGCTCCTTTTATAAAGAGGAGGGGGCGGTGCCTACTGCAAAGCTGACCAATGGCTGAGGCGGACCGCTAACGGTCACTCGCTGGTTGCTCTTTTGGGGGAGGGGCTCACTACGATAATAATCAGTGGCTGAGTGGGACCGCTAACTGCCTTTGGCTAACAGCTGAGCCTGCCCTGCTCCTATTACATAAAGATTTATATTCTGGAAGCTACAGTTTTGTTTGCAGAACTGTCTCCTAACTGGTCATTTCTCTCCTCATCTTCTTAAAGCCCTTTCAGAAAACTAGTTTCTGAGGTGGAAGTTCATTTTCCCTTTAAAGATCATTAATATTTCCCACTTAGTACTCTCTGTTTAAGACTTGTGGTTGCCCAAGTTGGGGAGGTAGTGGTGGGGGAGAAATAAATTGGGAGTTTGGGACAAGCAGATAGTTTGGGACAAACTATTATATACAGAACAGATAAACAAGTTCCTACTGTATAGCACAAGTAACCACATTAACAATCCTGTGACAAATCATTATGGAAAAGAACCTGAAAAAGAATATATATGTGTATATATACATACACACTGGAGTGGGTTGCCATTTCCTTCTCCAATGCATGAAAGTGAAAAGTGAAAGTGAAGTCGCTCAGTCGTGTCTGACTCTTAGGGACCCCATGGACTGCAGCCCACCAGGCTCCTCCAATCCATGGGATTGTCCAGGCAAGAGTACTGGAGTGGGGTGCCATTGCCTTCTCTGATATATATACACATATATATATATATATATATCACTTTGTTCTGCAGCAGAAATTAACACCACATTGTAAATCAACTATACTTCAGTAAAATAATTTTTTTTTTTAAAGAGCACTCTATTTAAATATGTGCATGATTACTTCCCTCTCACCATTCGGCTTCACTCAATGCCACCTACTCAGATGTTAGTACCCTAAAAGCTCCCCAAATATTCTCCACAATCTCTCCCTCCACTGTTTTTCACAGAATTTACCACATTTTGAGATTATTAAGTTCATATATATGTTAACCTTTTCAAAAATATGGTCTCCACTATAGAATAAATAGTGATACCCTGGTAATTCAGCTAGTAAAGAATCTGCCTGCAATGCAGGAGACTCTGGTTCGATTCCTGGGTTGCGAAGATTGGGAAGAAGCCCAATCTTCTTGGGCTTCCCTGGTAGTTCAGATAGTAAAGAATCTACCTGCAATGTGGGAGATCTGGGTTCAATCCCTGGGTTGGGAAGATCCCTAGAGGAGGGCATGGCAACCCACTCCAGTATTCTTGCCTGGAGAATCCCCCTGGACAGAAGAGCCTGATGGGCTACAGTGCATGGAGTCGCAAAGAGTTGGACATGACTGAGCGACTAAGCACACATTAGAATAAAGGACTTCCAAGGTGGCTCAGTAGTAAAGACTCCACCTATAATGCAGGAGACTCTGGTTCCATCCCTGGCTTGGAGGATCCCCTGGAGAAGGAAATAGCAACCCACTTCAGTAATCTTGCCTGGAAAATTCCATGGAGAGAAGAGCCTGGCAGGCTACAGTCCTGGGGTCACAAAAGAATCACACATGACTTAGTGACTAAATAACATTAGAATAAAAGCTCCATAGAAAGGACACTATCTAACTTGTTTTCTGTATACTGCACAACCTGACCTTCCAGTACCCAAGCTATTGGATGGATAGATGGACAGATGGGTAGAGATGACTTTGGGCAAAACTAGGACTGTCCAGTAATTACCTTAAATTGGCTCTTTAAAACATCCTCCTCCTTTTATCCTATTCTTTAATTTTATTTAGCTTCTGCTTTTAATTATAAAGAGACTAATAGAAAAAACTTTAAATGTCTTGAATTAACACTTGTATCATATTCTCAAGCTGCATTTTCCTCTTCAGTGTGTTTTATAATCCTTATTTCATTTGTGGCTTATAACAATATAAACCATAGGCTGTGAGCCTAGCTCACACACAACCTAATTGAATGTAATGTTTTAAAAAGAAAAACTCATATCTATTATGATTTGAAGCCTCACTTCTTTAATAAGCAAAATCCCAGTATTCTTAGCATAATAGTGTCTACTGCATTATCACTCTGTTCATTTTTGAAAGCTGAGATTTTGTAGGGAGAAATATGGGTGATGAATGGGAGGAAGACCTCGAAACACTAATATCACCCATAAAGAGCTAGAGCCAAATGAGGAAGGAAGGAAAAAAAGAGTAGCAAGAGTTGTAGGAATTTTGGCCATAGATTGATTGAAGCTGTTGAGACCTCAACTAAAACAATGATATTATAATGGCCATGTGAGAATTTGATGGATGATGTGAGGGGTCAAATAAAAGTGAATTAACACCAGCAGTAAACAACATTGAAGGAAACAGCCAACAGCAGGAGAAGGGAAAAAAATCTACATGGAAAACTTTGAAGGGGCAAAAAGAAAAGAAGGAAAGGACAGCTGAGACCCTTGGGACCCTTCCACAATGAGCTAAAATTGGCTTCTTGGATGAAGCCATCATTATTGATTCAGTTTAAATTTTTTTAGAGAGGAAATTTAAGATGTTAAAATCATTTTAAATGTTTGTTTCTTATTATATCCCTCTATCCTTTAAGGTTTATTTTTTGCTTCTTTTGTTTTAAGGAACTTAGTGTAAAGTTTCATATATAAATAAAAATCAGAAAAGTAAAATGGATCTTGGAGAATCACCTGGCCAAGACCTCCTTTTTTAATATACATTAAGAAACTGAGGTCCAGGTTAACTTCGCCAAGGTGAACACCACATGGTCTTCTGTTATTCTAGTTCTACACTGGACAAGTTTGAGTCTGATTCACCTACATGTCCATCTCATCCAGAACTCACAGAGTCTAGCACACTATATAAGCGCTCCATAACCTGAGCTGAGTGAGAGAGAAATGTAAACTATTTCTGTTTGGGGTTATGCCTCACGGGCCTGTCTTCTAAAAGTCTGACCTATTCTGTCTAACTCATATACAAGGTAATAATGGCAATGGATAGGGGAATGCATGTCTGCAGTGTGGCAATGGACAGTTTAAGGAAATGTGTTATATCAGTCAGAAACAGAGAACTGTCTAAGGTACTGAGGCTCCAAGGATCTGTGAATCCCCTTCATACTCACAAGGTAGCCCCCAGGGTACCATAGTGCCCCTGGTAAGAGCTGTCATACATTGAGCTGACCAGTGACTGATGCAGATTGAGGTTTATGACTGTACTTCTTGGTGGCCCCACTTTTCCTTCTGTTCAGTGGAAACCCATCTTTCCAAGTCCTAAAGAGTTATCATATATATGCTTAATATAGTTTTGAGAGCCGACAGAGACACTAACATAAGCTTCTGAGCACAAATATAATTCAACATTACTTAGTCCTCCATTTTCCATTTGGTCCACACCTCCATGTCCATCTTAGACAACTAATAAAGCTGTCAAGTGAAGTTCATACCAAGTGGCAGATTCCTTCATGTAATCCTACCAAAGTATCACATCAGCCTTCTAAAAGAGTGTTATTCCATTCTGTCCACATCTAGAGAAAGCAGAACTTGGCAAAGTTAAGTGGCTTTCTCAGGGCCATGCAAAAACCTGGTTCAAACCAAGGACTATATGACTACAGTACCCTTTCTATATTCCATTCATTTCCACTAGGGAGATCTCAGTCAGACTGAAAAAATAATCAGGGCAGAGCAGGTGGCTTTAGGGTCAAGAGAAAGATTTACCAACCCCTGTAAAGGCTGATCTTCAGAATTGGCAAGCTCTGTACTGAGCTTTTCTTGGATGTCTCTCTGACCGTATATATCACTATGTAATCTATACAGTGGTGTTTCAATGGACAGAGCTCTTACCTGTAATAATTTTCTTTGAACTCATATGCTCTAAGAAATGCCAATAAACTCAGTTGAAGTAATTTCTCACCCATAGCACACGTGTTTACTCAGAAGGACCCTACCTCTCCCGAACAAGCGAACACCCCATAAAGTCTGCACAGAGCAGCCATTACATGCAAAATGGACATTTGAAAAAGAAAACATTTGACCCTTCCATTGATTGAGCTTTTCTTCAAAGTGCCCTTCAGGGAGTACTGAGCTGGTTGCCAGGAAACAGAGATTCTTTTCTGGAATCAATTCTTGCCATTCTAAGTGTCTTTGAATGTGTCACTTATTACAATCTTGATTCCCAGCTTAGAATGAGGGTGGTCTTCCTCTCGGGCTTCCTCAGTCAAGACACGTCCAGAGATTCAGAATGTATCTGTAAATAGTTACAAGGTTATCGTGGATGTATGAAGTGGCAGTCCTTTTCAAATGCATATTATAATGGAGCTATTTTCAAGTATGTCATTTAGAAGGCACTGAGTGATAGTAATTGACATAATGAAAAAGTATTTTCCACATTGGTTTGGCAATTAAGTGTGAACCTTCCCCTGGTGTTAGAATGAAACTTTGTGTGATGCATTTTGAGGGAGCCTGGAATTTTGGAAGAAGCTTGGGTGAACAGAAGCCCAGCTCCTGTCACAACTAGCTCTATGATATAGGGTGAGTGTCTCCATCCTCGAGGGCTTGGTTTCTTCATGTGTAAAGTGCGAGTTGGGGGAGGTGATCCCAAAGGTCTCTTATAATGCTGGCTCTTATTCTGTAATTGTGTCACCTCTTCTGGATCACGCAAAAGCATAAAAAAATCATTGGCTTCAAGCATTATATACTCCACTGGGGGAGCTGAAGAACAAACAATTAAATTAATAAATAAATAGGGTAATTATACATTGTGATTAGTGCCAAGAAGAACTAAACTAGTGATAGTGATGTACTATAATAGGGGAAGGGAGTTAATATTTAAAGGCAGGAAGGTATGAAGGGCAAGAGGAAGTCCTGCTAATTTCCTTATTTTTACAGTGTGCTGTTAAAATATATTGTTTGAAGTTGACAAATCAAGAAGTTTTCGGTATATTATTAAAAGTTACTAGGGTATCATTAGAATAGCAAAACTCAGAATATCAGTCTTCAGAATTACTAGAAGGCAAATACATTCACTCACCACAGAACATAAAGCAAGGAAACCTAGACCATATAGGAAAAGATAAAAAAGAAAGAGCAAAATAATGAATCATGAAATAAGATGATAGAATTAAGATCAAAAAGAGTTTATTAGTAGGTATAAATGAGAAAACTCTTCCACTTAAAATAAAAAGACTCTCAAATTGTTTAAAAATTATAACTCAGCCTTATAACACATTCAAGAAATACATCTTGGAATTGATGAGGTTGGAAAGGTTGAAAGTAAAAGGATTAGCAAAGACGTAGAAATCAAGTGCAAGAAAAAAACAGCAAGAACTGATTGTGTCAACCAACGTTAAATTCAGGACAATACTATATTAAAAACAGACCCTTTGTAATGATAATCATACAATATAGTGAATTTTCATGCAGCAAGTAGCATTGCTTCAAAATGCATAAAAGAAAAACTGCAGTAAATAAAAATAGAAATATACAAAAAGGCAATTGCAGTGGGATAATCTAAATCACTTTTCTCAGTCCATGCCAGATCAAGTAAACAGTCAAGTTAGTAAGGCTTTGAAAATCCCACAGTGTGCATGTATGTGTAAGCACACAAACGTGTGTATGTGTATCTGCATCTATATACGTCTAAACCTTGAATACAGAGAATAAGCCTATTATTCAACTGATAAAAATAGCCACATTTCTAAAAGTTGGAACCACAGAGGAAAATCTCAATATACTTCAAAAAATAGAAATATTGTATGTCACAATCTCTGAACTCAGTGCAATTAAGCTGCAAATTAATGTTTTAATCAAAGACAAAAGAAGTCTTAACCACCCCTCTCAACTCTTGGTCCAAAGAAGAAATAAAAAAACATACTATCTCGGAAATAGATAATGCAAGAACTATGTATTAGAACCTTTGAGATATCTCCTCTCATAGCATAGTTCTATTTATTAGCATTGTTAAACAGGAAAGAATGAAGATAAAAAAAACACAAGCAGTCAATCAGGCAAGCAAGTTTTAAAAAGAAATAAAATATACCTATATTAAAAGCAGAAGGAACTAATTTTAAAAATAGTGCAGCTAATAAATAGATCTAAGAGATGGTTCCTGGAAAGAAATAAAGATAAAGCAAAGAAAACAATAAAATAGAAAAACAAATCATGAGCCAACCTAGTCAAGTAAAAAAGTGGAACAAAATTGTACAAAATTAGAAGTAACCAATGATAAAGAGGGGAAAATTACAATAAAATGAAAGACCAACAAATAAATCCAAGAGCTTGTTCTCTGAAAACAAAACAAAAGAATAAATCTATTGTTTAATATAATTAAGGGAAAAAGTGAACAAACAATGCAAAATGAAAGTGGTAAGTGAGGAACTGATAGATATATGCAATTTTTTAACAATTCTGAGATACTCCTTTGCTCAGACTTACTGAAATTGGCTGAAAATCTGGATAAAATGAATGGTTTTCAGAAAAATATAAATGACTAAAACCTACCATAGGAGTTGTAGAAAATCTAAATGACGAATTATCATAGAAAAATAGGAAAACATTTTATAAAAAATTCATTCCCTCCCTCAGGAACAAAATCAAACACTTTAATAGGCGTGAAGAATGCTTTCTACCAAATCTTTACAGAAAACAGTTCCAGTACTACTTAAATTGTTTCAGGTCACAGCAAAAGAAGAAAAACCTCCATATTAATTTTTGAAGCTAGCGAGATACCAGTTCCAAAACCTGATGAAGATAACATGCACATGCAAAAAGAAAAATTATAGTCCAAACTAATCTATTAATAGCAAGGGAAAAAAACTAAAATTTTAGGAGGCAGAATTCAGCAGTAGGTCAAGAGGATGCTACTTCCTAATGAGAAATTAAAAGATGGCTGCTGAGAATAGCTATTGAGAACATAGATTCAGGAGTAAAATGACTGTGTTCAGTTCCCAGCTCTCACTCACCAGGTGTCGGACTTTGGACACATAATTATTTAACTTCTCTATGCCACAGTTTTCTCATTATAGTGTATTGAGAGGATTCAATGAATTAATACATGTAAAGTGCTTAGAACAGTGTCTGGCACACAGTAAATACTGAATAAAGCTGGCTATTTATTATTCAATAGTGGAAAAAGCTATTAATATATATCATTCACCATATTGATAAATCAAAAGAGAAAAATTATAATCACTTCCATAGATGCTGAAAAGTCATGGAATTACCTGACATTCATTTCTAATTTTTATGCAGATTTAACAAAACATTATTGATGGATGCATCCTAAATATCTTAATAAAATAACAAGATCATTAACCAAAGCATGAATCATTATTGATTGATCAAGGAAACCTTAAAAGCCTTCCTGTTCAAATCAGAAGACCAGTGTATCCACTAACCCCTCTGAAATTTGACATTATTCTAATCATTTCAGTAGAACAGGAGAAAGAAATAAAAAGTGAAAATATTTTTAAAAAAGAGTAAGTAAAGTAAAATTATTTGAGGAATATACAGAAGATACTCAACTCAAAATTATAGTAGACAAATAGATATAATAAAATTGATGGGTATGAAAATAAGATACAAAAAAACACATTAATTAGAAAACAAATAGGAAATAATGTCCATTTATAATAACCAAAAATATAAAAAAATAAACTTAACAAAAATATTCAAGTTATAGATGACTAAAACCTTAACAAAGGGATACAAAAGAAAATTTGACTAAGTAGAAATGTAAACTCTTTTATTGGGTGGGAAGACTTAATATCTCTCTAAATTAACCTATAAATTCAATGCAGTCTCAATAGAAATAACAAGATAATATTAAATTTCAGACAGACTAATTTTCAAGCTTGTATGAAAAAGCGAATAAGTAAGTATAGCTAGAAAATTCTGGAAAATAAAAATAATGGAAGATACTAGTCTGACCAGATATTAAAATGCATTATAAAGTTGTACTATTTCTTATAATGAGATTCTGGCAAATGGAAATACAAATCAGTGGAATGAATACAGATTGCACAAATAAGATTCTCAAGCTCAAATGGGAATTTAGGTTATTATCACAGTTACATTGCATACCATTAAATTAAAAATAGATTATTCAGTAAGTCATATTGGAACCAATAGGAAGCCACAGGGAAGCAAAATCAAGTTGGATCCATACCTCTCTCCTTATTCTAAAATAAATATTAAACCACAAAATTACTAGAAGAAAATAAAGAACTTTAAAAAACTAATCTTGGATCGGGGAAGCCTTTTCTCTTTTAAGCATCACGTAAAACCCAGGGGTCACCAATAAACATGATTACATTTAACTTACGTTTTTCTTATGAAAATAAGAAATTGTTCCATAGCATAAAACACCTTGAGCTAAATAAAATTTTAATCAAAAAGGAAATAATAGATGGGGGGGACTTAAAATTTGCATGACAGAATTTACAACATATATGACAAAGGCTAATTTCTGATATATAAAGATAACCAACAAAGCTAAAGGAAAACTGTCAACAACCAATAGAAAAATAGGTAAAAGAACATAAACAAACTTCAAAGAACAAGAAATGTCAAAGTTCTCATACATATGCAAAGATGTTCAGTGATATTAGTACAATGAGAGAGATGTGAATTACAGGTCTGAAGTTACATTATTTTTGCCTATCAGGCCAAAAAAATTTAGTTTGTTAACACATTGTTTAGTATACAGCAAAATACTGGAACTTTTGAACATTGTTGAAGGGAGTAAAAATTGGTGTAACCTCTACCAAATCTGCCAAAATGAAAAATACATAAAACGTTTGACCCAGCAACTCTGCTTTAGGAAATCTTATATTTGCCAGTATAATCAAAGATGCATCTATAACATTGGAAGTTTAGAACTGGAAATGACAAAATACCATAAATAAAGAACTGATTAAATAATTTATAATATATTCTTACAAAGAAGTATATGTGCTAATGTGAAGAGAATCCAAGATGTATCATTAAGTTTAAAAATACGTGTGTGAATGTGTATGTGTGTACACAAATACGTGTTTGGAAAACTTCTGGTAAGTACACACTAAAGAAGTGTTGGAGGTTAATTCTGGGCAGTTGGCCCAGGGGCCAGAGATGGGAAGGAAACTCAGTTTTCATTATATACCATTTTGTGCTATGTAATTTTTTTCCTGATGTGCAAGTGTTATTTGAGTAAAAATAAACGTTAATATTTTCAGGGTTGAAACAAACTGGTTTTAAGTATGAAAGTACTGTTCTACCATGGACAGTGGTTAGCTATTCTCCATTTCCATAGAAGAGATCTTCAACAAGAAGAGCCAACAAAGTGAATATATAGTTTGGATTGAAGAAAATTAATAATTTCCTGATGGAATTGGTACAGAGTTGTAAAAACCCTCTGAAGGGCTTTGGAAGGAGTCTGAAGTGGGTGGTGAGTGATCAGGGGAGGGAAGGACCCTGGTGGCCTGGGGAGACTTCTTTCCTCCCCAGGATGCTGTGACCCTCTTCCCAGGAGCAACACCTCTCTGTGAGCTGACAGTTTAATGAGCATTTTACCCAAGGCATTCACACCAGTAGGAAATCCTGTTAGATTTACAAGTGCCCATTAGTTACAAGTTCTCCAGAGCCACTGTATGGGGTTTCTATTCAGGACTTCCTTGTACTTTCCAGTGTTGGATATCATTGCAGAGAGGGTTAACACCTCTAGGAACTCGATTTTTCTCTTGTACATTATAAACAGCCATGGGGGCAAAATCTTTAGCTCCTCATAGACTACAGACTATAAATCAATTACTCTTCCACAAGGAGCTCCAGACTATCGAGAAAAAAGGGGATCCTTCCATGAACAAATGACCTAGGACACTTTAATGAACGGGGGAGCATATTGAGAATAATGAACAAAGCCAGAATAGGGATGAAGCCAACTACATTTAAAAAGCTGCTGTTTTTCTTTTTCCTTTGCTACAAATCACACTCCATTTTTCATCCCCTAGGTCAGGGGATGTGGTTCACTAAGTGTGGTCCCTGGACCAGAGCATCAGCATTACCTGGAAACTTGTTCAAGGTGCAAATTTTTCAGACTTCCTGTATCAGAAACTCCTGGGGTGTGGCTCAGCCATCTGTGGCTTCTGGAAGAAGACCACCCACCAACAGGAATAACCACTGGCTTGCTCTGCATTCTTTCCCCTAAGAGAACTCAAGGTAACACAACCTGATGTCTCTGGACAAGTTTTAAAATTTTAGCCTCAAGATACATCTTCAGATGTGGGTGTAAATTAAGCACAGCAGCAACTGCCTCCTCTTAAGATGAGCATCATTTGATGACACTGGTTATCCCACAGAAGGCATGGCCATTCCAGCTCCTATGCTGTGGTGTAGATATGCTCCAGAATGCCAAGGGAAGCCAGGCTGATCCGAGGTTCTTATACAAGCCATGACACTCAGATATTGGAAGTCTATCTCACATCCCAAACATATGCCAGTGACTGTACATAGGGAACTAAATCTCATCATTAAAGGCTGGGACCTTTACAGGCTAAAATCTCCTATTAGGCTGGATGCTCCCCTAAAACAAATCATCTACAGCCTGACAGCGCTAACTTTTTAACTGTCCCTTATATGAACTTAATATTAAGGTGCCAGTATGTTGTCATCCCTTTTTTCCTTTTATTTTTTTGGGGGGCTTGCATGGGGTGGAGGGCTCAGACCATCCAGAGAAGCACACGAAGCAGACAATGTCTGATGTTGCCCTGGCCTCCTTAACCCCCGCCCCTTTCTAATGGGAGTTCAGATTTTGTTGTAGCACAAACAAACTCCCCTCCCCTTGCAGCCCCTATGCCCTCAGGGAAGCTTACCTGACCCAGATCCACAGGTGAGTCCAGTTGGTCTAAGGGTGATCCCACTCCCCACGTGACTCAGTTCAAGGTACTGAGATTCAAGAACAGGTTTTCCAGGCAGCTGGGCAATTTCTTGCTCACCTTGCTCTTTCAGGACACCTCCCAGAGGCAACCCTGTCTCTCTCCGCTGGGGACTGCTGCCTCCACCTCCAGATTAGCTGAAGGATGTGGCTCACATGGGAAGGAAAGCTGTGGTGCTGGTTTAACCCCTCCCTAGCCTGGGCTTCCTGTCTGGGAGTCAGTAAACATTCTGAATGTTGAAGATACTTGACTTGAATTTTCTGTTATTCACTGCTGAAAACATCCTACTGACTGAGTGAGGATTATTATCACTTAATATATGTGGAGAGACCATGACACAGAGTAGTTTTGGAGGCTTTGTAGTAAAGGACAGAAGTTGCAGTGGAAGCTGGTGGTTCATCCCAGCCTGTGTTCTACCACCCACTGGAGAACAAGTCACTGAGGGTATTTCCTGGGCTTTGAGGATGGGGAGCAGGGAGATGAAGGGGAGCAGGGAGATGAAGGGCAGCACAAACAGAGTCCTGGACCTGCCATGGGCAAGCTCTGCCCACACTACAATTTTGTCTCAGGATGCCCAGATGGAGGACTGGGGATGGGGCTACAAGAAAGAAGAAACGATGGAAAAGATAGGTGATAGTTTGAATAGAAACATAAAGGTGACAATTAGAGTATAATGTGTTTTTAGCATCAGGGCAAAAACATACCCTCTATTAAACGTTAGTAAGCCTCTTTCTAAGCCTCTTTTTCGGCCACCTCATGCGAAGAGTTGACTCATTGGAAAAGACTCTGATGCTGGGAGGGATTGGGGGCAGCAGGAGAAGGGGACGACAGAGGATGAGATGGCTGGATGGCATCACTGACTC
>NW_011494936.1:3645969-3666182 GCF_000754665.1 Bison bison bison | reverse complement strand
GGGAGTTGGTGATGGACAGGGAGGCCTGGCGTGCTGCAATTCATGGAGTCGCAGAGTCGGACACGACTGAGCGACTGAACTGAACTGAACTGAAGCCTCTTTCATGCTGCTTTAAAGACCCTGCTACTAGTTTACCATTGATGAGCACCGAGAGAACTGCCCTGTGCTCTACCTGGGAGCCCTGAAGGCCCCTCTGTCCAGCTTTCTCATCCAATGACTCAACACTGCAGCCAGTGTCCTGCAAGTCTTACCACCACTCTGCAGGGCAGACCCACCTTTCTGCATCAGCAGTGTGCTGCCTGAGGTCCCCTGGGGTGGTTCACCCAGCTGGGGACTGGGAATATGACCCCTTCCTTGATCCTTACCTTGAGTAGCACCCAGCAAAGTCCCACTTAGAGATGCCCTCTCTCTGAAATGGAAAAGCAGGGTTGTTTCACAGCTGCAAACCCTTCTCTTCCATCCCATCTAGTCAAGTTGCAAATCTGTATTGCCCAGTGGATATCAAATCAAGTTTCAAGGTTAAGGCAACAGAGAAAGGAAGGAGGTACCTAGGAAATCATTATCAAGATTGTATTTAAAAGAGAAAACCTCAGATCAAGGATGAAACACAGTCTCTTAGCTACATTCCTCACTGGTATTGGCTCAGTCTTGAGGTGCTGTGAGATTTAAATGTCATTTCAGTGAGTCTTGCAACTTGTGGTCAGATGCATTATCAATGTTCTAGATCACAGAATTTAATACATTTTTTCTTCTGCTGTAAAGGATAAATGGCTTTTTTTCCGATTGAAGACACTAACAAATAGGTAGCTTCCTAATCCACATCTTGACTTTTCAACTGATCACCTTTTAAATCATCCAGTTTAATGAGTTGACCAGTGTTTGGAGGAGTTAGTAGTGTCTGCGAAGAAATACAAGAAGAAGGAATCACACTTGGAGGCTGGAGGTTGGGGGATGGGAGGGAAGGGTCATCAGCAAATAGCAAGCTGAGGCTCAGAGAAGCTAAGCAAATTGACCAGATCAAACAGCTTGTTCCTGATTCCTTTGTGACTCAATGTAGAAATGGTCAAAGGAGTATCATAAACCAAAAGGACATATGTATAGGATCCTCTCTTTATCTCCTTAGTACTCTGGCCACTGATAAACCTTGACATGGCCATGAACCTGCTGATATTGGTGCAGAGCTGATAGGGCCACACAGTCCTGATCCGGGTGTCACGTGCAAAGCAGGGGCAACTGGATACCATGTGTCACATCCCAATCTCCATATCCCAAAACCGAGGCCCCCGCATATGCAGCTGACCACGTCTGGCCAGCCCACTGACCAGCTCATACACCAGCAGCCCTCCAATGACGCTCAGAGACTTTGCTGTCTAATAACACAGAGAAGTTCATGATGTTTCACTTTGAAGGACCTACCCTATTTCTCCCCACTCCTTATACCTCATCCCCCCACAGGTTGGACACAGGTTTTCTGGTTGGTGGTAAAACTTTTCCACTTAGCACTCAGTCTTCAACTTTATAAACTATTTTCTCTTTATTTCCACCATCTCAACAACACCTTTAATCCACTGCTACCCCCAAGACCTAGAGGAAGGTGGTAGAAGGGCAGCACTTCTCTGTGGCCTTAATTGAATGCAAGTACCTACTGCCTTTAACAATCACCCCCCTTTCCAAATCAAGTCTCTTTCAACCCAAGCAAGCAGACTCCTCCCATAGAAACCCCCAGTGCCTTGTGCAGAGGTGTGAAATGTGCTCACTAGGGCTATTTTAGGCAGATTTAGGGCCATTTTTCCATCAGAGAGATAAAAGCACACTGCTATTAAGACACACCACCATTAAAAACAACAACGGACTTTGATAATCTCTGCAGTAGTAAATGGAGCTACTACATTATATATTATTGCAGGAGATTTCATCCTGGCACTTGAAAATTTACTTTCAATTTTGGAATTTCTGGTAGCTGTACGTTCAAATCTTCATTTGAACCGAAAGACTGATGGTGATATACAGGGAAGACCATTACAACTTCAGCTACAGTTATTTATCTTCTTCATCTGAGTTTCTTTTAATCAAGTATCTGCTATTTTATCACTTTCTTTGCTACTAGTTGAGGAAATCATACATCTCATGCTTAACTGTTAATATATGCTATTTACATGTGACTTCCACCACTTCCAATATTGAATGAGTAATCACATATCACACCAAGATCAGCAAATGGACTTTTTCCTTATTTAATAAATGTCCACTCCTCAGAAATTCCTTTTTTAAAAAACAGGACCATTTCCACTGAGTGGATACCTCAGAATAGGGAGAAAGGTTGACAGCCTTTGATTCTGTGCTGTCTAGACACTTACAGACCAAGACGGGGCTTTCCCATGTCTTCCTCTGCCCTACTGAGAGTGGGCTTGCTCTGATGCAGAGAAGTCAAAACAACCTCAGTCTCTCTGCAGGTTACCTGTCTTTCCTTAAACTATATCTATTATTTCTGGATTTAGTTCTCTCACATCTCTGGTGAAAGGGAAGCACGTATAGGCTCACATAGGACTCAAAGCTGTAAAACTGAGATGCAAGTAAAAATGCCTACAATACCATTAACCTTTCTGTACTTGCAGCCAGAGTTTTTGGACCCGAAGAACTAATTTAAAATCCATTTGTCCTTCATGTTTGGACTATGAGTCTCCAGAGGCTTAATCAGAATGAAAAAGAATCAAATACCCCATCAACCGCAAGGCCTCTAGTACCCAGCTCATGCCTGTCGACCAGCAGGAGATTTAGATTTCCACGTATTCCCCAAAATTACCTCAGACGCAGAAAAGAAAGGGATATCACAAAATTCAGCCACAGCTACTAATGGAAGGAAGGTCATAGCAGGCTGATGAGCTGTGTACAATTCTAAGAAAGACCAAATGGATACAATACTCTATTTAGCAGCCTGAGTCAGGGTCTCAGAGCAACTGGGTTGGGGTGGGCATGGTAAGGATGCTACCTACAAACAAGCCATCCCGCTGCAGGTAACAGGGAGGGCGGTGAGAGCGAAAATTAAGGACTTGATCACAGAGGGTCTATTTGCCCAAACCAAGCATGGATGGGGATACAAAACTGCCTTTTTCTTCATGGGCTGCATGAAGCAAAAGACACCAAAACCATTACTTTATTCCTCCACAGTCACAGTCACTTTCTCATAATAAGGTAGCCAAGGCAGAGCTGTTTCCAACCGCTTGTGGAATGTGTGGCCCCAGCCATCTCAATTTAAGGGAGGCCTCGAGCTACTGAACATGCAGCTGTTAATCTGCATGATTACTGAAGAACAGTAAAACCTTCAACCCCCTACCCCTACCCTGGGCCAGCATAGCAGGGGGCCAGGAAGCAGTCACCAGCTGGATCACTGGGAAACTGTAGGAGAAAAAGGCCTGGCTGGGAGCCGGGTAGAAAGAGCAGTCCAGCAGCACACCGTTTTTTTATCTCTTCAACAAAATTCTTCCAGGACTGGGTTCTGGAGACATCAGGGAGGAAAGGGGAGCACCTCGTGAAAAGGCTCTGTAGAATCCTTGGGAGCTGCTAACAATGGGGAGGGATGTTCTGAACCAGTTCATTTTTAATAGGCCTTTGTGATTTTTCATGATCCGTTAATTAAAGGAGAGAAATCAGGGAAAAAAAAAAACACTCTATGTTCACCAACATAGGAGTCAGGTTGCCTTTTTATAGAAATGAAAAAGTAAACGAAAAGCAGTGTCTCCAACTAGCAGAGACTCGCTCATTCATTTACTAAATATTTATTGAGCATCAATGAATGAATCCCCTTAGATGGTAGGACTAGGATCCAGTGAAGGGTGAGATAAGGTCATTGCCCACAAGGACCTGCAAAGTGGGTGAGGATGGAGGCCATGCTGTTAGGCAGAATGGGCAAGTATGAGATGGGGAGAGAGCATGAAGTGGACACCTAATCCAAATTTCGAGGGGCATCAGAGAAGGCTTGAGAGAGAGGAAAAGATGTGTAACTAGACACAGACAATGCTGATAGCTAGGGATAGTTCAGAACAAATTAGCAAAAAGCTTCTTTCCAAGGAAACAATAGGTGTCCTAAGGGGGCAATCCCTTTGTCATTCCCCAATCTCATGCCCAGAATTGCTCTGGAATTTTATCCAGAAAATAAGGATGAAAGCACTTTTTCTTAGCTTTATAGTCTGAAGGGCTTAATCCCATTTCTTTTGGTGTCCTTGAACCTCCTTTTCAAAGAGGTTCATTTGACTTGACTTCATTTTGATAGTATCTTTTGATTAGTTTTTGTAAATTAACTTGATAATTATTCAAAACAATGGAAAATCTTCTGTACACATTATACTGGGGACTTTTATAGCAGCTTCAAGAATAACGGTTGCTGAGTTTTTATCCAATGTGAACTGCTGAGTAGAAGTGTGTTGCCTGGAGGGAACAGGAGCAGAGAATAGGAGGGAAATGACTGCTAGTCTTGAAGAAGTAGGACTTGGAAAAACTTCCTGAGGGAGTCTACACCCAAATTAGGTAGATAGTTTTGTCTTAGCACGAGTAATAACCCCAGGCTCCTTAGGTGGCTCAGTGGTAAAGAATCCACCTGCCAAGTAGGAGACGCAAGGGACGTGAGTTTGATCCCTGGGTTGGGAAGATTCCCTGAAGAAGGAAATGGCAACCCACTCCAGTATTCTTGCTTGGGAAATCTTACACACAGAGGAGCCTGGTGGGCTTCAGTCCATGCAGTCACAAAAAGTCAGACAAATATTAACAACTAAACCATTTTTTAATCCCAGAAATGGGATTAAGTCCATCAGACTATAAAGCCAAGTCATAACCCAGGAGTCAAACAATGTAGAAATAGGCTCCTGATTGTGTTTATTGCTGAACTCGGGCTAATGGAAACAAAAATAGTTGGATGATAAGACCTAGAGAAAAGTCTAAGAGCAGCTGGATTTATTTGGAGAGATAGAATAAAGGAATTATATCAAGTACAAAAAGAAAGTAGGTTATCAATAGGGATTTGTTTATTTAAAGCCAAAGTGATATTGGAGTTACTCATGTCGATTCTAGAGTCACACCACTTAGGCTTAAAATCCCTGTTCAACCACTTTTTATTATTTTATACAAAGGCACAAATCAGACTTCCCAGTAGAAAAATTGACAACGTCGTGAACTTAAAATTCACGAAAAGTAAGGCAAATACTAATAAAGATGAAAACATGTCCAACCTCACTATTGATCAAAGCAAATGAATTATTATAAACACAATGATCAATTTTTTTTGCCTATAAAATGGTAAAGAAGGTTTGTGGCTGTGATATTACTAGATGCTGGTGAAGGTTTCAGGAGGGGTAGAATCCCCCATCCTCACCCAGTGGGAGAGAAACTGGCATAATCTTTTTAGAAGTATATGTCGAGAGGCTGACATGTGTCCCTACTCCTTACCCATCTCTAAGAGAGAACACTTCTCTAAGGACATATATCAGAGAAGTGACCAGGGATATATGCATATAGTTATTCAGAGCAGCATGATGTATAATAGGGAAAAGTTAGTAAAGTCTAAAAGATAGGGAAAAAATAATTGTGGAACACCTGCCCAATGTGGAATGAAGCTGTCATAAAATTTTGTGAAGACCACTTAATAACATGAGGTGATAGTCACAATGTCATGAGGTGCTATTCAGAGTGAGTCATGGATTGAAAAGTAGGATATAAAACTGTACATACATAGGATTCAATTTTTATACATAAATATGCAAGAAAAATTTTCAGGCAAATATATTAAATACTCACAGTTGTTATCTTTGAATGACCAATCCATGGGTGTGTGCGTGCTTAGTCACTCCATCATGTCCGACTCTTCATGATCCCATGGACTGCAGCCCACTAGGTACCTCTGTCCATGGGATTTTTCAGGCAAGAAATACTGGAGTGTGTTGCCAGCTCTTTCTCCAAATCCATGGGTAAATGTACTTAAAAATTTTTTTTCTAAAACGTTCTACAATTAAAAAGTATATTATTAGGGAAAAAATTAACACATAAAATTTTTTCTGGTGGTAACTAGACTCAGGAAAGATAACATAGCTTGAGCCTGCTAACCCTAAGTCATCTTTGGAGGATTCAGTCTTCAACCATCCCTTCTCTCTGGGAATTGGGAATAATTATTATAGCAACTGCTAATATTGAGCAATTACTATGAGCCAGGCATTATGTTAGGCACTTTATTTTCAATGTTGCATTTAATCCTGACAGGAGACCAATAAGGTAGTTACTAGAATTCTTCCCAATTTACATAAAATGAGACTAAGACATTGAGTCTTAAGTGATTCACCTAAGGCTGTTCAGGGATTAAAGCAGAATTCAACCGGGAGTGAGTCTAGCAAACCAAGACTGACTCTAGAGCAAAAACAATTTTATTGATGCAATCTCTGCTTCTCTTAAATCTTTCCCTATTTAAAACAGTTCTTAATATCCAAGCAACTTAGTTTTTCATATTCTGAGCACTTTCAAAGAAAATGACTATTTAGATCTAAGAAGTATATACAGTAAATAGTGATAGAGAATTTATTGTCACTTTGAAGAAGATAGTCACCAGAGCTGGCTACATGGCCTGAGACATGCACGGACAGATAGAGATCACACTTAAAAGGGCTCCACGCTTGATTCAATGCTCTGATGTCACTGTCTTACAATTCTTAGTAATTTTCTAATGAGGAGCCCACATTTTTATTTTGCACAGGGCCTTGCAAATTATGTCACCAGTCCTGCCAGTCACATATGAGTAACTCAGTCTCAAGCCTCATTTAAAAGCATAGCATTTGGGGTTTAGAGTTCTGTTCTTTGCTTTTATTACCTACATGGGCCAGATGCTTGTAGAGAAAGTACTTCCCCTTGTTTCTATGACTCCTCCAATGGAAAGCATGCAAAGTACTAATCATTGTCTACCTGGCCTTCTTGTCCTCAGCACCTCCAATGAGTGCTGTTTGAAATACTGCTCTCTGAGTGTGTGTTCCGTGTATTGCAGGATCTGCTTCATGGGGTCCCAGTGTGTGACCCGGTCTGGTTTTATAGCTAACCAGTATTGTCAGCTTTCAGGGTGAGAGGCAGGTGCCCGCTGTAAGGAAGGCTCAGCATATCTGGAACACCAAGGAATCTTCCAGACCAAAAAATAAAAGCTTCATAGTACGTACTGTTAAATAAGGTAATTCTCAGGGAGAATAGATAGGATTGTGTTCATTACATGGCCCTGCTGTCTTGAATGGAATAGTGGCTGGGACAGTAGTTTGGTAGAAGAAAAACACATTGCTTATAAACTAATTTTCAGCACATTTGGGAGTATTTTGGGCTGCCAGACACCACTTCAGGAGAAACAATGAACTCTCATCTACTTTTCCTCAGAACTGTATAGGATTCCATATGACTAACTTCCTTGTTTGCTTGCCCTTTTAAAATGAGGTTCAGCATAGAATTAAGTTTGGGCCTCTGAGGGAGTAGATGCTTCTGCCAAACCAATGGGTTTCCTACCTAAGAGGGGTGTACAATCATTGTGCCAGTGAGTCGTCCAAGGTCTTGACATGCGCAAGCAGAAACCATGAGGGATAACAGGGAAATAAAATAAGGAAACACATAAGAGACAGTGACAAACAGAATTTAGTATTTGGTCAGTCCCTCTGACCAAATAAAATAACCTCTTTTTGCTGCCTTGGACCATGACAAACACAGATTTTCTCAAATCTGTTGATAACCAGAATCTCTTTAACTGCCAAGGAATTCTGTTGACTGTCTATTCACAGCCCTTGTTCCATCGCTGATGGAGAATGTCCTGTGCTTCAATTCTGGAAAAGGAAAAGGGTTTATGGAAGTTTCTAGAGAAGTTCTAGCTTGCTTTTATGAAAGAGCAATGAGGGAATCAGACCCTCCTGCCTGCTGGAAGTGAACTAGGGAGCTTGCTGCCCCCACTGCTACTGACCACCATTGTGCAGCCCTGAGGAAAGCCAGCCAGAAGCCAAAGTCAGAACCCAGAAGAGCCCCAAGGAGAAGGGACTGCAGAGAAATAGAGTCAAACTTCGGATGGAACTGAGCCTGAAGCCCACCCTCTCCGGCCTTCCCAATATACGAGCCAATGTAGCTCTGTATTGTTTAAGCTTGAGTTGGCCTATCTATTGCTTGTAGCTGAAAGCACAAAATGACCCTTCGAACTAGAGCCAATCTAGGATTTGGAGGAATTGGGCACCAGTTGTTCAGTCGCTCAGTCATGTCCAACTCTGTGACCCCATGGATTGTAGCATGCCAGGCTTCCCTGTCCTTCATCATTTCCCAGAGCTTGCTCAAACTCATGTCCATTGAGTCGGTGATGCCATCCAATCATTTCATCCTCTGTCATCCTCTTCTCCTTCTGCCTTCAATCTTTCCCAGCATCAGCGTCTTTTCTAAGGAGTCAGCTCTTCGC
Organism: Bison bison bison; assembly: GCF_000754665.1. Taxonomy (NCBI): domain Eukaryota; kingdom Metazoa; phylum Chordata; class Mammalia; order Artiodactyla; family Bovidae; genus Bison; species Bison bison. The sequence goes on along the minus strand of NW_011494936.1, from coordinate 3,657,739 downwards.
ATCAGGTGGCCAAAGTATTGGAGCTTCAGCTTCAGCACCAGTCCTTCCAATAAGTATTCAGGGTAGATTTCCTTTAGGATTGACTGGTTTGTTCTCTTTGCAGTCCAAGGGACTCTCAAGAGTCTTCTCCAACATCACAGTTCAAAAACATCAATTCTTCAGCGCTCAGCTTTCTTTATGGTCCAACTCTCACATCCGTACATGACTACTGGAAAAACCGTAGCTTCGATTATACAGACCTTTGTTGGCAAAGTAATGTCTCTGCTTTTTAATATGCTGTCTAGGTTTGTCATTGCTTTTCTTCCAAGGAGCAGGTATCTTTCCAACCTAATTATTTACTATTATTACAAATTAATTATTTACAAATTATTTTGTGCAAATCCCAAGTTCCCCAACATCAGTTTTCTCATTTAGTAAAGAAACATGTCATTGTTGTATACATACATGAGCTCTTACTCTTTAAGATGCTGTGTGCGTGCTAAGTCGCTTCAGTCTTAACTGACGCTTTGTGACCCCATGGACTGTAGCCCACTAGGCTACAGGATTCTCCATGGGATTCTCCAGGCAAGAATACTGGAGTGGGTTGCCATGCCCTCTTCCAGGGGATCTTCCTGACCCAGAGATCAAACCCACAACTTTTATGTCTCCTGCATTGGCAGGTGGTTTTTTGTTTGTTTGTTTTTTTACCACTGCTACTGCCAAGTCACTTCAGTCATGTCCGACTCTGTGCGACCCCATAGACGGCAGCCCACCAGGCTCCCCTGTCCCTGGGATTCTCCAGGCAAGAACACTGGAGTGGGTTGCCATTTCCTTCTTCAATGCAGGAAAGTGAAAAGTGAAAGTGAAGTCACTCAGTCGTGTCTGACTCTTATCGACTCCATGGACTGCAGCCCACCAGGCTCCTCCATCCATGGGATTTTCCAGGCAAGAGTACTGGAGTGGGGTGCAATTGCCTTCTCCAAACGAGTTCCACCTGGAAAGCCCTAGTTTTAAGATAGGTAAGTTTATAATGTGTTCGCTTTCATTTTAGATACACGTATATGAATAGTTTTCGAGTCATGTTTGTCATCACTCCATGCCTCTGCTTTTGTCTTTCTTTTAACCCCTTGCTGTTGTTATTGTTGTATTAGTTGCTCAGTTATGTCCAACCCTTTGTAACCCCATGGACTGTAGCTCACCAGAATCCTCTGTCCATGGAATTCTCCAGGCAAGAATACTGGAGTGGATAGCCATTCACAATACTTTAGTTTGAGTTTCCCTATTTTTTTCTCCTTCCCCTTCATCAATTGTACGTAGCATCTCATAGATGTGTAGGAGACAGTGACAGAGTTGTCATTTTTTTTCCTCATTCAGCATTTCCCCAAAATACCAAGCAAAAGAATACAGTACATTCTTTTTTAAAAATATTTATTTATTTACGGCTGTGTTGGGCCTTCCTTGCTATGCAGGCTTTTCTCTAGTTGCAGTGAGCAGGGGCTACCCTCTAGTTTTGGTGTGCAGGCTTCTCATTGCAGTGGTTTCTCTTGTTGCAGAGCCTGGCTTTAGGGAGAGAGGGCTTCAGTGGCCTCAGCTCCCCAGCTCTAGAGCACAGACTCAATAGTTGTGGTGCACAGGCTTAGCTATTCAGCTGCATGTGGAATCTTCCCTGGCCAGGGATCAAACCCATGTCTCCTGCCTTGAAAGGAGGATTCTTTACCGCTGAGTCACCAGGGAAGCCCTATAGTGCGTTATTGAAAGTATCTCATTGAAACCCAACCCTCACTTCTGTTCTGTGCATGGAACAGAAATCTGAGATGCAGTACTGAAGTAACTTTTTGGGGGGCAGAAAGAAATTTGTCTAATTCCAGAATAGCCCAAGTGTGTGGTATACTTATCCTCCTAGAAGGTAAATGAAATTGTCAAAGACATGTAATGGATTGGTAGAATTTTAAATGGAAATTGTGTGTGTTTTCAGAAATGCACTAACTTGTGATCATTCACTGCAGAGGGAAATGAAACTGAAGTGAGGAAAGAAAAATCTAGTCTGTGAAAAATACACAAATGCAAAGCAAAGAGCCATCAAGATTCTGGGAGACCCACTGGTCAATTAAGTACCATGTAAAGATTTCCAATTTTCTTGTAGTAAATTATTTATTTAGCTCTTGCACACCATCAATATATTTTATAAGTTTAATACCCAAATTATAGCTGGCCCACCCATTTATGGCCCCATAAATGAGTCCTGACTTACCAATGTGAATTCTTGTTCCTGGCAGTGTCAGATTTAGATTGGATTTGGATCTATTGCTTTTATCCTTATCAGACATTTCGAGGCTGATATTTTATTGCTATATTTAAAATGGAAAGTGCTTTAAAATAGACTTGGGAGGGAGCACAACTGATTCCTGCCCCGATATGTCATTTCCTGACTTAACATCCTACTATAATCTAGGTTAAAGGGTTGGAAGTCCACATAGAATCCTTCTCTACTGAAGATTTCCCCCCACACAGAGAATTTTCCTGGAGGAAAGTGAGTGATTATAAAAAGAACGACTTTAATCTTAAGTAAGAGTAGCTGGAGCTTAAGTAGTAAAACTGACAGGCAATTTCCATGCCTATATAGTTTGTAAGTCAAATGAATAATAAAGAATATAAATGAAACACATCTAGCCATTTCTTAAGTGTTAAAGTGTATATGGCACTAAATTGCCAAGGCTTGTTTTTCAAGGGCTGAATTTTGTAAAATATGTAGAACCAACCAATAAATTAACGGCAGAATAGAAGACTAACAAATCAAACCTAGGCAACAGCTTCCACTTACAGTTATAAAAAGTATTATAGCTCTGAGATGAGAAACTCCATGGTTACAAATATGAAAACAAACGCAAGAGATGACTGATGGTGCCTCAAATTATAATAATATCAGATGGTGGTTTTAGGCCTTTGAAAAAAAAAGTTACCCAAATGACTTTTTTTTTAACCTTTTTACAATACTTTTTTTTTTTAACTTGGCTACTGTTCTTTTAAAATAATTTTTATAGAAAGTTTTTTAGTGGTCTGTAATATAAACTTGAATATGAGGTTCACGAGAACCAGATTAGCTCTGTTGAAGGAAGAGGGACATGAGTTCTCAGCCCTTGTAGTAGCCCTAAGAGACAACAAGTACAAGACACTCCTTGGAGCTTATGTTCTCACTTGAAAAATGAGCCCATCTCATAGAAACAGAGTGGGGGAAAGTGCTTTGGAGGAGAAACATGCTATTTGGTATGAAGAGAAATTATTGAGAAAAAAGAAGGAAGCTTTGAAGAACTCAGAGTCATTTTTAAAAATCTGTAGCTTTAAAGGTTTACAGTTCCAGCCACAGCCCTCCAGCCCCAACACTGCCCCTGCACACCTTCCTTCAGGCCAGTCACACAAATTAAAATGTGGCATTCCTTGTGCAAAAATGGGATCAAACTGAGCCTCCTGCATTGGTAGGCGGATTCTTTACCACTGAGCCACCAGGGAAGCCCCTTATGCCCTGTGCAATAGAGCAGATTTCAGTGAGTGTTCACTGTTGCCAAATTTTAAAAGTTGGATGGCAATGAATAAATGTTTTCATTTATTGTATTACCTGGGCAGAACTTTAGTGGGAGAAGGCAAGTTACTTTTTAAAAACCATGGACTAGAAATTTAAAAATATTTTTTATGTACAATGCTACTTTATGTGAGTAGTGAAAGAGTTCACCTTTGAAGAAATAGCAGGTTTTGGATGAAACCCATGCATTTCCATATTCCATGCAACCTGGTGCTTAAATCTAGAGAGGAAAAAATGACTAGGCTGTGGAAGCATAAGGAATAGGAGTGAGTATATTAAGATTTCTTAAATATTCCTGGAACATAGGCAGGTATTTGGAAACTCTTTTTACTCACTGAAGAATGATGCCTGAGGGATAAAAAGACCTTTTTCCATTTTTTGCTATTTTCCTCATTTCCCTTTCTCTTCCCAGCCTAGCATTCCTAGAGTTCCCAGGTTTATAAAATACTTAATGAAAAAACAAGACCACATAGCTGCTCTTGTTGGTCCATGATTTTTTTTTTCTTATTTTGCACCTATATAGAAATATTTTCAGTTCAACTGTAAAAATTAGTAACTGTCTGAGTTAGGAGGGGGAAAAGTAGATGATATCATCTTCTGCTTTTTGAAGCTTCAGAATGCCACCTTCACAGAGCCTGCTAACCAAATCCCTTCCCTGGGAGATGTGAGATCAGAAGATTGAACTTCCAAGTTCCCCGCAGATTTAAGCACCAAACTCTCAGGGAGTGAATAAAAGACTACATCCTTGCAGAGAGTCCAGTTTTCTTCAGCACTTTACAGATTCAGTATGCTGGATGGAGCACAAGGACATCCTTCTGCAGAGGTTAGGAAACTCAGGCCATCCTTTATCACATTGATAACTTGGTGGCAGCTGGGGAGTACATTCCTCACTTTGTTCATAATCCCCATGAATTAACCCTTGAATGTAGCTAAACTCCAACTCAAATCATTTTATTAGGCCCTATTTATGTCTTTCCTGGAAATCTATATGAACATCATTCTTCCTTCCTGGCTGGTAGGCAGCCTGTTGTGCTCTGAAAGTGAAAGTTTCTCAGCGTGTCTGACTCTTTGCAACCCTATGGACTATACAGTCCATGGAATTCTCCAGGCCAGATTACTGAAGTGGGTAGCCTTTCCCTTCTTCGGGGATCTTCCCAACACAGAGATCAAACCCAGGTCTCCCGCACTGCAGGTGGATCTTACCAGCTGAGCCACAGGGAAGCCCAAGAATACTGGAGTGGGTAGCCTATCCCTTCTCCAGCAGATCTTCCCCATCCAGGAGTCAAACTTGGGTCTCCTGCATTGTAGTCAGATTCTTTACCTGAGCTATCAGGGAAGACTTGTAATTCAGGGGGAAGGAAGCTGGAGATACTGACAGGTAAATATTTAATAGTGAAAGGAACGTTCTCTCTTCAGATCCATACTCTTTTCCTTCATATCTTTTGGAGCTAAATACTTTGGAATAAAAGTAGCTTCTCAAAACCTAAAATACATTCAGAAGAGGCAAATCCTCAGAGACAGAGAGTAGATTAGTGGTTGCCAGGGGATGGGGAAAGAGGAAATGAGGGGTTATCACTTAATGAGTTTGAGGTGCTCTTTGGTGATGATGAAAAAGCTTTGAAAACTAGGGACAAAGTGGTGATTGTACAACACTGTGAATGCACTGAATGCCACTGAATTTAACACCGTGGAAGGGTTAGTTCTATGTTATGTGAATTGAGCCTCAATTTCTTACAAAAGTAAAACACTTCTCACAGACTTCACTCACTTTTCATTCTACAGCCAATTTTCTTATGAGACAGAGGTTCAGGGATATGTTCTAAGAAAATTCACATCACCAAATGGGTCTAAAGAAAAGAGTTTAACAATTAACCGATTAGTCCATTCAATAGCTATTATTTGAGACAGAAGAGTGTTTTTTCTCAACTACCTAAAAAGACTTCATAGAATTGATGCTTTCAAATCATAGTATTGGAGAAGACTCTTGAGAGTCCCTTGGACTGCAAGGATCAAGCCAGTCAATCCTAAAGGAAATCAACACTGATTGGAAGGACTGATGCTGAAGCTGACGCTCCAATACTTTGGCCACCTGATGCAAAGAGCTGACTCACTGGAAAAGACCCTGATGCTGGGAAAGATTGAGGGCAGGAGGAGAAGGGGACAACAGAGGATGAGATGGTTAGATATCATCACCAACTGAAGGGCACGAATCTGAGCAAAATCTGGGAGATAGTGGAGGACAGGGAGCCTGGCATGCTGTAGTCCATGGGGTCGCAAAGAGTTGGACACTACTTAGTGACTGAACAACAACAACAATATCTTCCCTAGGTAAAGATAGTAAATACATCTCTCTCTAAATGAGATTTCCTCACACAGCAAGAACCACACCAGGACGGAGCTACCAGAAGTAGGAGCGTCATGTCGTGCTAGGAACTCATGTGTAAATGGCTTTGGCTGTTTGAGGGAACATCTCTGTTGGCCAGAATGACAGGGCCCCGTAGGATGCCCAGTGGCCCATCCCCAGTGACTAACTCGATTACTTTGTCCCACTTCAAAGGATCAGGCAACAGACGTGAGTGGCACCCGTCATCCCTTCAGTGTGAGCTGGACCCACCAGACCCACAGTGCTTGACTTGTAATGCAGGTGCTACATGAGCCAGTAATTAAAGAAATGTCCAAGTTACATGTGCCAGACTATTACACAATCCAGCCCTGATGGGGGCTTAAATATACTATTTATGAATGTTCCACTCTGTCAAATGCATGCAAAGCAGAACTGCTAAGGTATGAGCTAATTGACTTGATCAATGTTTCTAGTTCTCGCCAAATCTTTATTTTTGAAAAAAACAGCCAAACCCTGTCTACATTTTAAAAGTATATATTCAGTTAGACTCTTTCATCACAGCAATTGTGACAGATACATAACCCCGACTGGCTTGGTGCCTTAACTGCATGGACTTCCGAATCTCCATAAACCCTTATTTACTAACCCACAACTGCCCAGCTGCATGTCCATTCTAAGGTTTAGATTTGCCTGGTATATAATTAGAGATGAACTGTTGGTTTGTTTTCCAGTAAAAACATATAGCATACAATAAAATTGAGAAAACCTGTCAGCACTTTTTGTAATATCATAGATGTATAGAACCAGAGACCATAGGGAGCTTATATTCCAAATGTCCTCATTTTTAAAATGAAGCGCAGAGAGATTAAATGACTTCTCCAAAGTCCTAGTGGGTTAGTGATGGTGTCAGACTAGAAGCCAAGTCTCTGATTCCACTTTGTTGGTTGTGATCTACCACACTGCACTTCCTCACTTAAGAAGCTCTGAAGCCAAGAAATGATGCAATTCCAGAAATATACCATGATATCACATTTTAAATTATTTTTCCACAAAGAGTATAACGAAAAAAAAAAAAAACCCGCAACAGTACCTTAGAAATCTGTATCACGTCTCACACATGCCTCTCCCCTGGCATTAGGCAAACCCAGAAGGCCTAGGCCTTGTTGAAACCTTAAAACAAACCAGGCCAATTTTGAGGTCTAGACAGGCCCCAGACAGGGTTTCCCGAAGCTTTGAAATGCGATTTTAGAACTGGATAATTTAGAGGCAATTTAACCCAGAGACCAAACTGACATTCAGAACATTTATTTTGAAAACATTTTTAAAGCATCTCTTCACCCCTTTAAAACAGGATTTTGTGCTTTACTTGGGGCAGACCAACTGAAATTGCGGTGATTAAGGTTCAGATTCACTAACTCTTGGTAAGTTCTAAACACAAAAACTGCAGCCCCCTTCCCAGTCCACTTACCCCCTTCCCAGTCCACTTACCCAGGATCCAGGAGAAACTTGCTTTGTCAAAAAAGATTCCAAAAATCATGTTCAACTTTTACATTGTTTCCACAGCAGTGAAGGGTTATATTTTTAGGTTATATTTATTCAAGAGTCCCAGGAACAATTTTGACTACAACTTTTGTTCATGGCAGCCAAATTCTCCACTTATGCTAAAGATTATTGCTGCAGAACTCAGTCTCACAATTAGTGATTTTTCTTTTTAAGTGAAAAAGCGAGTGCTCTCCCGATTTCTGTTTTAGGAGACAAAAACTGAGCCATAGTCTCCTCCTCTATAAAGCAACCAGGAGCCACAATTAGAAGATACCAGAAATTCTATCACAATCTAAATGCTGCATATGAAGTGGAATTCTCAGTATGTGGGGAAAGCAATCATTTCTTATTCAGATTCATTTTCTTTAAGGATACAGCTCAGCAAATCAGAGTAATTTTATTTTTCAAATAAATGTTCCTGTTAGATGGGACAGGTTAGCCAAAGGTATCTGAGAGCGTCAGAATATGCTATGTCACAAATGAGAGTAAATAAATGATTCTTAAAGTTTAGATCTTGAGAAAGCACAGTTCAACTCTCTCAACAATGCATGATTCTCATTAATTATCTTAAAATATAAGTGTAGAAAATAGCATCAGGCTGTGATGGCTCTGCAATCTCTGGGCTCCTTCTTTTAATTCTTATTCGTCATTTTAAATTCAGCTTTTTAAGTCTTAGTCCGATTGCCCTTCGGGAACAATAAAGTGGCAATTAGGTAGGACAAAGGCATGGAATAGACACAATTACTTATTGCCATAGTAAAAGAAAAAAGATGGGTCTATGAACCTATCAAGAAAACCTGCAAAATGGAATGGGCAGCTGGACCTTATGAAAAATATATCCAAATATTTGCAGAATGTATTTTTGGCTACCTCCCTATAGAGATATTAAAACCATTTTCTTTTATTGGAGAATTTACTACCATTACATTTTATATTAATTTAATGACTTTGATCAGGCAATCATCATTTATTCGCCTAAATTACCAGTCCCTTAATACTTCATTGGGAAAGAGAAAATATTTCATAGAACATGAGGCAAAGCCTCTAATTACTATTAGAGCATAATTTAAAACAACTTCAACAGGTATTATAATTTTGACCAATTGGGTTACTAATCTGGAGAATCAATTATCTCCCAGACCCCTTCAATTTGCTGCCTCCTTTAATTGGCAGTGGCTGTCCAATTACACATCTGGCATAGTCATAATATTTGCATCTGTAAATAGCCAACCAATCAGCCAACTGAGCCTGGTTATCAGGTAACAATCATGTAGTTTTGAAAACTTTGATATATTTGTGGGTCAAATTATTTCTGTAATTTGGCTCAAATTATTCACAAACTTTTTCTCCTCCCACCATTCATCTTAAAATTTCTAAATTTTAAAGAAATTTTATTCACATAATTCATTGGTTTCCCTCCTTTCTCTGATCCCAATTTCAAGACACTCAATCTCAAAAAAAAAAAAAAAAAATCAAAGGGAACAACCTGCTCATGGCAAAAACAGAAAGTTAAATACCACCCAATGCTGTAAGGTGAAACTAGTACAGTCTTGTACTACCAATCACAACGTTAATTATGCAAGCCTTTGAGAAGCAACAGGGCCACGAGGGTCATAAAATGGCCATTCTCTTTGATCCTATAAGACCATGTCTAGAGTTTTATCCTGGGGAAATAATGCCATAGAGGAAAGAAATCTACTTTCCAATGGTGTTCTTTCCAATGCTGACTTTAACAAACAGCAACAACAGTAAAAACACAAACAAAAACTGAAACAAAAAGATCTACATATAGAGTAATATTTAAATAACTCACATCAAGTAAAAAAGTAGCCATTCAAAATGGAAATGACTGACGGTGAGGAAAAATACGGAAAGTGTCTATGGCATTAAGTGAACTAAGTAAACTAAAATGAAATGATTGCAACAATGTACAGATGCTGCCCATATTCCTCCTACACATCAAAAGAAGTACAATGTGATATAATCTCTAACAGCAAAACCAAGATTCTTTGTGACCTAAAGAGGAGCTATCACACCCATTTGGGAGGCTGGAGATGGCATGGAAGCTTGCATTCAAGGGCTCCAGAAAGTTGAGAAGGGGTTACCATAGTTCAGTGCCAAGGAAAAGGTGTGCTATACCTGGGCACCATCAAGGATCCCATTTGGCTGACTTGGGGGCATGTAAACAGGAAAGGTGATCCACCTGCCTGGAAGGCGAGGCCAGCATCTTACTGGGAAGAGCTAAAGGTTAAGGTTTATTTCTGCAAACAGTGAGGGAAGATAAACATTTAGAAAAGAGGGAGGCTGTATGCTCTTGGCAGACAATTGGGGGAACTGGGTTTGAATCTCGCCTCTGTCCTGTGGTACCTTTTTGGTCTTGGGCAAGTGCCTTAAGCATTTTGAGACCCGATTTTCTCATCTCTGTAATGGTAGTCATACCTACTTATTAGGGTGATTGTGGGAATTAAAGGCAATATATATAAAGTACCTGATACCTAACAAGTACTGCACAAATTGTACTTATTGTTGTTATTAATAAGAGTAATCTGATATGAGAAAGCAGTATGGATAAGAGTAAGGAATAGAAGATGCTAAGAGAGTCACTTTAAGTACTTCCTCTGCTGGATTATAATACAAGGAAAAGTGGTGTCTGAAGTAAGGTGATGTCTGTGACAAATGAAAAGATGGCACAGAGTCAAGAAACACCGTGGAGAGGGACTTTTCTGGTGATCCAGGTCCAATGGTTAAGACTCTGTGCTTCCAGTAAAGGGGACCTGGGTTCAGTCACTGGTCGGGGAACTAGGATCCCACATGCCATGAAGCAAATAGGCCCATGTGCCATAACTACTGAGCCTGTGTGCCACAACTAGAAAATCCATGAGCTGCAATGAAAGATCTGTATGAAGCAACAAAGACCCCCGTGCTATAACTAACACCCAACGCAGCCAAATAAATAATTAAAAAAAAGAAAGAAAGAAACACCATGGAGGAGGAACCCATAGGGCTGGGTCAGGATGAAGCCAGGTTTGATGGGTATGAAGTTCATATAATCAAGAATCTTATATGATTCTTTTATAAAGAAAAACAATAAAGTGTTAAGTATAAAAGTTATAGTAATACTAATTGTTGGGCTAATAACTGGGCTTCCCTGGTACCTTAGCTGGTAAAGAATCTGCCTGCAATGCAGGAGACCCAGGTTCGATCCCTTAGTGGGGAAGATCCCCTGGAGAAGAAAATAGAAATGCACTCCAATATTCTTGCCTGGAAAATCTCATGGACAGAGGAGCCTGGCAGGCTACAGTCCATGGAGTGGCACAGAGCTGGACATAAGTTAGCAACTAAACCATAAGTGTGAACATTTATTTAGAATGAGAAAAAGATCATAACAAATAACAAAATCGAGAAACCTGACAAACACCACTAGTGTCACAAAACATATTTTTAAAAATGAACTGCCTGACAAACCTCTAGAATTCCTATCTTTGTACATTTTTGGCTGTACACTGGATTGCATCTTCATATGGCCAATATCTTATAATACAATTTCCTATGGAAAGACTAGGAAGAAACCTCAGTCTCTCTTTTAGCATGGGTGATCACAATTTGTTTTCTATTAATGTTAGTTTTAAAATTTTTTGGCTCATAACTCATTATTAGTGCTGTCATGTAAATTTTTAGGCTTGTTTAAAGTTGCAAAACATTTCTAGTAAGTTTCCTTTATGTGTAAATTGTTAAAGATGAACCTAATATTTACAGACCTGCTATCAGTTTGTGCCATACAAACATAGGCTGATGAACTCTATTTTTCATTATTCATATTGCTGTTGTTCAGTCACTAAGTTGTGTCCTATTTTTTGCAACCCCATGGACTGCAGCGCGCCAGGCTCCCCTGCCTTCACCATCTCCCGGAGTTTGCTCCAATTCATGTCCTCTGTGTCAGTGATGCCAACCAACCATCTCATCTTCTTTTGCCCTCTCCTCCTCCTGCCCTCAGTCTTTCCCAGAATCAGCATCTTTTCCAATGAGTTGGCTCTTCATATCAGGTGGCCAAAGTACTGTAACTTCAGCTTCAGTATCAGTCCTTCTAATGAATATTCAGGACTGATTTCCTTAAGGATTGACTGGTTTGAATTCCTTGCTGTCCAAGAGACTCTCAATAGTCTTCTCCAGCACCACAATTCAAAAGTATCAATTCCTCAGTTCTCAGCCTTCTTTATGGTCCAACTCTCACATCCATCAGAGAAGACGATGGCACCCTACTCCAGTACTCTTGCCTGGAAAATCCCATGGACGGAGGAGCTTGGTGGGCTGCAGTCCATGGGGTTACT
>NW_011494936.1:3640198-3645869 GCF_000754665.1 Bison bison bison | reverse complement strand
ATCCATACATGACTACTGGAAAAACCATAGCTTTGACTAGACGGACCTTTGTTGGCAAAGTAATGTCTCTGCTTTTTAAAAATATGCTGTCTAGGTTTGTCATAGCTTTCCTTTCAGGGAGCAAGCGTCTTTTAATTTCATGGCTACATTCACCATCTGCAGTGATTTTGGAGCCCAGGAAAATATAATCTGTCACTGTTTCCATTGTTTCCCCATCTATTTCCCATGAAGTGATGGGACAGATGCCATGATCTTAGTTTTTTGAATGCTGAGTTTTAAGCCACCTTTTTCACTCTCACCTTCATCAAGAGGCTGTTGGTGTGTTCTCCTTACAAAAGAAAAGAAAATGTACGGTGGATTCATAATTGCATACACTACATTTTAGAGTACATTCTTGATAGGAGAGAACTATTACGTTGACCAGGTGTTGATGAGAAGTGACTCCTTGGCTTACAACTTTACATACCAGGCAACTGAACGTTCCGCACATTCACGCTGTGTTTTCCTCCCACCCGCACAGCATGATGCACTTCTGGCCTGGCTTCTTTATGTTATAAGATCAATGATTCAGCACACTGGGCAGTAGGAATATACTGGAAGGCATTCCCTATTTTGGGACAACTTGCACTAACTAAATATAAACAGAAGTGCCTCCAGAACACATAAACATGTCCCATTAAACCCAAATGAATGAATCCCCAAGCTCAATTTGACAACCCTCTTGCCCAGTCTCCAACTTGGCACCTGACAAGAGGGCAAGTGTGGCTGAGGAGAGGGCACAGTGCAAAGAACGTCAGCTGAAATATCTTATTTTCCCCAATTTTACAAAAAACATATGCTTTTACAAAAACACATTGTTGGGCTGCTGCCAGAGACCTGTGCACAAGAGAAGCCCTGAACTAAAGCTTCATCTGCTTCATGGAAAATGTCTCTTTCAGCAGTGATTGAATATTGTAAGTAGACAATGGAGCAGGCAGTAAGGTTAGGAGTACCAGTAAGTGGGAAAATTATAATGCCATTAAGGCAAGAAAGAAAGTCAAAGTGAAAAGGATGGGGTTAGTTTTGTTGTAGAATGGTTAAGAAAAAATATAATCGCAAGTTTTCTCATAACTATGGTGAGTTTAAGATTCTGTGGAACTTCCAAGACCTGAAAAGTCTGTGGGACTGTCAAGGTTGTAAAATTACTTAAAGAGGGCCTAAAATGAGAAATTCTCTGAGTAACTGAAAATATTCTTCTGAGTTCTCAGCCTGTACCTACAATATTTATTTCCATTTTTGACTCTTTCATTAATTCCTAACTTGGCCAGTCTACCATCTACTGAAAGCAAACATTCTTGTACTGATAGTTGCTAAACAACAGCAACAAAAACCTGTACCCTGAGATTATGGTGGTTGGGGTGTGGGTAAGGAATTTGACATAAAGCTTCGGTAAAACTGCAAAGTCCTACTTTCTATTCTGTGTTAAATAATTCACGGAGCCTTCGGTGTTTTTAAAAGAGTCCTATATGACACAGAACCAGCAGGAATCTCCATTTACTGTTCTTTCTCTGCCAATTCTAGCTTGGAATAAAAATAAAAGAGATGATAGATAGTTCGCTTATTATCTTGGTCTTCATTTAGACCATTCTGTCTACAGTGCAAACGGAGTAATCAGAGGATGAATCAACAGTGAGAGCCGTTGTGGCTGCTGTACACGACTGTAAATTCATGCTCATTGAGGCTGACATTGCTTGACAGTCTATTTTTCATGTATATTACTTTTGCTATCTATTTGAGTCTTTGTCTATTGATAGTTAATGCATCTTCTGTATTGTTCCACGTAGCAATTGTGGTTATCTGGTAACAATACAATGATATAAGGAATTAAACATTAGTAGGCAATTTATAAGAGAGCTGAAATTTTACATTCCAATAGATAAAATTGAAAAATGGAACACATAAAAGGCAATAAGAATTGGAAGGCTGTTTCTCACTGACTGTGTAAATCAGAATCTCTGAATCATTTTAGTGTTGTCTAAGGATTAACAGAAGTTAAAACCTTAATGTCGCCAATGGAAACTGGGGAATACTAGCTGGCATGAAAAGAAAACTGTAAAACAATCTTTGTTTTGCCCTTTGGGGAGAAAACCTCGAGTAACTGGTCTGGTTTCAACTGATAAGATAAGAAAAAGAGTAAACTGGTGGGGGTATCTGAACCAACTCTAAACATATCATTCTTGTAGGATTTGATAATACTCATTAAAAAAAAAACCTATTCTCTTTATTGTTCATTTCTGATGGAGGCATGTGTCTTGTGCTAGTTGCTGGATTTATTATTATCTGTATCATAGATCTGTAGTTTCATAATGTAGGGAGAAATCTCTTATCACAAAATTCTGGTCTAAATAGATTTAAGATCTTAATCTTGCCCACAAAGCCTGTTCTCATGGAGCTGGCTTTCCTTCAGCCCAAAATGATCATCAGTCCTCCTCTGTGCCAGCCGTTGGCCAGGCAAGGCAACAAGGGTCTGACACAGTGCGGCAGTCATAGAAAGAGATGGATGCTAAGTGGTCTGTTTAGCATTGCTAACTAGTGGTCTAACCCTAACCACATTTCTGATAAAATGTGGTCCACTGGAGAGGGAAATTGCAAACCACTTCATTATTCTTGCCTTGAGAACCCCATGAACAGTATGAAAAGGCAAAAAGATAGGACACTGAAAGATGAGCTTCCCAGGTTGGTAGGTGCGCAATATGCTACTGGAGATAGGTGGAGAAATAACTCCATAAAGAATGAAGAGATGGAACTAAAGCAAAAACAACATCCAGTTGTGGATGTGACTGGTGATGGAAGTAAAGTCTGATGTTGTAAAGAACAATATTGCATAGGAACCTGGAATGTTAGGTCCATGAATCAAGGTAAATTGGAAGTGGTCAAACAGGAGATGGCAAGAGTAAACACTGACATTTTAGAAATCAGTGAACTAAAATGGACTGGAATGGGCGAATTTAACTCAGATGACTATTACATCTACTACTGTAGGCAAGAATTCCTTAGAAGAAATGGAGTAGCCTTCATAGTCAACAAAAGAGTCTGAAATGCAGTACTCGGGTACAATCTCAAAAATGACAGAATGATCTCTGTTCATTTCCATGGCAAACCATTCAATATCACAGCAATCCAAGTCTATGCTCCAACCAGTAATGCTGAAGAAGCTGAAGTTGAACAGTTCTAAGACCTAGAAGACCTTCTGGAACTAACACCCAAAAAAGATGTCCTCTTCAATATAGGGGACTGGAATGCAAAAGTAGGAAGTCAAGAGATATCTGGAGTAATGGCAAATTTGGCTTTGGAGTACAAAATGAAGCCGGGCAAAGGCTAACAGAGTTTTGCCAAGAGAATGCACTGGTCATAGCAAATAGCCTCTTCCAACAACACAAGAGAAGACTCTACACATGGACATTACAAGATGGTCAATACCAAAATCAGATTGATTATATTCTTTGCAGCCAAAGATGAAAAAGCTCTATACAGTCAGCAAAATTAAGACCAGGAACTGACTGTGGCTCATATCATAAACTCCTTATTGCCAAATTCAGACTTAAATTGAAGAAAATAGGGAAAACCACTAGACCATTCAGGTATTGACCTAATTCAAATCCCCTCTGATTATACAGTGGAAGTGACAAGTAGATTACAAGGATTAGATCTGATAGAGTGCCTGGAGAACTAGAATGGAGGTTTGTGACAATGTACAGGAGGCAGTGATCAAAACCACCCCCAAGAAAAAGAACTGAAAAAAGGCAAAACGGTTGTCTGAGGAGGCCTTACAGATACCTGAGAAAAGAAGAGAAGCTAAAAACAAAAGAGAAAAGGAAAGATATACCCATTTGGATGTAGAGTTCTAAAGAATAGCAAGGAGAGATAAGAAAGTTTTCCTTGGTGATCAATGCAAAGAAATAGAGGAAAACAGTAGAATGGGAAAGCCTAGAGATCTCTTCAAGAAAATCAGAGTTACCAAGGGAACATTTCATGCAAAGATGGGCACAATAAAGGACAGAAATGGTATGGACCTAACACAAGCAGAAGATATTAAGAAGGGGTGCCAAGAATACACAGAAAAACTATACAAAAAAGATCTTCGTGACCCAGATAACCACAATGGTGTGATTACCCACCTCGAGCCAGACATCCTGGAGTGCAAAGTCAAGTGGGCCTTAGGAAGCATCACTATGAACAAAGCTAGTGGAGGTGATAGAATTCCAGTTGAACTATTTCAAATCCTAAATGATGATCCTGTTAAAGTGTTGTGCCCAATATGCCAGCACATTTGGAAAACTCAGCAGTGGCCACAGGACTGGAAAAGGTCAGTTTTCATTCCAATCTCAAAGAAAGGCAATGCCAAAGAATGCTCAAACTACAGCATAATTGCACTCATCTCACATGCTAGCAAAGTAATGCTCAAAATTCTCCAAGCCAGGCTTCAGCAATACACGAACCATGAACTTCCAGATGTTCAAGCTGGATTTCAAAAAGGCAGAGGCCAGAGATCAAATTGTCAACATCCATTGGATCATCGAAAAAGCAAGACAGTTCGAGAAAAATATCTACTTCATTTTAATAACTACGCCAAAGCTTTTGACTGTGTGGATCACAGCAAAGTGTGGGAAATTCTTAAAGAGATGAGAATACCAAACCACCTGACCTGCCTCCTGAGAAATCTGTATGCAGGTCAAGAAGCAACAGTTAGAACTGGACATGGAACAACAGACTGGTTCCAAATTGGGAAAGGAGTACATCAAGGCTGTATATTGTCACCCTGCTTATTTAACTTACATGCAGAATACATCATGTGAAATGCTGGGCTATCGGAAGCACAAGCCGGAATCAAGATTGCTGAGAGAAATATCAATAACCTCAGATACGAAGATGACACCACCCTTGTGGCAGAAAGCAAAGAAAAACTAAAGAGCCTCTTGATGAAAGTGAAAGAGGACAGTGAAAAAGTTGGCTTAAAACTTAACATTCAAGAAACTAAGGTTAGGGCAGCTGGTCCCATCACTTCATGGCAAATAGACGGAGAAAGAATGGAAACAGTAGGAGACTATTTTTTGCAGGGCTCAAAAATCCTGAAGATGGTGACTGTAGCCATGAAATTTCTCCTTGGAAGAAAAGCTATGACCAACCTAGACAGCATATTAAAAAGCAGAGACATTACTTTGCCAACAAAGGTCTGTCTAGTCAAAGCTACGGTTTTTCCAGTAGTCATGTATGGATGTGAGAGTTGGACCATAAGGAAAGCTGAGTGCCTAAGAATTGATGCTTTTGAACTGTGGTGTTGGAGAAGACTCGAGAGTCCTTTGGGCTGCAAGGAGATCCAACCAGTCAATCCTCAAGGAAATCAGTCCTGAATATTCACTGGAAGGAGTGATGCTGAAGCTGAAACTCCAATATTTTGGCCACCTTATACAAAGAACCAACTCATTGGAAAAGACCCTGATGCTGGGAAAGATTGAAGGCACAAGGAAAATGGGACAAAAGAGGAGGTTGGATGGCATCACTGACTCAATGGACATGAGTTTAAGCAAGCTCAGGGAGTTGGTGATGGACAGGGAAGCCTAGCAAGCTGCAATCCATGGGGTCGCAAAGAGGGGGACACGACTGAGCGACTGAACTAAACTGAACTAGTGGT
>NW_011494936.1:3628677-3640098 GCF_000754665.1 Bison bison bison | reverse complement strand
GAACTAGTGGTCTAGCTAGTGTTGTAACAGTTTGCCCCAGAACTTTGTGGCTAAAAACAACAACAATGATTTTATCATCTCTCATGTTTTCTGAAGGTCAGAATTTGGGAAGGGCTTGCCAGGCAGTATAGCTAGGCAGGGACCTATCATAGCTGTAGTCAGATGGTGGTTGGAGCCTCAAAAGCAGAGGAGCAAAGTAGGTGAGAGTTGGCCAAGAGTCCCTGTTGCTTTCTGTCTCAGGGCCTATGTGGTTCCTCCCCATGTGCTAGTGTGGGCTTTCCCACAACATGAAGGCCTTTTGCTGATGAGTTCCAAGGGGTGAGATGGAAGCTGAACCACCTTTTATGGATTAGCCTTGGAAGTCACAGGATGACACTTTCACATTCCATTGGTCAGAACAGTCACAGAAGTCAAATTTCAAGGGAAAGAGACATAGACTCACCTCTCAATAGGAAAAATGTCAAAGAATTTGGGGATCTATTTTCAAACCACCACAGTGAGGAATTTGAATTGACTGGGCTTAGTGACTGATTGGGCTTCCCAGTGGTGCTAGTGGAAAAGAACCCGTCTGCCAATGCAGGAGATATAAGAGTCATGGGTTCGATCCCTGAGTTGGGAAGATCTCCTGGAGGAGAGCGCAGCAACACACCCAGAATTCTTGCCTGGAGAATCCCATGGACAGAGGAGCCTGGTGGGTACAGTTCATGGAGTTACAAAGAGTTGGACATGACTGAAGTGACTTAGCACACACATATGATTATCCCTGTATATAAGCCAGGGATCTGGCCTCCGGATCTTAGTGGAGCGCTAAAGATTAACTTGAAAACATAGGCTTTCTTAACCACAAATGTGGGCTTATTTAATTCTCTTAATCACCTTGTGAAAGACATAAGCAAAACAGGTGTTTTTCCAATTTCTACTGACAGCAAAATGGAGGTTGGGACAGTTCAAGTCACTTTCCCCCCAAAACACTGCTGCTAAAGGAGGCAGACTAAATGCAAACCAGGTCTCCTGCTGTGACACCATGATACGCAGCTTCTCCTGGACCTTTTATACATGATTTTCATTATAGTGGAACATTTGGAATAATTGTTAGGTGACAGAATTGTTTGTAATAGAAACAGACATTCTGGAGAATCACTACTAAATCAAGAGGATATCAGCTGGATAGTATTACGACCATGGTTCCACTGAAGGTATTCATCTGTAGGGTCCTTTCTGTTTGTTTTTTTTTTTAAGAAATAGCATTAACACATTTATTACAATAATTTTCCTAGGATGACAGTGTCCTGGGGCATTTCTCTGGACTAACACCTTATTAATCACTAATAGAGTCCTGGCTCTCATTTTAATCATGTGTCCAGACATTAAGGGAAAAACTGAGAATTTAACCTTCAAGATTCTTGTGGCTAAATTTATATCCTGTTATTAAGATACCTGCTTTCTGGGGAGGCACCATCAGGCAGAATAAGGACTCTCCTAGCTGCAAAATGAGGCAGAGGGACTTAGGCCACTTTTGTCCAAGGCCTTTCCTGGCCCACCTTATTTAAACACAACACACTCACTCCAAACCTCCTTTGATTTACACTGCTGCAGCTCAACTGTTTTGAAAAGCTGATGTTGTGGAATTCTTAAGTCATCTGTGACCTAGGTCACTAAAGACAGGAGCAATTTAGTAAAAGTATTAATTGAAACTCTCCCTGACAAGCCCTACTCCTCCAGATAAAGTTACACATCAAACCCACACAAGCTGCTGGGCTATTCTGAGCAGCCTGAGATTTTCAATATCTCATAAACAGTCCCCTCAATCACTACAATCTAATAAGGCTATAATCATCATTGACACTATAATGATTAAAATGAATAAAACCCATTAAGAAAAGTCATGTTGAGTTATTAAAAGTTTCGCTCTGTGTGATATGTAATCTTTTATCCATTTTTTATGATGAAATCTGTAACCATCTATCCACAAAAGACCATTAATTTACTGCTCTGTGGATGTTACCATGCTCTTTAGTTTAACAGCTTATCATTGATTTCTTGAGGGAGATATTATATTTGGAGAAATACACATGGAACAAAAGCCCGAATGTTGCTGTAAATTTCCCACTGACAGGATGATCAAAGTATTTTGGCCTGGTCTGCAGCCCAGGGCTGGCGAACAAGTTTTCTAGAGCAGAGAGAGCCCTCCAGCTACCAGGCAGCAAATCCATGTTTTTAGGCAAAGCAGATCTTCTAAGGAGAGGTCATGTGCACAACGAGGGGGAGAAACAATAAAATGTCCATTAACTGGAGCCTAGTTAACTGGCTTATTGGCATCTATTAGAAACAAATTGCAAACAAAACTGATCCTATTATAAACTTTTCCTTGTCCCCTCCATCCAGGGCAGTCCTGATTGGCTCAGAAGAGCCCCAACAAATACAGTGCTGGCAGATGACTCCTTTATTTGCAAGGAGAAGACTGGTTTGCAGCCAGCAGCAGCCTACAACCCTGACCAGCAGACAACTGCAAACCTGGGAGGGGTATGTGGGCCCGCACAGCAGACAGAGCACTGGAGAGGCAGCTAATGTACTCATGCCTACATTCTTTCACCAGGGACTTTTTTCCCCTAAGCAAACAACAATAAAAAAATCTGAATGGAAGAATGTGTACAGAGTGCTGAACTAAGTGGTGGGGGAGCCCGATTCTTAATGTGTACTTTTTCTCATAATAAACTCTGCTCCAATATCTTTATTACCCATCTCTTATTTAATGTTAATAACAGTAAAACCTTAAAAGATTCTGTGAAGCCAATGAAAGGGTGTTGTCTTTGAAGGTATTCTTCATCTTTCCTGAAATGATTAATAAATGCATTTGCCAGCCTGTGTCTGAACAGACTTGCCAGAGTTCCCCAGCAGGTAACGACAAGGTCCCACAAAACAAGATGAAGATAGTTGCCTTATATTTTTTCAGATTTCCTTATTTTCCAGATTTGCTTCCCTCATTGAGGTCTTGCTGGGGTTTTTTTCCCCACTTTATCTGAATAACATTAGGTTATAAATGTCATTCCATAATATACCATCTTTTTTACAAAGGGAAGCCTGTCTTTACCAAAATAATCAAATATTCTTTATGATCCTTTTAAAAGAAAACAGCAAATTTCATTTATAAGGTTGAAGTATAGTTCAAAGCTTGGTGAACAGACATCGATTTTATCAATCTTTGGAGAGTTCATTTAAATCTACACTATTCCATCATGTAAGACAAAATGGTTGCTAAATGAAATTAAAAGGCAAATTCACCAAGAATAAAAAGGAAATTGCTCTTTATATAACACATCATTAACCTGTGGAAATAACTGCTTCAGGGTATGATTGACGTGAAGAGCTTAGTAAAAAAAATTTAGATGATGTAAAACTTCTAGAGATCAGTTTTACAGTGGTTTTAGTGACTGGTAACTCTATCAATTCTTACATTTCTGTACATACACTCACACCACAGTTGAAGTCAGGAGGACAGTTTACATGCCCTCAACGTACTAACAATTAGTTTGTGACATATAAACACAGCACTATCTGGTACACAATTAACTTTTTCTGCTGCTCCCATACCTTCCTCTCAGCTTAACTGTATTCACGTTATTAATAACCGTAGTTCAAAGTGAAAATGGGATTAGGTGAACTGTCTGTCCATTTCCATGTGCCACTCTTCATTCCCCCTCTCTTGTTTCGGGGGGATCAGGATGTAACGCAGTATAAATGGTTATTTGGAAATA
This sequence comes from Bison bison bison, assembly GCF_000754665.1. Lineage (NCBI taxonomy): Eukaryota > Metazoa > Chordata > Mammalia > Artiodactyla > Bovidae > Bison > Bison bison. Next base: position 3,636,343 of record NW_011494936.1, on the reverse strand, counting down.
TCTAAAGGACCTTAAGAGAAACACAAAATCACTGAAACATTCCAATAAAAAGGGACAGATACGTGGAAGAAAATTTGTGTGTGTATGTGTATAACATAAAATAAAATATAAATAAGCCAGAGTAGGGGATAAGGAAATAAGGAAGAAATCACGTCAGTACATCAAAGACTTCTTTTGGTATATCTTCAGAGAAAGTGAAATTGACTTAAAATACCTACAAAATTTTAAAAGACATTCATGAATATTTATCATCATGGTAATAGAAATATAGTTCTTTCTAACCACGGAGGCAGAATTTGTGACATGAAAGTTTTCTTGGTGTTAATTTGAGCCTTTAATTAATAATAACCTTTTAGAAAGGGGTTGTTTAACTACAAAAAAAGGTTAAACAGAAACGATGGGAAAACAAGGATTAGTTGCAGATTTTAGTGAAACTGCATATTGGTAAGCTGTGGTTCTAGAATGTTGAGTCAGCACTTCTGTGATTACAGGTGGGAAGAGCAATAAAATCTTGCTGAGTTTAGTTATAGAAATCATACAGTTTCATAAATTGTATAATGTTGTTCTCAGCAGGTAAATGTTATATTTTAATGACATTTGTATTACAACACATACAAATTCTTGAGCTCAAGGTCAACAGAGCCTCCTTGAGTATGAGCTGTTGGAGTTCAGGTCCAAGGCTAGAGATGAAAGGTTAAGGCTCTGAAGGGATGAGGGAGCAGGGAGAGAAACTGAGATCACAGTAACTTATTAGTTAGGAAAATAATATTTTTCTGGTAGACCATCTGGAGATGTGTGTGGGTTTGAGCTAGTTAGAACTTAAATAGGTGATGCAGCTTTCTTAGGAGCTAACAGGACCTTGTGTGAACTTGGTCATAATGAAGATAGCAAGCCTGCAGTGATGGTGAAAACCTTTAGTTTCCAGGCTTAACTGTGTCAAAATACAAGTCTACATGATTCTTAACTAGTCCCAGGCGAGTATACCCCTTCTTAAACCCAGAAGTAGAAGGACAGGTGACACATTTGTACATCTAAACCCCTTCCTGAATGTATTAACTTAAAAAAAAAGTTTGAAGAGTTTAACTTTATTGAGATTGTTAATAAAACAGCTTTGTTTCATTGAAAATCTATTCATACACTGGAATTCTTCCAAGTGCTTTCCCTTAGAGCCAAGCATGGATATTTTTGTCTATATAAACAGCAGATTATTGCTTCTCTTTTAAAACATCTTTCATATATGGATCTTAATTGTTTACAAAGCACTCTCCCTTGCACCCAATTTTATTTAATCCTCACTGTAAACTTTGAGGTCCTTGTGAGATAGAAAATATTTCCATTGTACAGATAGTGAAACTAAGACTCAGAAGTTGATTCATCACCTGAGGTCACACTGGTAACTGTTGAAATCAGATAATAAATTTATGTCTTCTCTCTCCAAATCATTCCTCTCCTGAATGCTGCATGATGCTCAGTAGTCATCTTTCATGACAGTTCATCACTGGTAATCCTTTCATGGGTTGTATTTCTTTACTCACAAAACATCACAAAAGAAAGTGCTTTAAGAACAGCTACTCATTTACTCTGGTCCTCCCAAGGCCAACAGTTTGGGAGATAATAGCAGACCTGACTGATTGTCTACCCAGCAGTTACCCACACTGCCTTTCCTTGCTGAGGGAGCCCTGATTTTGTCTGGGGGGCACTCTCCTATACAATTCATAGGTAAAGCCTGAATAGATCAGGCCATCTCCTTCCGGTGACTGATTTAGGAAAGGGCATGTGATGCAATTCCGGCCAATGAAATTCAAGGGAAAGCCTACCAGGAGCCTTTTCTGCAAAGTTTCCTTGATTTTAAAAAGAGAAGCATGTATACCTGTGGCAGATTCATTTTGATATTTGGCAAAACTAATACAATTATGTAAAGCTTAAAAATAAAATAAAATTTAAAAAAAAAAAAAAAGAGAAGCATGGCAAGAAATACTCCCCTCCTTTTAATCAACAGCTTGTCACATGACCATGAGAGAAGTCAGTCTAAGTTTTTCTTTTTTAGCCAACTTACTGAGGGTAACAGAGAGGTGCAAGGAAGCTGTGTCCTTAATAATGAGTTGACACCAACCCTCAGCCATTCTCTCAGGACTTCTTGTTATACAAGAAAATAAAATGCACTTATTCTTCAGGAGAGTTAACTTGGAATTTTTCCATTACTTGCCGTCAAACATCTCCTACCAAAATTTATATGGGTGAACAGGTTATATACATTCATATACATATCTCAATTCAGAGGTGTTTAAAGTTTTGCTATAACCAGTTGAATGTGTCTTAAATTGTTTAACTGGAATAGGATACCATATTTGTGGGGTGCTCCAGCTTCCTTAAAAATATGTTTTATTCAAATGAGAATCCTCTTCTAGCTCGATCTGAAAGCACCTCAAAGACCTAAAATAAAATCATCTCAGTTTCTTAATCATAACATGTAATTAAAATTTGGAGATCAGAACAACAAAATGGTTGGAAATTTATTAGTTAAAAGCTTCGGATAATAAAACTTGTCTTGGAAAACCATTATGATTCTAAATTTTACAATGGAGAAAATTCTTATACTGACAGACCACACTGTTTCTCTGTCTCTTTTTAACATCACAGAGATGTTCGTGGTAACTCGTAGAGTCCCTAAAAATGACACCTAAGATGATCCAATGTCAAAAACACAACCAGGATTTACAGTCATGCCAAGAAAAATGCTCTACTAGGTCTTCCTTGGGCTTCCTCGTGACTCAGATGGTAAAGAATTTACCTGCAATGCGGGGGACCCAGGTTTGATCCCTGAGTCGGGAAGATCCCCTGGAGAAGGGAATGGCAATCCACTCCAATATTCTTGCCTGGAAAATCCCATGGACAGAGGAACCTGGTGGGTTATAGTCCATGGGGTTGCAAAGAGTCAGACATGACTGAGCAACACACACACACACACACACATCTTCCTTTTGAGATGTTAAGAAGATATAAAAGAATACAATGTACATATTTTTTAGTGACAGAAACAAACAGGTAACAATAACAAAGAGGTAAAATAAAAGTGTGGAGAAGGCAATGGCACCCCACTCCAGTACTCTTGCCTGGAAAATCCCATGGAAGGCGGAGCCTGGTAGGCTGCAGTCCATGGGGTCGCTAAGAGTCGGATATGACTGAGTGACTTCACTTTCACTTTTCCCTTTCACGCACTGGAGAAGGAAATGGCGGCCCACTCCAATGTTCTTGCCTAGAGAATCCCAGGGACAGAGGAGCCTGGTGGGCTTCTGTCTATGGGGTTGCATAGAGTCGGACACGACTGAAGCGACTTAGCAACAGCAGCAGCAAAATAAAAGTGTAATGGTTGCATATCTAAGATCCAAAGATCCTCATGTAAGCTGAATCACTCTCAGTGAATAACACCTTGAATCAAAAACACTTGAGCAATTCATTTTGCTATCAGCAAATTTCAGGAAATTCAATTAGTTTGACTTAAATGTCACCTTCCCTAATTCCTGGGTACTTTAGATCAACATTGCTCAGAGCCTCAGTTCAGTTCAGTTCAGTCGCTCAGTCGTGTCCGACTCTTTGCCACCCCATGAATTGCAGCAGCCAGGCCTCCCTGTCCATCACCAACTCCTGGAGTTTACCCAAACTCATGTCCATCGGGTCGGTGATGCCATCCAGCCATCTCATGCTCAGAGCCTAGTAGATGTTAATTGATGTGTACCCCTCACACACAAGAAGGGAGGGTCTTGGTTTGTGTTCCCCCAGAAATAGAACCAGAGTCAAGGATTTAAGGACAAGTAGTTACTTAGAAAGTGATCCCAGGAACTGCCAATAGGGGGTAGGAAATGAGTCAGAGAAGGGAAGGGAGCGAATATGAGGTGCTTTATCAAGTCAGTTGCCACTTTCAGCAACTGGAACTCAATCTTCCTGGGGAACCCTGGGAGAATTGTGGACCACAGCTTGGTTTCCTAAGAGGAGTAACTCAGGAACATGTCTGCCAAGCCCCCATTCATCTTTGAACACTGCTTTGGGAGGCATTAATTTTCTTGTTCTTTCAGCTTGCTTATTAACAGATTGAGTGGACTCCCATAGACTTCCTCCTCAAAAAATATAAGATTTCAGGCAACGAGTTATAGGCCCTACTTATACTTTTATTCCAAAATCTGTCATAAGTCATTGGCTAGCCAATAAATTGTCTTCTCTGAGTCAGGCACCCATTCTTGCTCTGGGTGTGTTTGGAGACTGGAGAAGATTCACATGGCTCTCATGAAAGAAGAGCTGGGCCTATCCCTTGATAATTTTGTTTGGGAAACATGGAGTAATGTAGGCAGTTAGCAGAAGGAGTAGAAATTTAAAGAATATAGAGAAAGAAGCCATAAATTAGCATAGAGTTTATGAGAGGGAAGTAGAGTAGGGCTGTGAAGGATCTTGGCAAGCTGAAGTTATGATTAAGCCAAAACTATGAGAAAGCAAAGACTACAAATTTTTTTAAAGGATAAAATATATAAAAAGAGTAGGCATTTTGGAGCTTGCTATAGTCAGAGACAAAAAGCAATAGATACCCAGATATTCAGATCACATCACAGATGCAACAACAGAGTAAGGATCCAAGACTCCTGGTCCTTGGGTTGTAAGGACCACCTTGGATCCAGAAATGCCCAAGAATTCTGGACTTTGTGAGGTCTGGTCCTTTTATTAGCTGTATTCATGGAATTCTATGAAGATTCGTGTTAAATCTTACATAAAATACTTCTTTCTTGAACTTGTTTGTATGGATTCCTGTCTACAGACCTGGGTACCAATCCCAGCACCCCCACTTTCCCTGTGTATGGAAGAGCAAGTGACAAATCCTGTGAACCCCAGTTTCCACATTTGTAAAATTAAAATAATAATAATACCTAGCCTGTAGTATTATTTTTATGATTAAATGAAATACTTGAAGCACAATAAATTACAAACATTTATTCTCCTTCCCCTTAGAAAAGGAAAGGAAGATACTGGGAGGTCTGCATTGCCTATGCCTCTCTAAATGAGTTTTATTCATTAGTAAGCTAATTCTCATCAGGTTGGGATAGAATTTAGAAACTTTATTAATTACATTTCCTCAAGTAACAAACATGAGTGCATAAAGCTGCCTAGACTGATAGAATCCTCAGATGCCAGAGTCTGAGGAACTTCAGATATCATCCTTTAGTCCTTATTGTTCAGGTAAAGAACCTGGGGTGGAGAGACATGCCTATATCATACAGCCAGTTACTGACAGAGCCAGCAGGATAATATGGGTTTCCAGACTTCCCATCCTGTGCTTATTGGTATTTTTAACCTCAATCCACTTTTCCATTTCTGTTGTTTTCCTTTCTGGTTTTCCCCATGGTAAGTCTAAAATCACTTTTCCCTGTAGACTTACAGGTGTAACTCTGGGACTTGAGCACTCAGCTTATTCCTTAGCCCGTCTTCGCAAGGCCCCTTCAAGTTTGGGTTAACGGTCCCTCTGTAACTTTCCTCTATTATCACACTCTTCACACCCTGTTGTGATCACTGCAACTTCTCTTGATTTTGCATTCCCTGAAGTTCAGTTCAGTTCAGCTCAGTCATGTCTGACTCTTTGCAACCCCATGGACTGCAGCATGCCAGGCCTCCCTGTCCATCGCCAACTCCCGGAGCATACTCAAACTCATGTCCATCAAGTCCATGATGCCATCCATTTCATTCTCTGATGTCCCCTTCTCCTCTTGCCTTCAATATTTCCCAGCATCAGAGTCTTTTCCAATGAGTCAGCTCTTTGCATCAGGTGGCCAAAGTATTGGAGTTTCAGCTTCAATATCAGTCCTTCCAAAGAATATTCAGGACTGATTTCCTTTAGGATGGACTGGTTGGATCTCCTTGCAGTCCAAGGGACTCTCAAGTGTCTTCTCCAACACCACAATTCAAAAGCATCAATTATTCAGCGCTCAGCTTTCTTTATAGTCCAACTCTCACATCCATACATGACTCCTGGAAAAACCATAGCCTTGACTAGACGAACCTTTGTTGACAAAGTAATGTCTCTGCTTTTTAATATGCTGTCTAGGTTGGTCATAACTTTCCTTCCAAGGAGTAAGCGTCTTTTAATTTCATGGCTGCAGTCACCATCTGCAGTGATTTTGGAGCCCCCCAAAATAAAGCCAGCCACTATTCCCACTGTTTCCCCATCTATTTGCCATGAAGTGATGGGGCTGGATGCCATGATCTTACTTTTCTGAATGTTGAGCTTCAAGCCAACTTTTTCACTCTCCTCTTTCACTTTCATCAAGAGGCTCTTTAGTTCTTCTTCACTTTCTGCCATAAGGGTGGTGTCATCTGCATATCTGAGGTTATTGATATTTCTCCCAGCAATCTTGATTCCAGCTTATGTTTCCTCCAGCCCAGCATTTCTCATGATGTACTCTGCATATAAGTTAAATAAGCAGGGTGACAATATACAGCCTTGACGTACTCCTTTTCCTATTTGGAACCAGTCTGTTGTTCCATGTCCAGTTCTAACTGTTGCTCCCTGACCCTGCATACAGGTTTCTCAAGAGGCGGGTCAGGTGGTCTGGTATTCCCATCTCTTTCAGAATTTTCCACAGTTTATTGTGATCCACACAGTCAAAGGCTTTGGCATAGTCAATAAAGCAGAAATAGATATTTTTCTGGAACTCTCTTGTTTTTTTGATGATCCAGTGAATGTTGGCAATTTGATCTCTGGTTCCTCTGCCTTTTCTGAAACCAGCTTGAACATCTGGAAGTTCATGGTTCATGTATTGCTGAAGTCTGGCTTGGAGAATTTTGAGCATTACTTTACTAGTGTGTGAGATGAGTGCAATTGTGCAGTAGTTTGAACATTCTTTGGCATTGCCTTTCTTTGGGATGGATCACAATAAACTGTGGAAAATTCTGAAAGAGATGGGAATACCAGACCACCTGACCCGCCTCTTGAGAAACCTGTATGCAGGTCAGGAAGCAACAGTTAGAACTGGACATGGAACAACAGACTGGTTCCAAATAGGAAAAGGAGTACGTCAAGGCTGCATATTGTCACCCTGCTTATTTAACTTATATGCAGAGTACATCATGAGAAATGCTGGGCTGGAGGAAACATAAGCTGGAATCAAGATTGCTGGGAGAAATATCAATAACCTCAGATATGCAGATGACACCACCCTTATGGCAGAAAGTGAAGAAGAACTAAAGAGCCTCTTGATGAAAGTGAAAGAGGAGAGTGAAAAAGTTGGCTTGAAGCTCAACATTCAGAAAAGTAAGATCATGGCATCCAGCCCCATCACTTCATGGCAAATAGATGGGGAAACAGTGGGAATAGTGGCTGGCTTTATTTTGGGGGGCTCCAAAATCACTGCAGATGGTGACTGCAGCCATGAAATTAAAAGACGCTTACTCCTTGGAAGGAAAGTTATGACCAACCTAGACAGCATATTAAAAAGCAGAGACGTTACTTTGTCAACAAAGGTTCGTCTAGTCAAGGCTATGGTTTTTCCAGGAGTCATGTATGGATGTGAGAGTTGGACTATAAAGAAAGCTGAGCGCTGAATAATTGATGCTTTTGAATTGTGGTGTTGGAGAAGACACTTGAGAGTCCCTTGGACTGCAAGGAGATCCAACCAGTCCATCCTAA
>NW_011494936.1:3621107-3628577 GCF_000754665.1 Bison bison bison | reverse complement strand
CTTATGGCAGAAAGTGAAGAAGAACTAAAGAGCCTCTTGATGAAAGTGAAAGAGGAGAGTGAAAAAGTTGGCTTGAAGCTCAACATTCAGAAAAGTAAGATCATGGCATCCGGTCCCATCACTTCATGGGAAATAGATGGGAAAACAGTGTCAGACTTTATTTTTCTGGGCTCCAAAATCACTGAGGATGGTGACTGCAGCCATGAAATTAAAAGACGCTTACTCCTTGGAAGGAAAGTTATGACCAACCTAGACAGCATATTAAAAAGCAGAGACGTTACTTTGTCAACAAAGGTTCGTCTAGTCAAGGCTATGGTTTTTCCAGGAGTCATGTATGGATGTGAGAGTTGGACTATAAAGAAAGCTGAGCGCTGAATAATTGATGCTTTTGAATTGTGGTGTTGGAGAAGACACTTGAGAGTCCCTTGGACTGCAAGGAGATCCAACCAGTCCATCCTAAAGGAAATCAGTCCTGAATATTCTTTGGAAGGACTGATATTGAAGCTGAAACTCCAATACTTTGGCCACCTGATGCAAAGAGCTGACTCATTGGAAAAGACTCTGATGCTGGGAAATATTGAAGGCAAGAGGAGAAGGGGACATCAGAGAATGAAATGGTTGGATGGCATCATGGACTTGATGGACATGAGTTTGAGTATGCTCCGGGAGTTGGCGATGGACAGGGAGGCCTGGCGTGCTGCGGTCCATGGGGGTCACAAACAGCTGGACTCGACTAAGCGACTGACCTGAACTGACACAGTCAAAGGCTTTGGACCTAAAGGCAGGTCCTAAATCTGGTTTATCCAGCACAGTTTGGTTGGATGAATTTTTTAATGCATGTTCATGGACACTGACAAAGAAACTTGTTGGAATAGCTTAGAAAAACCTCAAGTGTTGAGGTGGATGAGCTGACCCTCGGATGTCAGTCATTTCTTTACTGAACATATGTAAATTTGAGGTTGTAACACTGATAATCTCTGGAGAACAATGGTCTAGTTTAGCCAGAGTTCCTAAAGTGCGGACAACATGAAAAACCCCAGGGCTGTTCAGCTGGGTGGCATGGTCAGTAATTTCCCGGTTCTCTTGTCAGCTTCCAGATGTTCAAGCTGGATTTAGAAAAGGCAAAGGAACCAGAGATCAAATTGTCAACAGCTGTTGGATCATAGAAAAAGCAAAAGAGTTCTAGAAAAACATCTACCTCTGCTTTATTGACTACACCAAAGCCTTTGATTGTGAGGATCACAACAAACTGGAAAATTGGAAAAGACCCTGATGCTGGGAAAGATTGAAGGCAGGAGGAGAAGGGGATGACAGAGGATAAGATGGATGGATGGCATCATGACTCAATGGACATGAGTTTGAGCAAGCTCCCGGAGTTGGTGATGGACATGGGGCCCTGGCGTGCTGCAGTCCATGGGGTCACAAAGAGTCGGACATGAATGAGCGACTGAACTGGTCAGTTTCCCCACCTGTAAAGGTGTGCAGGTTGGAGAGGGAGTTATCTTAGATTATTTTTAAGGTCATTTTATAATGACCTGGGCTTCCCAGGTGGCACTAGTGGTAAAGAATCTGCCTACCAGTGCAGGAGATGCAGGAGACATGAGTTCAATCCTTGGGTTGGGAAGATCCCCTGGAGAAGAAAATGGCAACCCAGTCCAGTATTCTTGCCTGGAAAATTCCATGGACAGAGGAGCCTGGCTACAGTCCATGGAATTGCAAAAGAGTCGGACATGACTGAGCACACTGCACATAGTTCTAAAACAGTAAGAATCTATATTGTAAGTATATTTAATTACATACAACCCTGCTAAAAGCTATGAAACTTCATTACTGCTCTCAGATCAAATCTCAAAGAAGTGATCTAGATTCACACGTAATTCACTTCATAACAGATTCTACTACTAGTGAGTCATAAAAACAGAAACCTTTTAAAATCTTGGGAAAAAATTCACATCATCTACCCCTCTCTTTGAAGTAACTATTTAAAATTTAAAACATAAACACACAAAGCCTTTACATCAATTCATTCATTCTTTTTCTTTATTTTTGGCCACACTACATGGCATGGGGGATCTTATTTCCCTGATCAGGGATTGAACCCATACCCCCTGCAGTGAAAGTGTGGAGTCCTAACTACAGGACAGCCAGGGAATTCCCTATCAATTCATTCATTCTATTGAAGGTTACTCTGAACAGTGCAGCATTTGAGGCCCCAAAGAAAGCCAATGAAGAGTTTATGTATGACCAATATTACTGCATTAAGAAAAAAATGATTTTCTAGGAAGAACCCTGACCTCATTTGTCTATCTATCTAACATGAATGTTTGGGAATACTTACAAGGTTGGAAAGAGATGGCTTACAATACCAAACCAACATTTTGTTTTCAAGAGTTTGAAAGAAAAAATCATATGTAAAAGCACAGCAATCTGTAGCAAGATATTCTCTGCTCCACAGAGAAATGGAGAATTCTCTTTCCAAGATGGCTTAAAAATAATCCCACTAACAATAGACTTATAAGTAAAAACACCTTGGAAGATACCCTCTCACCAGAGGACTCTATGATAATTATAAGTGTACATACTCAAGAATGAAAAATGCTTTTAAATTTCCTTTTATTATTTTCAAGAATGCTCCTAAGTTGGGTAGGGAATAAGAAATGAAAGGTGGAAATTCTTTAAACACATATAGTGAAATCCTCGACCATCAAGCAGCTTGAGAAAGAGGAGTTTTTCTAGAAGCGATTAAACTAGGAGGCAGTTAATGAGTGAAGAAATGTCTTTAGAATTGAGCAAAAAGAATTGTGTAATAAGACCCCCATTTCTCTAGAGCAGAGCTGGGGAATTGATTAAACTAAAACTCAGGAAAGATCCGCTTCACATAGATATGGTATTGATGGTCCATTGGTAGTTATTTGAAAGCAATCACTGTCCTCTGTAATAGTATTAAAAGGTGATCTATCCCTGATGACTAAGATCTAGTGGAAGCTAAACTAGAGAAACGTGGTAAGCATGAGACAAACAGAGGCACAGACAATTCCAGCATGTCTTATAGTGTGGTATACTGTTAGTTGATCAGTCATGTCTGACTCTTTTATGACCCCATGGGCTATCTATCCATGGAATTCCCCAGGCAAGAATACTGGAGTGAGTAGCCATTCCCTTCTCCAGGAGATCTTCCTAACCCAGAGATTAAACCCACATCTCCTGTGTCTCCTGCATTGCAGGCGGATTCTTTACCCATTGAGCCATCCAGAAAATCCTCCATCACATCGTAATTTTACTAAATTAGTATTTTGAACATCCTATGAAATTTTTGCTATTGTCACATATATATAAGATTCATCATGTTTGGGGTGTGGGTGTGTGTGTAAGAGGAGCAGAGAGAAACAAAGAGACAAAGAAAGTGACCAAAATGTAATGATGAAAAAGTAAAATGCTTACTTGAAAACTTACACCTCAACTATTATATACTTAAAAGAATTTAAAAGAATGCATAATCTTGAGCAAAGGAAGCTGAACACAAGTTATACCCTAAAATTTCATTTATATAAAGTACAATACTAGGACAAACTAATCTAGGATGTTAAAAGAGTTAGGGTCGTGGTTACTCCTTAGAAGAGGGGTAATGACTGGAAGGCAGACAGCACAACGAGATTTCTAGGGTGCTGTTTATAGTCTTCTTCATAATGTTCTGATTACATGAGTGTGTTCCGTTTGTAAAAATGCATTAAGCTGTACACTTATGATCTGTGCACTTGTCCATCTGTTGGCTCAGAAGCAGTTGCCAAGAGGGAGAGAGGGTACAAAATGTTTATTAGAGAGTAACACTGGTAAGGGACGGGGAGATAGAGGACTGGCAGGAGGAGCTGTCAGACAATCAGCAGAGCTGGTAAAGAGTCTACCAGTTCATCGGGAGCTGCAGAGCAAATGTTGCTCATTGGAGGAATTCCATGATAGGTAGACATGACTGTCTTTGTGAAAAGTCTTATTTTGGCTGGGGCTTCCCTGGTGGTCCAGTGGTTAACAATCCACCTGCCAGTGCAGGGGATATGGGTTCAGTTCCTAGTCTGGGAAGATCTCATGTGCCATGGAGCAACCAAGCCCATGCACCAACTCCTGAAGCCTGCACTCTAGCATCCATGACCTGCAACGACTGAGCCCATACATCCTAGAGCTGGTGCTCTGCAACAAGAGATGCCACAGCGAGAAGGCCGCACATTTCAGCTAGAGTATAGTCCCTGCTCACTACAACTAGAGAAAGCCCATATGCGCAGCGATGAAGATCCAGTGGAGCCAAAAATTGATTAATTTTACAGAGTCATTGACTGGGGTCACCTTGAGAAGAGCATGACCTCAGCTCAAAAGCAGACCTGAATGAATGAACAATGAGAAGCTGCCAGCTGACCACACTCCTTACAGCTGGGCAATGAGTTCTTTCTTAAAGACAGCTTCAGCAGTACATGGATCCAAACAGTGCAAGGGGTGAACCGTGGATACACAGTAACTGTTAATAATACAATATGTAAATATATTGCAATTAAAAGTTTTTCAATAAAAAGGCAGGCACTTCTAAGTGTCCTTGTCATCTAGTCATACACAGAACCCCAGTGTCATACAAGCCAAATCAAAGTATTCCACTAATGAAAAAGGAAAAGATTATGGTTTTTCTGTGTTCACAAAGAAAAAACCCAGATAATGCATGCTTTTCTTACTTTTGAGTTTTAATCTTGAATTCTTCTTAAATCACTGACACATATTACTACATGTCTTTACAAGAATCCAAATAAAGTGATATGTGGTTTAGCACAAATTACATTTTTTGCTACATTGATATTTTATGAGATTTCATAAGGAGCACTGTGACCTCCAGATGTCCCTTCACAGGCACAAATTTAAGGACCAACTAAGCTATTAAAAAAAAAAAAAAAAACAGATGCTAGAACTGTAAGGAACCTACAAAGCATCAGTGCCCTAATCACTAGCTATTGGGGAACAAATGGTCCCACCTCAAAGGTCACAAGCAATTCAGGTGCTATGTATGTCTTCCCACGTGTACAAACACTGTACTGTGGTCCCTCATCTTTTAGAAGTTAGAGAATATGTTCTCTGTTTACTCCTTTAAGCTCAACTTGGATTGGATCTGTATGTCTAGTCTCTGTTTCTGCCCACACGTGCTGTGATTCATCAGTCTGCCTGTATGGGTACTGCAGACCCTCCAGGCCTAGATCTCAATCATGCTTCCTGTATTCCAACTCCACACACACACATCTTTCAAATTATTCTTTCTGAACCTTCACACTCAAACCTCTTACCCCCACATCATGCTCTCTGCCTGATCCAACCTAGCCTGGTTCCCAGACCAGAGGACTCTAGACTTGCCCTGTCTTGTAGCCATCATGCTGCCAAAATACATTAGGTATAAGAGCATTTTTAGAGGTTTAGAAAAGAAGCCAAGTGCGTGTAGCAGGGCATATATATCTAAGTTCTCCTAATAATAGGACGAAGCATCAATCATCTGAGAATGATACCATTAGAAATGCTTTAGAATACAATGCAAAGTAATCAGCAGTCATTTACCTGCAAGTTCCTGGTATCAGAAGCCAATAACATTTCAGTACTTAAAAAAAAAATCCAATAAATATCTTTGTAAATGACTACTGACCAGACACATTTATTGGTTTGGCTGCACAGAATCCATCTCCTTTGTTTGTACAGAGCATCCCTGCTTCCTTTTGGCACCTTACCTTCCTGTCACAGCAAGCAGCTTCAATAGGACTGTAAACTGTGGCACACTGCACTCTCAAGCCAAGGGAAGAATATGTGGTCCAAGCTGGATCCATCAGGCTGTTGGGATTTTCCATCTTTATAGGGGTGCAAGGACAGGAGACTAAATGGTTGGAGGTCATCTGTAAAAGCCACGTTTCTTGACAAAACGGCCAAATAATTACAACTTCTTTGCCATTAGGAACTACTGTTCTCTCCTGATCTGACTTTCCAAGAACAGAACAATTTTCAGTAAAAACATTTTAATGAACTCCCGCCATGGGACAGGATACAAAGCTTATTCATTCATTCAACAAATATTTATTACATTTACTGAGACTTTTCTTTGGCCATGATACAGTAATAAGCAAAAAAAAAAAGTGTAAAATATAGTTTTCAAGACATTGGCCATAAAATACCAAAGAATAGCAATCCCTGAAAGATGGGAAACATACAAAATGAGTCCTAAAACTACCTCAGTCTACTACTGCCTACAGACTTCCCTCTGCATTGGCAGGGAAAACCCAGGAAAAAAAAAACCAAATCTCCCTTCATTGGGGAAAATTGGGAATACAGGTGGGGCGGGATGGTGGGGGCGGGGTCAGTACTTCCCAGGTGGCACTGATGATAAAGAACCAGCCTGCCAATGCAGGAGACTTAGGAGATGTAGATTCAATTCCTGGGTGAGGAAGATCCCCTGGAGGAAGGTATGGCAACCCACTCCAGTATTCTTGCCTGGAAAATCCCATGGACAGAGGAGCCTAGTGGGCTACAACCCATAGCATCACAAAGAGTCAGATGTGACTGAAGCGACCTAGCACGCAGGCATGGGAATACAGGGAGACCAAGGCAGCCAGAGTACACAGAACAGAGTACCAGAGAAGAGAGAACTGCACAGAGAACTTCACAGATTTGCAGAGGAAATGCTCTTGAGCATGGACTTATACTAAGTACCGATCAGGAAACTTACCTACGTGAGGTTGGGAAAAGAAGCACATGAAGGATTAGAGGAAACAATCTCTGGAAGTCACTCAGGACCAGAAATAGTTCTTCCCACCAGCCAGAGAGAAGCTCACAATTCATGGGACATTTGGTAGAGTACTCAGAAGCGTTTCGCTTCAGTAGTGGGCCACAGTAGCCCTGGAGTAAAGCTCTGGTCTTGCCTAAAAAAGTTTAAAAACAAAACCTGAAAAGATCAAACCATTCCAAGGAATTTAACTATCTTTGAAGTCACCTTTAGGTCTAAAATTATTTCAAAATAAGTCTTTAACAAGTGACAGCACAAAACACCATGTGCCAAGAAGAGAAGATCTGACCCAGACTTCTAGAGATGAAAATGACAGCGTCTGAGATGCAGAGTGCACTGGATGGCGTTAATAGCAGATTAGACATGGCAGAAGGAAGAATTAGTGAAAACTATTTAAAATGAAATACCAAGAGAAAAAACTAAAAGCGAAAAGCATCTGTGAACTGCGTGACAACTTCAAGAGGCCTAACGTACATGTAAACTGGAATCCCTGAAGAAGGGAGCAGGCAGAAAAAATATGTAAAGAAATGAGGACTAAACTTTTCCAAATTTCATTACCCCGAGATCTAGGAAGTTCAATAAACCCCAAGCACAAGAAAACCATGCCAAAGCACGTCATAATTAAAAGAGAGATAAAGAGAAGTGGGCTACAAGCCATAGCATCACAAAAAGTGAGACAC
>NW_011494936.1:3616228-3621007 GCF_000754665.1 Bison bison bison | reverse complement strand
AGCATGCATGCATGGAAATACAGGGAGATCAAGGCAGCCAGAGTACACAAAACAGAGTTCCAGAGAAGAGAGAGTAGTGGGTGAGATTTTTTCTTAAAATCATTCAGAGAATGTGGTAAATATAGAAGATTTTTATTAAGAACTACTGTGTTCCAGTGCTTAAGCGATTATTCTTTTTGTTGTTTTCCTTTTTTCCTCCCTTTCTTATTTCTCTCTTTCTATCTCCTCTCTCTCTCTATGACGAGTAAGTGAAAGTACTAGTCGCTCAGTTGTGACCGACTGTTTTCGACCCCGTGGGCTGTAGCCCTCCATGGGGTTTTCCAGGTAAGAATACTAGAGTGGGTTGCCATTCCCTTCTCCAGGGGATCCTCCTGACCCAGGGATCGAACCTGGGTCTCCTGCACTGCAGGTGAATTCTTTAGGGTCTGAGCCACCAGGGAAGCCACTTCTTTCTTTATGTCTATTTCCAAATACTCCTAAATATATGACAAAAATGAGTAAGTAAATTTTTCATCATTCTCAATGTGTTTTGAAAAGAAAAGTGCTCTGAAGTTGATTATAATCAGTGATTGTACTTACAGAGGGGAGGAGAAGAGACACATGAGAGAGGAGGGTAGGAAGATCTCCAATCTCAAGTCTTTTAATATATTTAAAAGTATAGAGAGGTGGAAAGTCATAACAATTGCAAGTGTGTGGGTATGTGTGTGTGTGTGTGTGTGTGCGTGTGTACACACACATGCACACGTAGTGGTGCAGGCAGATCTCAGAGGTGACTTTTCTGTTATCTCCCACTTCACAAAATATACTCAAATGTTTCCTCATGCCAAATACACTTCTTTGCTTATGAGCAACATTGGAAGGTGTTAGAAACGTTCCATTCGGACATTCAACATGGAATACGCTATGCGTTGTAGAGAAATTTTACCACACTACTTGGTATTTATTTGGATATAAGCACAAAAACCTAGACTCAGTCTTTTTACTTAGTCTCTTGGCCTCCCTTTCCTCTTCATCTATTCCTTTCCTTTGCAATTAATGTGTCAAAAAGCTTCAAACAGAAAGAACAAAAAGCTTGAACTAAGAAGATTTTTCCGTTCTCTTTGGTAGTTCTACAACTCATTATCCCTCTATTGACCACCAGAGACTCTGCTGTCGTATATTTAAATCACCCTAGGCATTAGCTGGGGATGGATTTATCATGAAAATTTTATAATAGAGAGGGCCACAAGGAATAGAGTACTTTTAAATGTCTCCTCTCCTGCAGGCGGGTGATAACTTCACTCTTTGGTGAGTCCCTGCTGCTTTACTATTATATTCAGATGTTTTTATTCTAAGAGGAAAATATTATGGATGAACATAAAGTTTTAGTATTTGAGGCAGTTGGATTGCACACCAGGTACTTGGATCCTTTTTTCTATTTTTAATGTATTTTAAGATCAGTTATATTTAATGCTTCTGATTTCAGCTGGTTTCCAAGGCAAACAAAAAGACTTGTAGGAAATCTAGGTAATCTGAGTTTCAAGGAACTTCTTGCCCAAATTTCCATCCAGAGTATAAATCTCCTCTGTTACATTCGTAACAGCACCAACCTTCTAAAGTGAATGGGAGTAGTATGGGAGTTTATGTGAAAAGCTAATCCAGGACCTGGACAAAAGATTGAGAATAAAGGGCTCTTCTAAATAACAAAAAGGCAGAACCACAACAAAGAGATGGAAAGGAGCAATAGCTGTGCAAGGAGTTGTGCACTTGTGCAGTGCACAGACAGTACAACTCATAAACTGCAATGAATGGTGTCCCCTAGAATGCACAAGACCCAACTTAAATTGAAATGCAGCCCTAAGTAATAGTGACAGAGACACTGAAAACACAGCGAGACTGAGCATAGAATCAGGAATTCAAATGAAGAGCCTGGACAAAAGAGTCCAAGCCAAGAAGAAATTTTGGATTTTGGATGACAAGTACAGGCATTCACAATAAAAACATTACTCTTTGCCTCATCCTAGTTTGTCATGGCTTTACCTGTATTTACCTTGATACAGTTTACACAATCCTCATTACCCAACCCAGACTTGTGGTCCTCTATAATCACACTATTTTCTCCTTTTCCCTTTCAGGTCCTCACTTCATTCAAGTTCCCCTCAGGGTGACTCCAGCAACAGAACCATAATTTTGGATTTTCAATGTGAACACAAAGCCTTACAAAGACACATGAAAAAAAAAATGATCAAGCAATTCTGCTTCTAGGAATTTTCTCAAAGAACATAGTTATTAGTATTATTAATAATAATGATAATATGAAACAACATAAGTGTCCAATAAAAGTGAATTATTTAAATAAACTGTGTAATAGTTGGACAGTGGAGTACTAGGCAGTCATTTAAACTGATTATTGGACAAAATCTTAATGATGTAGAAAGATGCTTAAGATGTGTGAGTAAGTTTTAAAATAAGGCTTCAATACAATGTGACTATAACCATTTTTTAAAAACTGTATCTAGACATAGGGAAACCCACCTATATGTCTCTCTATAGGAGACATAGACATACCCACCAAAATATTGGCAATAATTCTGAGTAGTGGAATTAATTTTTATAATATTTATTGTGAAATTGTTTCATCTCAATCATAAAATAGCATGGTTATCATTGTATAAAAATTGGAAGAAAAAAAGCCCAAAGAAGAAAATTTAAATTTCCCACAATCCTACCATCCAGTGAAACAAGAGCTGCTAATATTTTGGAATATATCTTCTTGAACTTTTTAAAAATTAAAAACAACTTTTTTCTTATTAAAAAAATAATACATATTCAATGTTGAAAAACTGAAAACATAGGTGAGCAAAAAGAAAAATATTTATTGAATATTTTTATTTTCTTTTTTTTGCTTATTTTATATTATAAATTTCCAACACTGAATATTCATTGATTTCATAATGAAAAATTTTTGAAGTATTGATTATGCCTCTCATATTTCCTCTGCTTTGTCTGAATTACAAGAATTCAGAAAAGAAAATCACTTGGTGTTAATGGTTGATAATGGCTTAACATAGAAACCTCTCCCATTTCAGCTGAGGCTTTCTGTAACTTCTGTTTTATATGAGGACGGGCATCAGCATGAAGCCTATAGAGACACAGAGGCCATGGAAAAGGAAGAGGAATCTGGGGCCAAGCAGAATCCATACCCCAGTAGAGAAATAGAGCTTACAAGGGATGAATTCAGATCAGAGTTCAGGGACCTAGGAGGGTGCTAGTCATGCTTTCCAAAGATCTGAGCCTGTATCACAGAAGTAAACCGGACAAACTTTAAATATGGTTCTCTGGTCCAGGTGGAAGTGTCAGTCTAATCTCTGACTATGGAAGGGTGAGCCCCAAACCCAGGGGATCTGGGGTGCTATTCAAGGTAACCAAGCAAGCTAGAACTCAATGTGTTGGAACTCCATCATACAGGAATTCCAACACGATGGGAAGGCATGGGAAGGTTGTATGGACATGGCCCAGAGCTTGCCCTGGACCACTGAAAACAAGACTTGGTCAGCTATGAAGACATTTAATCAATCATTAATTAATTCATTCAATTAATATTTATCAAGCTTCTAGCAAGTATCTGGCACTGGGGTAGATACCAGAGACAGCTAGTGAAGTTACATAGATGTAACAGAGGAAGATAGATCTTAAGCCAAATAAACACAGCAATGGAGTGTAGCAAGCACTTCATAGGTCAATCAAGATGCTCTAGACTACACCAAGGGTACAAAATTTAGATTGAGAATAGGATGTCAAGAAAGACTTTCTAAGGAAGTGATAGTTAAGCTATCTCAAAGGCTGAACAGGAGTTAACAGGTAAAGATTGGGGAGGGAAGTGTTGACAGAGCAAGAAGTGTGGGCTAGAAGTCTCAGGTCACACTTGGTAAGCAGGGACATACACAAGAGCCCACAAATCAACTTAGACTGGTTATGACTGGTTACCCAACACTTGCTCACAGCAACCTGACATCCAAACCCCGCTAGAGAGTGGGGGCTATGGCCTGGAGTGCAGACTTCAGTCTATATGAGGCGATGGCCCCAGCCAGGAGGAGCTGAGGTCAGCACCACCTTTTAACTTTCACAGACTTCTAGGCACTTTTGCCTTCAAAAGCTGTTTCTTTCATTTAAAATATACTGATATTTTAAATTATATATATTAAAAATTTTATTTTGTGACTGAATTGACATAAAGATTAATATAATCCAGGCTAGACTCTATTCACTTTTTTTCTTCTGATTTGAAAGAAATTAAAACATTTCTGCGGGCTTCTAAAAGTATCATGGGCCCTAGGTACTGGGCCCAGTATGACTATAGGTAAATTGGTTCTGGCCAAGGATCATGGAGATAGAAGAAGTAAGGTGAGCCAGAACCATCACCCCAAAGAATTAACTACAAAGACACTTTTAGAAGTCCTGCAGGGATGTCAGGAGATCCTTGGACCTAGATGTTTTTGTTGACCTTCCAACAAATAATCACATCACATATTAATGATATCCACTTACACTTTCTACATATAATCTTTCATCTGAGCACGTATAGTATGGATAATTCACCTACTCAGTGGTTTAGGCAGGGTTAAAGCAAGTATTCAGTTACCTAGTGCTCCCTGGAAGCCAAAGTGGTATCTGGAAAGGTTATGGACTTTGAAGGCAAGTTAGATCTGTGTACAGTATCCCTCATCCACCAAGTAAAATAGCAGCGTGACATTTGGCAAGTTGCTTAACTTTGCTTAGCCTCAATTTCCTCCTCTATAA
>NW_011494936.1:3575289-3616128 GCF_000754665.1 Bison bison bison | reverse complement strand
AAAAGAATTATTATATTCTCAAAATATCATTGTAAGGCTTAAGTGAAATTACAGATCTAAAGCATCACTACAACTCAAAAATAATTTAAGAATGTTTTATGATTTTTTTTTAAGCTTCATGAAGGCAGCTAGATCTTAGAACACCATCAAAGCAGACTATCTCCTACTTACAAGGGGCAGCTAGATAGGGTATATGAGTGTGTATGTGGAAAGGCAGGGGTTGGAGGGGGGCAACAGTTAGAGGAAAGACAGGCAAAGGAGAGGAATAAAGCTCAGACAGAAAATCTGTGCCAGTCAATGCTCCTGTGAGAACTGGTCTGGACAGCTGGGAGCCGATTGTGTAGGCTATTACCCCCAGATGCTGACCAGATTGGAAATGGGCTTTGGTCTCCCATAATCTTTGGAGGCTTTCAATAGGTGCAGATGAAAATGAATTCTGAACTCCTCTTAGTACATTTCATGACTTATATCTGGCAAATTACCAATAAAACTTAACTGAGTTCATCTCATGTCAGGAGACCCTTAAAGTCACTATCATAAAACTCAAGTGATGAAAGGGTTTCTTATCGATTGCAATCATTATTGGCTCAGCCCGCCCAACAAAAAGCAAATACGCATTACACCCTTTGAGAAAACACATTTCAGAACCACACCAATTTTATGAGACAAGCCTGAGAGATGAAAGCATTTGTTCAAAGTCCCATTGTGATTTTTCAGAGGCCTGTCTCAATCAGGAAGTTCTCTACAATCCAGAAAACTCCAGAGCAGCAACCTATGTGATTTGTGTAACCTGGCCATAGCCATGTGGTCTGATTAGACAGATGCTCCCAAACTCAATCAGTGTGATTTGCTATTTTATACTATGTCCAACATTTCACATCTACTAATTCATCACAGCATCTATTGATCTGAAAATAAAATTAGTTCTTGCTTTCACATAACAAAGAATTGCAGTTTATAATGAAAGAAATTCTCGTACTCAATTCCATAGTAGAAATCATTACAAAAAAAAAAGAAATCATTACGTGTCCTTACTACAAAAGCACCTAATTAGCAGGTTTTTATGTGTCCCTAATGTCAGGGTGGACCGATCACCGCTCTAAGCACATGCTTGTTTCTTAGGTGCATCAACATTGCATCTTGCAAATTCCTCTTGAGACAATGCTTTCGAATGAAACTGAATATAGATTTGGCATGAGGTTTTGAAAAGGAGGAGATAGAAAGATCTATTAAGTAGCAATTGTGTTCTTCAGGAATCAACCAGGGAATTTTTTTAGTCTTCCTGGATCTTCTCTAGAATTTTTCACTCAGCCTATATAAAAACATTCTTTAGAACTCTCAGAATAATAGTTATTTATATTTTCCCATATTGCTCTGAGATTCTTACAGAACATACAAAATTTAGGATATACTGAATATAATCCCCAAAGTTAAGGTATAATTAAATTTGTAAATAAAGTAATTTTTATATTACATGAAAATATCCAATGCAGCTAAAGGTGTGGCAAAATTGGCACTCTCATGCATTGCTAGTTGCATAGTAAACTGCTACCACCCACCTGGAAAACAATAGAGTAATGTACATTATTAATTTTACACTTATTTAATACTCTTTGACTCAGTTATCCTTCTTGTGGAACTCCTATGTATTATATCAGCCCAAATTATGTAAAAGACATCGGAGAAGATGGTATCTGAACTACCATTTACAGAAATAAAACTGAAAATGGCTTACGTGTTAAATAATTGGGGCATTTCCTAACTGATAGGCAAAAACTCAGGTGTTTGCCTGGCAACATTTGAGTAATATCAGAAAGACCCCTTACTTCATGGGCTTAGATATTCTAAAATATTACCAAATAAGGGTAGAAGCACGGTATCCATGAGTTTCCTATTCAAATGCAGCTCTTTATGAAAACAAGCAAACAGAAAACAAATAGGAAAATAAGATACATAAATATAGCTAGATAAATAATTACATTAAATGCTAAAGAACTTAACACTCCAATTAAAAGACAGAGATTATCAGATTTTATTTTTTTTAAAATGACTCAATGAATCCACTATATACTATTTACAGGAGACATGGATTAAATATAAAGGCTAAAAGAGGTTGAAAGTAAAAGGATGGAAAAAAATTATTATGCAAATGTCAGCCGCAAAAAGTGATGTGGCCTCACTATCAAAGTAGACTTCAAGGAATATTACCAGAGATAGCGAAAAGTATTTCATAATGATAAAAGAATCAGTTTGCCAGAAAGATGTAACAATCCTAAATTCACATGTGTCTTTTAATATAAACTTCAAAATACACAAAACAAAATTAATACAACTAAAAGGTGGAATAAATAAATCCACAATTATGGATGAATAAATGTTATTCT
The DNA here is from genome assembly GCF_000754665.1 of Bison bison bison. Taxonomy (NCBI): domain Eukaryota; kingdom Metazoa; phylum Chordata; class Mammalia; order Artiodactyla; family Bovidae; genus Bison; species Bison bison. The sequence continues at coordinate 3,613,744 of NW_011494936.1, read as the reverse complement.
TTGAGCCAAGATATATGACTGATAGGGGTTTGCCACGTGGCTAAGTGGTAAAAGAGTCCATCTGCCAATGCAGGAACTGAAGGAGACACGAGTTTCATCCTTGGGTGGGGAAGATTCCCTGGAGGAGGTAATGGCAACCCACTCCAGTATTCTTGCTGGGATAATCCATGGACAGAGGAGTCTGGCAGGCTACAGTCCCTGGGGTCGCTAAAGAGTTAGACACAACTGAGCATAAGAGGCACAATATGATTGATAGTTTAGCTCAGAATCTGAGATGGCTTTATAACCTATCCCTGAAGGAAAAGGGGGCTTCCCTGGTAGCTCAGCGGTTAAAGCGTCTGCCCACAATGCGGGAGACCTGGGTTCGATCCCTGGGTTGAGAAGATCCCCTGGAGAAGGAAATGGCAACCCACTCCAGTATTCTTGCCTGGAGAATCCCATGGACGGAGGAGCCTGGTGGGCTACAGTCCACGGGGTCGCAAAGAGTCGGACACGACTGAGACACAGGGAAAGTTCTCTTTGATTCTGGTGGAAGGTGACGGACAGGCCTAAGACTGACATGGTAGCAGGAAAGGTCAGTGTAAAGAACCCTGCCAATGCAGGTAGAACGTAAAAGACGCGGGTCCACTCCCTGGGTTGGGAAGGTCCCCGGGAGGAGGGCATGGCAACCCACTCCAGTATTCTTACTTGGAGAATCCCCATGGACAGAGGAGCCTGGTGGGCTATGGTCTATAGGGTCACAAAGAGTCGGACATGACTGAAGCAACTGAGCATGCAAGAAGGTACAGAGAATCTCAAAACAACCCCTCCTCTAGGGGTTTCTCCTGGCTACTATTTCCTTTGGCAAAGGAAAAATACATCTAGGTAGTCTTTAATCTCCTTCATGAGACTCCATGCTCGTATTCTCTCTTCTTGTCTAAAGGCATATTAAACTATCTCCAGAAACTTACTAGAATTGTAATTACCCAAATCTTTTGGCAGATGTTAGTTCATTGACTGACTTCCAGGCAGAACAGGACCTTATAAAAAATTTCCCTGAAATATCTATTCCTGTCTTTAAGTTTCCAGAGAAAACTAAATTCCCTACTCGCTCCTTGAAAGTACATTTCAGAATCTCTCTTCTTATAGTCCAGGAGTCCTTTCTGTATTACCTCAATGTCTATGAAATAAAGCAGAGTCCTAAAAAGCTGGAAACAGTTACAGTGTGCACTAAAGCCTCAGGGGAGGGACAGCCTTTGCATGTCTTAGTAAACCAGGAAAAACTTCTTAGACTAGTGACATTTATTCCTGGTCTTAAAGAATGGTCAAGGTTTTGACCCATTCTGGGAGGGAATTGCAAATCCTGCTAGAGAGGAAGAGATGATGGTCAGGGCAATGGAGAACAGAAGGGGGAAGACAAAAGAAAATGTGACACCATAGTATAAGACCCCACACACTAGAGATAAGACAGTTGAACTTATTTGGTTCATAATGATGAATAATAGGGGGTTTTGCTGATATATGTAGTCAGAGCTGAATTTTAGGAAGATTAATCTGGCAGACAGATTTGAGTGGTGGGAGGAAGAGTAAGGAAGATCAGTTAAGAAGTCCTTTTGACCATTTGAGTAAGAATTCCCAAGAGCATGAATGTCAGGGAAAGCAATAGAAATGAAGATGAAGAAGAGTGTTAAGCATTCTAATTCATCTTTATGTTCAATGCTGGCCCTCAATAACTATTTCTTGAATTAGAGGTATGTTCAGCTGCAAGATTTGACCATAAAAAGTCAAGGAAAAAAGAGGAATCCGAGGAGATGATGTAAAGAGAGAGAGACTGTAATAGATAATAATTAAATACAGAGAGCTCTATTTCAGCAAAGTCCCTGACTCCAGCCTCTTACAATCACTGCTTGCTTAATAACTCCAAACACATGTTCACTTGATCACACTGTATCTTTGTATCTGAGAGACATCATATTTGCTTAATCCTATTATCCAAAAAGAGATGTCATACAGAACAAATAAAAGGAAATCTAAGGAAGTAGATTTAAGCTATTGTCCCCATAGTTAATGTTGTTGAGGATCTATTATGTACCCAGTACTAGGTTAAGCACTTTATGTGAATGATCTTATTCAATTTTCTCACCTACCCTATTAAGTAGATACTACTATTCTCTTTTAACAGATAAGGAGACAGGTTTAGTTAAGGCACAAAGCCAGAATTTTAATATGGGTAATTCCATTCCAGGGTGTGGACTGTCTTCTCAGTACACTGTGCTACCTTTCAAGGAATAAAATGTATCACAGTTGAAATCTGAACCACAGGTGGATGCTCAGTAAGAGATGTGCTCTAAGAAGGCAGACATGATTTTCCATCTAGGCAAACCTATGTTTTTTCCAGTAGTTATGCATGGATGGGAGTGTTGGACTATAAAAAAAGCTGAGCACCAAAGAATTGATGCTTTTGAACTGTGGTGTTGGAAAAGACTCTTGAGAGTCCCTTGGACTGCAAGAGGATCCAACCAGTCTATCCTAAAGGAGATCAGTCCTGCGTGTTCATTGGAAGGACTGATATTGAAGTTGAAATTTCAATACTTTGGCCACCTGATGCGAAGAACTCACTCACTGGAAAAGACTCTGATGCTGGGAGGGATTGGGGGCAGGAGGAGAAGGGGACGACAGAGGATGAGATGGCTGGATAGTATCACCGACTCGATGGACATGAGTTTGGGTGAACTCCAGGAATTGGTGATGGACAGGGAGGCTTGGCGTGCTGCAATTCATGGGGTTGCAAAGAGTAGGACACAACTGAGCGACTGAACTGAACTGAACTGAAGAGAATTTAATGGAAAAATCAAGAAACGCTGAAAGGCCAGGACCTTCGCAGCTCCAGGTTCTAAGGTTGGTCTCAGAGTGCCTTTGCCTGGAGAAATTATTATCTGCCTTTGTCTTACAGAGTCCACTCTTCAAGAGTCAGATTACCAAGAAAGAACATGTGATTGGCCAGGCTCGGGTCATGTGATCATCACCTAATCACGGGCAGGGCAGTCCCTTCAAAATGGCACACTCTACAAGAGAGGGGAATTCTCTAAAGGGAATCTGGTTACTAAAAAAGAGGGGAATGGATGCTGCACAGACAAAAAATTGTAGGTATCCATTACATCCCCGGAAACAAGAGTTCTCTGAGCTGCAGTTGTGCCCAGATATACACAAAGGAGTCACCCAAGGCCTGCAGTACCACAGAAGAAGTTGAAAAAGTACTCTGGATTGAGTTATAATCATGTGCTACCTTTATCATCAGGCAAGTAGCACATGACATCAACTAGGAACATTTCATTTTAAACTTTGCTGATTTTTCAAATTTCCTTTGCATTGTTAGTAATGATTTTTTGCTCAATTTTATGCCTCCTCAGATAAAGTGCTATCATACATGATGTTAGCCTCATTAGATAAAAATAAGAATTATTTATAACTATAATCAGGGTTATGAAGCATTAAAATAGGAAAGAAATTATTTCCACAGCCCTTTTCAAAGTCTTGAAAGTTGGGCTTTAACTTGTCAGATTTTTGCTTTCTTCATGCCGTGGGCTGGTGTGGAGTATTGGAACAAAGCAAACCAGGAGTTCAAGAGTCTTTTACTCACAGTATTATAAGAAAGTGCTTGATATTTCCTAGATTCCACCCCAGAAAGATGGGACCCTGGTTGAACTCAGCCTTCTTTGGTAAGTTGAGAAGCAGTGAAGCATCTCATATCTGGATTTCGACCTTAGGAGTGGTTAGATGGGTCTGCTGGGTTTAACTAGAATTCAAGTGTAACTCAATGTATATAGACCAGATGGTAGATGACTAAGAAAAGACTCAGCTAGATTAGTGTAATAGTGTACCTTACCAGAATGTGAAATATATGTTCACACTTATGTAAAACCACTGTTGGAAAAGGAGTGTTTTCTTTTTCTTCTTCTTTTTTTGCAAATCGGGTAAACCTTCTTCTATATTGACAGTCATGGCACAAATCACTAGGGGAAGTTGCAGTGAAATAGTGGTAGGAACACAGGCGAAAAGTAAAAAATAGAACAAAATAAACCTAATTTTAGATTCCCAAATAATGAAGTTACTTTAAGGTCAATGAAATAAAGTCCAATGAAATAAAACCTTTAAGGCTCAAATAATAAAAGTGTTTAATTAACTTCTTTTTTGCCTCATATTTTTCAATTTAATAATCATCAAAAGTCACATTTAGCTGATTATGGTATTCATTTAGCACTTTTTAAAAGTCTGGAAATAAGACTTTTCTCTGCCTTTTCAAATATGTGTTCTTCACACAAGTCCTGACAGAAACTCCTGGCTCTATAAAAAATCAAACAGCAGTAAAGTTGCCGTATAACCAGCAATTCTACCTGCAGGTATATACCCAAAAGAAATGAAAACACAAATCCCCAAAAAAAGTTGTACATGTATAATCACTACAACATTATTCACAATATTCAAGAAGTGGAAACAATTCAAATACTCACTAACTGATGAATGAGTGAATAAAATGTGGTATATCTATGGAGAAGGCAATGGCAGCCCACTCCAATACTCTTGCCTAGAAAATCCCATGGACAGAGGAGCCTGGAAGGCTGCAGTCCATGGGGTCGTTAAGAGTCAGACATGACTGAGCGACTTCACTTTCACTTTTCACTTTCATGCATTGAAGAAGGAAATGGCAACCCACTCCAGTGTTCTTGCCTGGAGAATCCCAGGGACGGGGGAGCCTGGTGGGCTGCTGTCCATGGGGTCACACAGGGTCAGATACGACTGAAGTGACTTAGCAACAGCAGCAGCAGCATATCTGTGCAATGGAATATTACCTAGTAATAAAAAGAAATGAAGTACTGCCACATGCTACAGCATGCATGGACCAAGTGAAAGAAGCCAGTCATAAATGGCCATATATTGAATGATTTCCATTATATGAGATTGTGCAGAATAGGCACATCTGCAGAGATAGAAAGAAGACTATGGCTGCCAGTCACAAGCAAGTGGGGCAAATAGGGAATAACTGCTAATAGGCATAGGATTTCTCTTTGGAGTGATGAAACTGTTCTAAAATTACATTTTTGTGGTGGCTGCACAACTTTGCGAATATATTAAAAACCACTGAATTGTACACTTTAAATGGATGAACTATATAATTTGTGAATTATATCTCAATAAAACTATTTAAGAAGAAGAATACTAGACTCTTCCCCCCAAACATTACAAATCGAAAATCTGAGATCAAATTGCAAAAAAGAAATACAATATTATTTTCAAGCTTGAAATAAACTGTATTAGTTTGTATATTAAAGATAAAAAAAAAATAATGAAAAAAACCCCAAACTATTGGGAGTCTCTCTTCCCAACAAACCATAACTAAATATGGTTATTGGAGACCTGACTGTGATTCTGCTGTGGGAGTCAGTGACTGTGAAGATGGAGGGTAGGAAAGGGCAGGGCAATGGCCACCACTGGCCACTGTACAGTCGGGAAGTCTTCTGAGAGGTTAGTGCAGCTTCCAAGCTTGAGAAGAAAGGCAATTAATTGTCTGCCGCTGTACAGGGCCCATGGTCCACCACTTACCTTGTGTAATCCAATCTATTTTAACTATGACAGTCCAAGTCAAGTCATAAACCTATGTTTCCATAGATCCCAGACAAAAGTAAACACAGACTCTTATTTTTAATCCTTCCTTTCTGCTTTTCTCAGAGTGCTGATTAGATTGCATATTCTATGAAAGGATGGATGAGTTCAGTCTTTTCTAAAGTATTTCCTTGTGGGTTCATCCATGATTAAGGCACAAGTTTTTCCATTTTGAAAGATGCATGATCCAGCTGTTCTTTTTGCCTGCTGCAACTTCTTGTTAACTTTTCTGGAACTAAGGAGAGAAAAACAATGTACCATGACCTGAACACGTCCCTCCCAAATGAGAAGAGGATCTTTCTTATGTACACCCAAGATAACAGTAGTGATCTGTCATTCTAATTCTTTGTTTACAGTTTTGAAGGTTGGTATGTATTTTATCTTTTAGCTCTTTAAAAAATACAGCCGTTTTGGCTAACGTGAAATGTCATACATTGAGGTCTGATAAGTTGAGAGCTAAATGTTTTAAGACTGTAATAATCACCAAGTGCTTAATTTCAAAACACACACCATTCATTTGCCTCCATGGGATGAAGTGCCCATCACAGAGTCACACCACTGGCACCAGGCCAGATATTCCTTCCTGAGCCTTTCAAACATTTAGACTCCTAAGTTGCTTTTCAGGCTTACTGGAGGCTCAGTATATACATAAACAGGGCAAAGAGCCACTCTCTCTGCACTGACATTCAGAGGAATAGGTTGTAAACAAATGTCTAGGTCACCTCCAGTGCAGTCAAAGCTGCACAAGGTACCTGTCCCACCCGGGTTCCCTTCTGTAGTCACAGCTTGAAAGGCTGCCTAGGAACACCCCAGGGGATTCTTGCCCAAAGGTCCAAATCAACAGAGTCTGCATCCCCTCACAGACTGGCTGATTTCCAAGAAGAACCAATGCTTGGCCCTGTCCTAGAGGGAACCAATTTAATTTATACTAAAAAAAAAAAAAAAGCTTGTCATATAATCCAAAATAATCAAATGACATATGGATTTGAGTCAATGAGTAGCTGTCATGCAAGGAGCAAGGAGGCAGACCTCTGACTGGCTAAGACCTTGCTGGGGTGTGACTGAAATCTGAATTCAAGTTTAAAGGGCAAATCAAGTTTTGTTGTTATTGTTGTTAAAGGACAAGGAAGTCAGGTCACTGTTTCCAGGACTGTAGATCTTCAAGTTTTAAGCACAGAGAGGAAAAGTTCAAACAGGAGAGAAAAATCTTCCTAGACAAAAATACCATTTTCAAAATGCATATAAGTTTAAATGAAAAAGAAGGTGCTGAGCAGGTGTATATGTATGCCAACTTTTGGTAAAAAAAGAAAATAGAATAAAACTCGGATAGGAAATATACATTCCCCCTTACTTGATTTTGCATAAAGAAACTCCAGAAGGATATACTAGTAACTAGAGAAAAAATGGTTACTTGATTTGGGGAAGAGAACTGGAAGCACAGAGTACAGAAGTAAGGGCTAATCTTTTCACTGTAGATCATTGCATATGTATTTTTATTTTTTTAAATAGTATGTGAGGAACTGCTCTAAGTGCTTAGGAAGTAACAGGGAACAAAACTGCTCTCTCAAGGAGCTTACATTTGAGTAAGAAAACAAAATACAAACACATAAAAATAAGTACATTTTTTGGTACATTAGATGGTCATGAAAATTAAAAAGTAGAGGGTAAGGGATACAGGTGGTTAAGAGATTAAGAGTTTGTGTGATTAAATAAATATGTCAGAGTAGCCTCAGTGGTGTAACATCTGCACTGAGATTTGGAGGAGGTGAGAGGGTATGGATAAGGCCCTTTAGGGGAAGAGTGTGCCAGGCAAAAGGAACAGCTTCAGCAGTGGTTCTCGACTGAGGGCGATTTTGCCCCTCAGGGCCATTTAGCAATATCTGAAGACATGCTTGACATTAAGACTTGGATGGTAGAATACTACTGGCATTCAGTGAGAGGAGTCCAGGGACGCTGTTAAACATCCTATAATGAACAGAACAGCACCCTGCAATCAAGAATTATCCAGCCCAAAATGTCAATAAGTGCCACTGGTAAGAAACCTTGAACTGGAGAGGAGGAGAATGCCAGCTAAGTTCGAGTAACAAACAGACCAAAGTGGCTATAAGAGAACGTTCGGTAAGCTCCCGCTGAATCACACACTTAGCTTCCCACAGCACACATTAACTCTCACTCACAGTGCTCTCCAAATCTTTAAGAATGAAGAACACTTTTCCCCCTAACAGTCTTATATTCACACAGTTACCTCTTGACAGCAAAGTTTACCTTTCACATTTTCATGCAGAGCCAAATTAGTTCTTTCCTTCATTCCTCCACTTCCCCATCACCAGTATCCATTTTGTTCTCAGATAAGGATGGAGAAAAATTCAAAATGAGTGTATTACCTTGGGTTAAGGAGGTAGAAGAAAAATGGGAAAAGATGGAGGCAAATAAAATAATGGAGAGGGAAGTGTTTTTCCTCTTTTCAAAGAGAAAGAGGTGCTGAGGTGTCCTGCAAAACCTGCAATGAAGAAGGGAGTCCTTCAAGTCTATTGACTCAGCCAATGAACAGAGACTAGACAAAAGCCACATCCTGGAATTTTCCATCATTTCCACTTGCTTGTTACTATTTTCTTTTTAGTTGTGACCTAGTAATTGTTCTATATACATTTGTTGCAAAACAGAACTGGCTAACATGAGGACTTTTTTCGGCATTTCTAGAACCAAAGTATATACTAGTACAAGAAAGCACAAGGTATTTTTAAGTAGGAGAGACTGGTTCAATTTAACTAGAGTATCAGTCAGATTTGGGGGGCCAATGAGTAATATTGGAAGCTAGAGTGGTATTAAAATGCCTAATAACCAGCGTGGTCATAAAAATTAACATTAATTAATTATTAATATTTCTAATACTTAAAAATATATTCTCTTATCACTAACTAAATTAAGTTTTAGATGTGTATGTGGAGGCATTATGGCAGACATTAGAAAGCGGGCTTTGGTGCTGATGCCACATTCACCTGAGTTTAAATCCAGGGTCTACTAATTTTTACATCCTTGAGACCCTAGATCAGTTATTTAAGTGCCATGAGCCCCAGCCCAGTCTCAATAGCTATAAAATGGGAGTGATAATAATATTAACCTCATAGAAATACTGAGAGTAGTAAAAGTATAATTTACATAAAATGCAAGATCTGGCAATAGTAAGGGCTTGATAATAGCAGATATTAACATCAAAGTAATACTTCTGCATCCTTTGTATGCCAACAAAACACTTCTCAGCTATTTCTTCTGTCATTGTCATTACCAATATATGCTTTTACAACAATCATCTAGGTAAAGACTTTCTGTCTGTATTACCTGGATAACTGCTTGGCTTTGGCTAGAAGAGCCTGGCCCTAAACAGAAGTCAAGAGGCACCTCACTGCAGGGCATCTCAAAGTAGGGTACTAGAAGTGAATATCTAGATCAGGCATAAAGCTGGATAATAGACGTGTTCTGTTTTCATACAAAGACATAAATAAGTGGAATATAGATTTTTTTAATTGGACATTTTAAAATGAAATAAATATTAATAATCCTGAATTGAAACAACCTCCTAGGCCTTTTGTTAAGTAGAAACACCAACATGCAGACAGCACAGATAGGATAATTAAGTGTATGAAAGTGAAAATGAAAGTGAAGTCACTCAGTCCTGTCCAGACTCTTTGCGACCCCATGGGCTGTAGCCTACCAGGCTCCTCCCTCCATGGGATTCTCCAGGCAAGAGTACTGGAGTGGGTTGCCATTTCCTTCTCCAGGGGATCTTCCCGACCCAGGGATCAAACCTGGATCTCCCGCATTCCAGGCAGATGCTTTAACCTCTGAGCCACCAGGGGAGTACAGTATATACATATATATGTACATATGTACCCACACATACACAAACACCATGCATCTATGTTTGTAATTGCGTGGACAACCCTGGAAGGATACATAAGAAATAATAAAGAAATAAGGATACCTTCCCCGGTAGAAAGAAAAACAGAAATGGGAGCAGACTTACTTTGCATCGTATATGGTTTTTTCGCTCTGAATTCTTTTTATTCAGTACTATATTACTTTTATAAAAATAATTTTTAAAATTATAAATTAAAAAAAATGGCTTTAAATTGCAATGAGGAAAGGCTCAATGTGTAATATAGTTGAAACACGAAAATTTTCAATTTAAACACTGGCAAGGATTGGGGAGAATACAAATTCTTACTCTTTTCTCCTGGAAGTCTGAGCTGGCACACTCATTTTTTCTGTTGGAATACAATTGTTTTACAGTGTTGCATTAGTTTCTGCTGTAGAAATCAGCCACAAATATACATATATCCCCTCCCTCTCATCCTCCCTCTATCTCACCCCTCTGGGTCATCATAGACACCAAGCTGAGCTTCCTGTGCTTTATAGCAGCTTCCCACTAGCTATCTGTTTTACACATAGTAGTGTATATATGTCAATCCCAGTCTCCCGATTCATCCCACCCTCTTCTTCCCTGACATTCGCGTCCACATGCCCATTATCTATGTCTGAGTCTCTATTCCTGCCTTGGAAATAGGATAAAGAAAATGTGGTACATAAATACAATGGAATATTACTCAGCCACTATAAGGAATGAAACAGGGTTATTTGTAGAGACATGGATGGACCTAGAGTCTGTCATACAGAGTGAAATAAGTCAGAAAGGGAAAAACAAATATCATACACTAATGCATATATATGGAATCTAGAAAAATGGCACATTGACTCTGTGCCAGGCACTGTGCCAATTATTCTGAGTGGATCATCTCACTCAGTCCTCAGAATCTCTATGAGGAAACAGAGGCCATCAGTGGTTACATCATTTGCCTAAGGTCCAAGAGCTGATACGTAAGAGAGCAGACGTACTATGGCTCAGCTGTGAGCTCTTGAGCTGGTCACCTTACCTCTGTGGCTCTCAGTCCACTCACCTGGAAAACTAAGGGTGGACTAGATGATCTCAAAGGACCCTCCTAACCCTTAGATTTCAGGTTTCTATAAAATTAAGTAACCCCTCCACCAATAAAGTTACAACTTTCAAAGCCTTTTGTAACATAGTTTGCCTAAAAAGGAGTAGCCCTCTTCCTTAATATTACCATTAAATAAAGGTGTCAGTGTTTTGGTCAGAAAATGTAAGAGCTCTGAACAGCCCTATACAACAGTGCCTGTGTTTAGGGGGCTTGTGGTGGAGGGGGTTGGCTAGGGAGAGGGAGAGGGACCAGAGTAGGCAACACACAGGAGGAGTGAGGTGCTGGTTCCTGGAAAATCATGAAAGTATCTCCTGCTTGAAGTCATCAGTTCCACTGAACCAGGACCTCTGAAAACCAACCTTGTGACCTTTCTGCTGGGAATACTAAATGAGCCCCCAAGGTCTTTAGAAATATGGGACTTACAAATAAGGCCAAATATTTCACCTCTGATTCTGATGAAAGGTTTATGAGCCCCAGAATAGCTCAAGCACGACATGTCTGGATTGAATATTTGGTGTGCACTTAACACCAACAGGTTTCAGAGGCTTCGTGTTTCACAACCAAACTTTGGCAGGACTGCGTCAGTTACCTGATACCCATGGTAGGGGACATTTTCTCACTTCTCTGTGCCATAAATAGTACAGGCTCCTGTCTCTGGCATATGCAAGTTAATTAGGCACATTAAGAGAGATTTGCCAACATTGCTGTCCCCTGAGTTTGTGACCATAGAAAATATGGCTAAGGAGATGAGGACATGCAGCAGCTTCTAATCGGGTAGTCATCAGGAGGAGGGTTCCAGAAAACACAGTGTAGAGATGAAGCTAGGGATGGAGCCCGCCAGGGTCAGATTTCAGAGACCAGTCTCTCTTCATGCTGACATGCTAATCGAGTCTGGTATTAGGTTAGAACATGGAAATAGAAATACATGAGGACATGGCCAGAAATAAAATCCTCTGAATCTCAGGGAAGATTCAGTTCTCTTTGGAGACACAAGAGTATAACTGGCACTGATGCATTCTCAAATCACCATTTCATTGACTGAGATCTTTCTTTAGGAGTTACACAATTAGGAATTAAAGGTAAGCAGCGTAAAGGCAATAAACAGAACTGATCCTGAAAAGAAAAGAATTACTTTGAATGTGCCTGACATATTCTGTTTACAAAGCACTTTCTCATGCCTAATATACCCCATTTAGCTCCCAATGGAGAGATGGGAACCAGAGTCTCTTTATTCCCAAGCCATTGCTTTCCTCTACTCCTAGCTGCTCTCATTCTGTATTCCGTTGGTATGTATTAAGTACCAACTATGCGTAAGAAGAGCTTCCCTGGTGGCTCAGATGGTAAAGAATCCGCCCCGCAATGCAAGAGACCTGGGTTCGATTCCTGGGCTGGGAAGATCCCCTGGAGAAGGAAATGGCAACCCACTCCAGTATTCTTGCCTGGAGAATTCCATGGACAGAAGAGCTGGATGAGTTACAGTCAGTCCATGGGGTCGCAAAGAGTGGGACACGACTGAGTGACATACACACACACATAAGAAACTCTGAGGAATAGATGAATAAAATTCAGGGTGGAACTGGAGATCTACATGAAGTGTTATAGGGATAGGGTAGAGGGAGGGGACAGTCCTACTGCACAGGGCAAGGTGAGAAAGCTGGCTTTAGTTGTGAGAGTGCTCTCAAAGATAAAGTAAGAGTTGCCAGGAGAGTTGGCTGGAGGGAAGAGAATGTATACAGGGACAAAAGGTGAAAATTGGAGCGCATTCCAGGGAGAGGAATTGCTGGTGAAGGCTGGAACGTTAACCCACATGATCCAGCCAGGATGAGAAATCCAGGTTGAGTGCTCACTGGGCAGATCAGGAATGCAGCTGGAGAGGAAGCTTGAAAGAGTAGTTGAGGCTCAAATCCAAAGGCCTTTGAATGGCACTCTGAAACATTTCAACATTTAAAAGAAACCCTCTCTGGATCCCCAAGATGTTTTTAAGAGTTTTCTTCTGCCCCATTCTTCTCCATCTTTAAAAGAAGTTGGCATCCCAAATTCTCAGAGACCAAAAAAATTTTCAGAGGCCAGAGATTGCACATACAATCTCCCTTAAAGAATAAATAATATTTCAGAAAGTGAAAACATCGAGAATGGAAGAAAGCGACAGATTTTGGTCTGGTTTCTGGTTTCTCAAGGCGTGGGGAAGATAGCAGAATCCATTTTCATTTTTAGACTTGTGCACTCCAGAGACCCAGGCTGGTTCATTTCTGCCTAACCAGGAGTATCACAGCCCCCTGTGGCACCCCTCCCTATCCATCCTTAGTTCAAATAAACAACTCAGTCACTGACGATGCAGGCTCAAAGCCAAAGAGAGCTCTCCATGCCAGGGAGCCAGGAGTCTGGCCAAGGGTCAACTGCACCCAAAGGCCCCTGGTGAAAGGAGGAGGGACCTTCCCTGGAGGGCACCCAGGTCAGCCTCAGTTGACTCTAGTCTTTAAACCAAAGATATTTTGCCTGGGATGGAGTTTCCAGAAGTACTCTGAACTATATGGGTATCAAATTATACTGGTATCAAATTGTATCTGCTAAGCACTTGCTCTTCTTCAGAGCCCTTCTCCATCTAGAGATTCCTGACAATGACCCTGGTAGGCTGGCAGGGCAGAGAGTACCACTCTAACTTGGAAAATGGGGCCCGGATGATAGGATGTGCCTAAAGCTACATGGCAGAATTCAAATCCAGTGCATATAATTCAGAAAGCATGGTCCCTTTAATGCTGTTCTAAAGAATGGCTGGTAAACAATGGGCTAGACCTCGGGCCAAATCTAGCTTACCACTTGATTGTGTAAATAAAGCTTTCAGATAAAGCAGAGCCACGCCCATTCATTCACTCATTGTTTGTGGCTGCTCTCACACTATAGAGGCAGAGCTGAATAGTTCCAACGGAGACCATATGGCCCACAAAGCCTGAACTACTTACTACCTAGTTCTTTACAGAAATAGTTGTCAAGCTCTGTTCTCAAGTATTATTGTCATTTACGAGCTATATGGCCCCCAAAATAACTTAATTTTTCTGAGCTTCAGTTTCCTTACCTGCAAATGGGGCATAATAATAGTACCTACCTGCCTCGTATACTCAGGCTGCTGTAAAAAAAAAAAAATCACAGACTTGGGGACTTAATCAGAAATTTATTTCTCAAATTTTGGAGGCTGGGAAATCCAAGATCAAAGTGCTAGGCAGTTCATTTCCTTGTGAGAATTCTCTTCCTAGCTTGTAAAAGGCTGCCCTGTCTCTCTCTATGTTCTCACGCAGAGAATGAGAATGAGAGAGAAAGAGATTGAGAGAGACAGAAAGAGCATAAATTCTCTGGAGACTCTTCTTAAAAAGACATTCACCCTATGTGATTAGGGCCCACCCTTACGAATTCATTTAACCTTAATTACCCCTCTAAAGACCTATCTCCAAATACAGTCATATTGGGGGTTAGGTTTCTAACATATTAATTGTGTGTGTGTGTGGGGGGGGGGACAATTCAGTCCATAGCACAACTTTACCAAGTTTTTATAAAGGTTAAATAAAGTAACAGTTAAAATATTAGCTTAGGGTCTGACATTTAGTAAGAGTACAATAAGACGTATTGCCTTTTGATTTGCTAACAACATACAAAGAATGAACTCAGGACTTGAAGTCAGAGGACTTGTTTAGTTGATTTTAAGCAAGTCATTTAGCCACTCTGGCTTCAGTTTCCTAATCAGTATATTTGTTTCACCTATTTAGTCTGTTGGCTTCTTTCCTGCTGCTTGTCATCTCATAATTGCAAGAGAGCTGCAGCACCTCCGGTTGTTTCATCTACATTCCACTCAAGGAGATGGTGGTCAGTTAAGAAGCCCTTCTCTCTTTATACAAGGAAAGCAAAAGTTTTGCCAAAAACTGCATCCAACAGACTTCCACTTACGTCTCACTGGTCATAATATTGTCACAGGGAAACCTCTAACTGGAAAATAACTAGGGAGAAGGGTGTTGTGGCAATATCTGCCATAAAACAGACAAGTATCCTGGAGTGAAATCCATATTCGCACACCCACATCATTGTGGTTGTACTAGAGGTGACAGTCCTTTGTGGGATCACCAAGGACTGTCACCCTCATCCTATGTAGTCAGTGACAACCTCCACCAAGAGCATCCTGGTCCACAGAAAGCAACAAGAACTAACTTGAGAAAGAGAGAAAAGGAGACATTTACACTTAGACAAATCTGAAGAGAACAAAAAATGCTCCAGCGTGTGCAAGAACATACAGACCCTATAGCTGTCTCTGCCTAGATTGTGTGGACAGCTCCATTGTGTTCCTCGTCACATATCCCATTCCCAGACACCATTCAAGCAGTCACAGCAGAGACATGACGAGACTTTAGATTCACATAGCCCCCTAACCAAGCCACAATAAAAAGCCATAAGTCCCAGGCCCTGATCTGGTGCCTGGTCCTCCCCAAAATGCTAACAGGCTTTTTAATGAGGCAAGTAGGCAACAAACAAGATCTCAGCCTGAGCATCTCATTCCCCACAAAGGAAGGATCAAGGTCACAGAAGACAGAGTAAGCATTTTTAAAGCACAGACTCTTGGTAGAGTATGGAATCTTCATGCCATGGAGAGCCAAAACATCTGAATAACGTGGTAGACATTCCAAAAATCTTCCACTCAAAAGGGCTAGAGAGGAGATGGTTGATGTGATTTTTTCATGTCACGAAGGATCAACTGACTTCTCTTTCATCTAAAGCAAGGGTAAACAAATCACCAAATCTTGTTTATTCCAGGAGGTTTCATGCAAATATTTTAAAATTCGGATTTTATCAAGCTGGTTTAACTAGGAAAAGCGTAGTTGGAAGAATATGCTAATAAGTCATTAAAGTGCACTCATATCCTGCCATATGGTCCACTTGAAACATAAAACACTGGCCTCTATTCTTCAGGCAGGGTTGTTTGATAAAAGAGAGCCCTGGGGAAAAGATTTTTGCTCTGTTCAGCCTCACTTTATATGCTAACTCTTATTATAGGGGCTTGTTTGTTTTGATGAGGCTTGGCAGATATCTGTAAATAGCACTCCATTTGAGGAAACCATTGCAGATAACGTGTTAAAGTAAAATCCAAGCTGGCAGAAATATGCTTGTATGAGCTCAATTTCCAGGGTTATTTTGTTTTTGCTTTTTTTTTTTTTTTTGCTATTTATTAGTACTTGCTTAATTAATTATATTGTAAGTTCCATGTCTATGATGTCTGGTCTTTATTTTAAAATAAGATATATTTGGTATCAGTGCCTATGACAGATAAGCAGATTATACATCCAAATTGTATATTTAGTGGGTGTCTTTAAAATGCAGGTCAGACCTAGGGAGATATACTGGATTCAGAAACTGAACTTGGCCGTTTGGGTGCTTAATTGCATTGTGGCCTGTGCACCACATTTGAGAAAAGCGCAGATGAATTCAGAAACCCAGTGATCAGTCTGTGCTGCAGCATCCCCTCCAAACCCATCCCACAACCTGGTGATTCAGAGGCGACATGAACTCGAAGGCAGTGAGACTACCATCAAAGTTAAGAGAGCTTTGTTTCAGCCCTGGGCTATTAAGGAAAATATGTATTTCAGAATTTCAGGGCAGTCACTTGGCTTCTTATTTTTGCTTGAACCTCAGTGCTCACTCAGTTCCTGTGCACTCAGATACTTGATTAATAAAGTCCACTTGTCACAATGTTTCTTTTGATACACTGTACTGGAAATATTTTTTTAGGTTTTTGGAAAGAAGATCCTATCTCTTGGTCTATGGTTGCAAAAAATGAAAGACCTCTGCCGACAACAGAAATGTGGCCTAAAAAGGTTCATGTGCTACAGTGCTTTCTGGACCACTGACTTTGGGGCCAAATCTAGGCAATGGGTAGAGACAGGACAAATAAACAGGAGGATTAAGGCAGGAGCAAATCTATTATTTGTCCTAATGAATATATAAGGCTACTGCTGATCAATTAATAAGAGGTGTGATTTTAATTTTTCACATCCATGATTATAATTTCTAAGCAATGTCTATATACAGTAACTATATTATCTTTTTATCTATTAGATTTTTCTAATTTATGCTTAAATTAGAAAATATACAGTAACTATATATAGGCATTGCTTAGAATCATATAATCATATAATAGTATTTAGTAGTTTATATGCTATGTTATGCTAAGTCACTTCAGTCGTGTCCGACTCTGTGTGACCCCATAGACGGCAGCCCACCAGGCTCCCCCATCCCTGGGATTCTCCAGGCAAGAACACTGGAGTGGGTTGCCATTTAGTAGTTTATATAAGAATAGCTAATAATTATATGAGTGTATATTATATTATGTTTTACATTATTATAAATAATTTGTATAATTATATAATAATTATTGTAACTAATACCTATGCCTATATAACTATGCCATTTCCAAAGATAGATTGTTAAATGAAAAAGGAAGTTGTAAAAGAATCAATGTTCATCAACCAAAAAAAAAAAAAAGAATGAATGTTCAATATGATTCCATTTTATAATTATTTTTAATCACATCTGTATTAGTTGGGTTTTTTTCTGATTACAAATAGAATACATGACAAACTCAAACACACAATAAGTTAGCACTAAATGTCAGCTCCGGGTAATCCTTCCTTCCACCACTAGCAAAGCCTTGTCATGTGAGGTTTCTATGCTAACTATTTCTGAGGTAGAGGTTGTGTGTGTATGTGTGTTAATGAACATACAATGTTCTTATCTGAAAAGGAGTATGCACTTTTAAAAGAAAATTTTTTCATCTCAAATCCTTTTTGGAAAAGGGCAGAACAAAGAAATAAAAGTATTTTAAAAGTGATCAAAGTTATCTATTAATAATCTGGGTAATTCATCCTTCCTTTACCCCCAGAGTTCAGCAGAACATTCAAAAATCACAGAAACCTAAACATTTCTGCATAACCAGGCACCTGGAACCTCTTAGAACATAACTGCAAGAAGCAAAATATTATAAGATCCTATGGGTTGTACCTTCCTCCACAGAGAGATAAGACTGTCTGGTCACACTCTTCATCACCGCATGGCTGGGTCTTTACAACAGCTGTCTGCCCTCTTCTTGCCTGGTGGAGTGTCTAGAACTTAAATGTTGAAATGAATCAGTCTCACTGTGCTCAGCCTTCATCCTGTGGATTCTTCCCATTTTTCTCTGCCAGATTAATCCTACAGGGCAATGGGAAGAGAGGCTCAGAGCACAGTTTTGGAACCAGAGAGACTTCAGTGAAACTCTGGGGCTTCTCCATTTCCTGGCTGTAGAATTGCTTAAATTAGAAAATATAAACCACTATCTGTATCCTTGCCAAAAAACAACTCAGAATCTGAGCCAGCTACCAGTTTACAGGAAGTCAAGGGACAGTGGAACATGCTACATTGAACAAGGGGATGTATCAGCAAAGTTCGACTGTGGAAACTCTAGGAACAAAAACTGATTTCTTCAACAAAGAAGTTTCAAGAACAAAAAACGAGAGGGAAGGAGTTTCTCAATGAAAAGAGATAGCAAGAGATTTCAAAAAGAGATAGCAAGCAATTTTAATATATAGGTCTTATTTGGTTTCTGATTGAAACAAAATAAATTATTTGTTTCTAATTTATAAGACAATCCAGAAAATGTGAATGATGACTATTTGGTGGTATTAAGGAATTATGGTTAATTTAATACTAGTTGAATTATTAATAGTTGTAGTAATAAAAATTACTATTAATTCAACTAATATTCGATTAATAGTAATTAATACTGTAGTCATATTAATTACTATGAAAGTATTGTGGTTTTGGTTTTTGAGTCTTTACCTTTTAAAGACATGCTGAAATATTTATGAAGTAGTATGACAACTGGGATTTCCTTCAAGATAATCAGTGGCTGGTGGAAAGTGGGGAATAAAGATGAAACAAGATTGGCCATAATTGATAATTGCTGAAGCTGAGTGATAAATACATAGGGAGTTCATCATACTATTTTTTCTTCTTTTGAAATTTTCTCAGATAAACTCCTCTTCAATTCTGCCATTTCTAAGACTCTGGATTCTGTTGTTTGCATCTCAAGTATCATTTCACATGCTCCTCTGTTTTCTGTATGTTCTATAAATTATTAGTGGTGTTTTTGATCACATAGAAATTCTATTTTGGGCAAGAATATTCTATAAGTGATTTTTGTACTTTTATCAGGAGGTACACAATGTCCTTAATAAAAATATTTTTAATTGGTTTTTTTCCAACTGAAAAATGCAGATGCTTCCAGGACAGGTTATTTTAAGATTAAATTGTTGATGTAAATAAAGGACCCACACAGAGCCTGGCACATCATAGATGCTTTTATAAATGTCAGATTTCCTCTTTCAACCCATCAATAACCTTTCTAATAATTTCCATTATCTACCAGATCAAGTTTTAAGTACCCTCAAAATTCAAAGTCTCCTATGATCTGTTCCTAGTCTACCTTTCTAGTTTTATCTTCCTCTGCTTTAAACACATGCCATTATACACACACGTGCACACACACATACACACACATATGCACACACTGCATTCCTTAAACTCAAACCTTTGTTTACACCAATTTTTCCACTTGGAGATGTCCTCCTTGCTTCCTCTCAGCCCTTCTTCAAGACTCAGTTCAAGTCTCACCTCATGCAGGGAAATATCATGATCACAGCCTGTGAGGCCTCCCTTAACATGGCCTTGAACTGCTAGTCAATGCTTACATTATTAAATTTCCCATAATAAGCCTTCCTTCTCCAATGGCCCCAGGGCACAGGCCATATGCAGTCCTTCATTGCTTCTTTCACAGCACACAGCCCACCACCACACACACAGCACAGCAGCATGCCACAAACATTTGCCAAATTAAGAGAATAAAAGAATGAAAATAGCTTCCAATTTGAATAGAGCAGGATAAACCCGTCCAGCCACATCTAAATAGGCATTCAATTGAAGGAAAATACAGAATATATGAAGATGCTTTTACTTCATCTGAAAGAGAAAATATCTGCTAAATCTACCATTCTTACCTTGCTGATGACCTTCTGAATTCCATGTGTGAAGAAGTCACAAATTTTTCAGGCCCTGATATCAAGACTGAATAAAATCAAATGATAAACTCAAGTGACTGAAGAGGCAATTTGGGTTCCCAATTATGACTGGATTGAGAGGGAAAAGGGCAAATAGAGCACAGGTATGGTCTATATTGGGCTTCCCAGATGGCACCAGTGGTAAAGAACATGCCTGCCAATGCGCAAGACATAAGAGAGGTGGATTTAATCCCTGGGTCGGGAAGATCCCCTGGAGGAGGGCATGGCAACCCACTCCAGTATTCTTGCCTGGAGAAGTCCATGCACAGTGGAGCCTGGCAGGCTACAATTCATAGAGTCGCAATGAGCTGGACATGACTGAGCAATGAACACGTTCACTTTTCTTCTCACGTGTCTGTTTTAACTACTGACATGACTCACTCCCCAGTCATTCCAGAGGTCAACTACTCCTATTTCAGCAAGATGTACCTCAAACTCACCTAAAAGTTTGGCTTTATAAAACAAATCATGATTGCCTGATTCCTAAGGTGGCAGTGTGACTCTGGAATGTTCGGTGGTAAACAGGCATAAACCCCACCCTCTTCTCTATATTCCCAAGACTCCAGAGAGCTCGAGGGAGCCAAGAGGCCTCCGATGGACAATGATTAGCTGGGGCTGACATCTCCACAGCTCTTTGCCATATAATTATGAGAAAGTGCTGTAAGGGAGTGTTTGCTTCACCACTGATTTTAGCTTTTTTTTTTTGGCTACTATTAAGCATAGAACATTGTAAGTCTCTTACATGCTACTGTTTCTTGGTACCCGGCATGTAATGTGCATTTATTTCACAGCTGACCAAAAGGCTCGTGTACAAAATCTGATGAAAATGCTAGTCCTCCTCCTAAGGAGGCGGTACTAGTGATAAAGAACCTGCCTGCCAATGCAGGAGACATAAGAGACACAGGTTCGATTCCTGGCTCAGGAAGATCCCCTGGAGGAGGGCCTGGCAACCCACTCTGGTATTCTCAGCTGGAAAATCCCCATGGACAGAGGAGCCTGGAAAGCTATAGTCCATACGGTTGCAAAGAGTTGGACATAACTTGAAGCGACTTAGCACCCACACGCAAATTTTGCATATTGTTTCATATATGTTTCTGAAATGACATTTAAACAGCTAGTTTACTTCCTCACCTCTCTACCAAACCTACTTCTTACCACTAAAGAATAGTGAAATATTAGTTCTTTAAAAATGAAATGTCCCCAAACCATGTCGTGTTCCTTCAGAGAATCTACCTTGCTTTTATGCTACAATAATTCTCCAAGATTCCAGGAACTGCTTAAAACAATAGGCAGGGTCAAGTAGCCTTTGTGAGAATTGGGAACAATCTTGGATGATTTCTTAATAAGGCACTCATCAATTTTTTCAGTAAGGAAAGAAAAAAAAACCAATCACTTAATAGAACACGTTGAATAGGGGCCTAATAGATTTTAGGGCTATGATAGCAAGGTAGAAGCAGAGTGATGCTAATTTGGCAGGAACCCTTCAAGGGGCCAGAAAAGTGGCCCTCTCTAGCCATGTGTTGCTCATGGCTTGACCTCTTGTGCTCCCCTGGTACACTCCAGGAGAACTGTTTTGGCAGTCACGGACAGCTATTAACAGACTGACAAAAATTAAAAAAAAAAAACAAAAACCCACAATTCATGAAGTCACTTTCTGCTGTGCCGAATTCTTCATTACAAAATGATTTCTTGCTTCTGAGGGCACTAAATTAACAGAATCGCCTGTATCCCTGTAGCCATGTCTTTTACTGCAGTTCCAAAACAAAACCATCATATTCCCTATTATCTTAACTGCCCATAGTTGATAACTTTCCTAATTAGCATTACACATGTTTAAGTCTCTCTAATTATTTAATGATGGTAACCAGGTAATCCATAACAGCAATTACATATCTGAATTGTCATGGACTATTGGATAAATATGTAATGGGGCATTTTAAAAGCATTTAAAATGTAATGCTAATTAGAAAGGTTATCAAATACAACACCATAATGGGGAACATGTTGGAATTTTTGTGGTAAAAAACAAGAAAATAGTGTTTATTAGTACTTAGATTTTGTGAATGTAAGAGTGAAATCAAAGGATATGGGGGGTTATATGGAGCCAGATACATAGATTTAATGCAAGATTCTCATTGTTTTATTCAGTGATTTATTAGACAAGTATCAGTTAATCACCTACTGCATTTTCCTAATGTTGAAATCTTGTTATGTGCCTGCACTCTGATGGAGAGTGGATATACGATGAGGAGGAAGACATGGTTTCTGTCCTCAAGGAGCTCAGAGTAAAGCGAAGAGAAGACTAAATAGGAAAGGGACTGAAAGAAATCTTTGATCTGGGGGTGAAGTGGTTGGTTAGTGCACGGGAGAGAGCAGCTTGGGAACGGCAATGAGGGAAGTAGGCAGAGAGGTAAATGTAGACTCTGTCAATGAGCAAAAAAAACAAAAAATCAGAAGAATATATTGCTTGCTCATGCACTTGGGAAGTCTGAAATCTGGTTGGAGAGACAGGCCAAAGAGAAATGGAATTCCCAGAGATCAAGCAAGCAATTGTGGGATTTCCCTGGTGGTCCAGCGGCTGTGGCTGACTCTGTGCTCCCATTGCAGGGGGCCTGGGTTCAATCCCTGATTGGGGAACTGGATCCTGCATCCCGCAACTAAGACCCAGCACAGAAAGAAAGAAATATTTAAAAATTTTAACCAATTACAATGATTATTACCATTTAATATATATATATATAATGGGGTTTAGAATATATATATATATATAATCCAATTTCAACTGCATACAAACCTGAAGTTGAAGCAAAGAGTGTGTCTCAAGAGTAACAAGTCCATGAGATTGTACAAGGAGAATGGGTTCCTCTGGCAAAAAATCTTGAATGCAAGGCTGAATCACTTTAGGTTTGTTCACAGTGACTATCAGGATCCAGTCAGCTCTTGAATGGTGCTGTGGAAGGTGGCCTTGGTATTGTTCCAACAATTATGGGAAAATTGGATAGAGAACGTATCTAATTAGTGGTTGGAAACTAAAGCCTCCTGGAATGTTTAGACATGAGGAAACTGCAAACAAATGGAACTGCCAATCAAGAGAGTAAGAGAGAGAAAGAAGGAGAGATCAGAGCTGAACATGAAGTAATCTGCATGAGGTTGGTACTCAGCACTAACACTCTAGTCCAAATAACCAGCTGTCACCTATACCTTACAAGAGCCTCAGGGTTGGTAACAATGCTTTCAGCTGCAGGTAGCAACTTAGCTCCCTATTAATGGCTTAAATAATAAAGGCACTTTGTTGTTTCTAGATCATAAAGTCTGAACAAGTTGGCTTTAGGAGGAGAAGGAAAAAATTCCTCTTCATACATAAAAATAGCAAAGAGAAAGAAGAGTTGAAAACATCAGTAAATCTGAGTAGGAGGGGACTGTGGCAACTTGAGTTTAGAGGTTATATAAAGAGTACATGTTCTACCTCTTGCATAAAGAGCTTCAGAAAGTAAGAAAGGACATAATAGCGCAAAGTAAGTGGTTTGTTTTCCTTCTTGGCTCCAAGAGACACTACATGATACCTTTTTAATGCTTCAGTTTTCTCATTAAACAGCATGAGAAATTTCTTAAATCTTTCCTCCCTACCTTGGTATCAAATAACAAAAATGAAATAAGCACTCAAGATGCTAAAAAATAATAATAATAATTGTTTAACAATAATTCAGGAGACAGACATGTATCTGGAAAAGGACCCAAAACAAGCATGTTCATTCTTCTCCATTGAAAAAACCAGTCCCTTCCCATCATTCAGTAATCTTTACCACATCTGGAAAAGGACCCAAAACAAGCATCTTCATTCTTCTCCATTGAAAAAACCAGTCCCTTCCCATCATTCAATAATCTTTACCACACTCTACTTCTACTCTGCCTTATATAACTTTCATACACAGTTATTATTATCAGGCTGACAGGAAAGCCATACAAACTAGTTTGAGTGAGGAAACTTTTAAGAATAATTGCCCCATAAACTTGTATCTTTCATTCACCTGCCATGTGATACGGTTCAAATCATTACTGGAGGGGACAGAGACAATTCTGAATCACAGCTATGAGTCAAGTTGGAAAGAAATTTGGTGACATTTAGGAAAGAGTACCTGAAGGAAATGAGAAACTTCCTGGTGGTAGTCCTGTCCAGGGTTATTCTCATAGCACAAATCCATGTGATTACTTCCACTGTCTGTCCATGAACTTAAAAATATTATCCTACATGCTTTTAGAAATAGCAACAGAAATAAATGCCTTACCTTCTGTATAGGTACTACTGAAGTGAGTTCATAAATGCCTTACCTTCTGATCTTCAGAACAGGATTTATCTGGACATAATCAAACTATTTATTGTGGGGACTCCCCTGATGGTCCACTGGTTAATAATTCGAGCTTCCAAGCCAAGGGGTGACGGTTTGATCCCTGGTCAGGGAACTAACCCAGCTGGTGCTAGTGGTAAAGAACCTGGTGCTAGTGGTAAAGAAGGTTAAAGAACCTTCTTTAATTTAATCTAATTTATTTTAATGCAGAGGTCCTTCTGCATCACGTCACCAATGCAGGAGACGTAAGAGAGGCGAGTTCCATCCCTGGGTTGGGAAGATCCTCTGGAGCAGGGCATTGCAACCCATGCCAGTGTTCTTGCCTGGAGAATCCCATGGACAGAGGAGCCTGACGGGCTATGGTCCATTGGGTCACAAAGAATCAGACATGAATGCAGCGACTTAGCACACAGGCAGAGAACCAGGGTCCTACGGGTGGCACACCCTTCACCCAGCCACACGCCCCGCCCCGCACCCTGCCAAAAATGTTTCCTGTGAATAGCCCAGTAGAGAGAAGAAAGTGGACTGGGGGTTAAGTGGCCAAGATTTTATCTGTACTGAGACCATGAGAAGATCTAGGAACCTTCACTGGGTCTCAGGAAAAGTAAGGGTCTATCTAGATAGTCTCTTACTTAATTCTATCTAAAAATTAATGAGTACTTAAGGAGATTCAGTTACAGCACAAAATAATTTTCTGGAAATGAGACTGATTTTTCCACTTAAAAAATTAGTAGACAAATTAAAGAAGAGGATGGTTGGTTACCACAAATGTATGAATTAGAGGCCAAACGGTAGAAATATCAAGGAACAGAACCAAAGTACAAAGACGTAGAAATTAGGAAGAAAAAGACCAAGAGGGTATCTATTATGTAAACAATAGGAGTTTTAGAGAGGGGGCAGATAAGACATGGGGAGTAATGATAATTAAACAAATGGAGAACCGTTCCTTAGTCTCAGATTAAAAGGGCACGCCAAGTTACCACCAGGTTCAGTGATAGAGGTCACACCCCTAGGAAAATCACTGTAAAATCCCTGAACTCCAAGTATAAAAACAAAAGCTTAACAGCTTCTAGACAGAATAAGTAGATCACAAGAGACAGACTGACCCTGGACTTTTCCCCAAGACAGGAAATTTAACTAACATTACAGGTATTTGAGAAAACGGAAGCTACAACCTAAGAATGCTGTAGTCTTTCAAGATAGCATTCTCCTGTTGAGGTGAAAGGTTGATATTAATATTTACACATATGAAAGGATTCAAAGAATGTACCACCTCCCATATTCCATCTGAAGAAATGATAGTCTAGAGCTAAAATTACTAAATACTTTGGCCTAACCTAGAAGGTAAGAACAGAAGAGGGATGGAGAGGGAAGACAATATTTCAAAGATCTCATCTGGAAGAGGAAGGAAACAGAGAAAGGGGAACACACCAAGGTCTCATCTAAAGGTCTTGTTTTGAGGGTTGGAGGAAACCAGGAAGAAATACAGCATCTTACCAAGGAACAGAGTGGACGTCTTGCTTCAAGTAATGGTAGAGACAAGCGTATGTGATTATGAGTGTCACAGGACAGAAATCAGTAAGGAAGTCAGTCAGATGTGGCTCCACCTCACTCATAAATGAGGAAATACAAATTCCAATGTTTTTAATGCCATTTTAGTCTATCATATTGGCAAAATATGAAAAGTGTGATGCCATCCAAGGTTGCTGTCAAGGACAGTGGAGATGGAGAGGCACCCTCACACAATTTTGATGGGAATGTTAATAGACGTCATCTTTTTTGAAAAGCAATTTCACAGCACCTAGCAAATGTAAAGTGAACATAACCAATACTGAATCATCCCACCTGTATTTTTTTAAGGCACCTACATAAAATACATATTAAAGTTATGAGGATACTGAGAAACTGTGAAGCATCATTGGGGAGGAGGTCAGAGCTTGAGAAGGGAATTTATGCTTTGTACTTTCTGTACAGATTGACTTTTTTTACCATATGCACATATTTTCTTAAATGTATAAAACTAGTTCATTAAACAGAGAAGGCAATGGCACCCCACTCCAGTACTCTTGCCTGGAAAATCCCATGGATGGAGGAGCCTGGAAGGCTGCAGTCCATGGGGTCGCTGAGGGTCGGGCACGACTGAGCGACTTCACTTTCATTTTCACTTTCCTGCATTGGAGAAGGAAATGGCAACCCACTCCAGTGTTCTTGCCTGGAGAATCCCAGAGATGGGGGAGCCTGGTGGGCTGCCATCTCTGGGGTCTCACAGAGTCGGACACGACTGAAGTGACTTAGCAGCAGCAGCAGTTCATTAAAAACATACGTGTCCTTTTACCCAGAGATCCATTTCTAGGAAATCACTCAACCATCCAGCATTATACCTGCACATGAATGGATAGATAATGATGTAAAGAACATCCTTATGCATAGGTTTGCAAAAGGAAAGAAAAAAAAACTAGAAACTACCAAAATGTCCCATCAATTTGGTTAGTAAATACAAGCACATTCTTAAAATGGTATGTAAAGCAGCATCAAAAAGAATGAAAGTGGTCTACATGGACAGATGTGCAAAGATGTAGTTTAAGATGCTGTTTACTAAAGAAGGCAAATTGTATAACAGTATTATAAGCATTTGTATAGAGTTTTAAAAGGACATATGTGTATATGACAGTGAACCTTGATGGCAGGAAATTTTAACATTGTTTACCTCTGGGTAGTAGAACTTAGGATTGGAAGAAGTAAGGAGGTGGACTTTTGTTTTTCCCCCTTGTATTCTTCTGTCTTTTGCATAGTTTTAATTTTTTTCCATGAACATGTATTATACTTATAATTTAAAATATCAGTTAACTTTTAAAAAATGTAATAAATGGTATGTGTGTGTGTATTGTATACACATATGAAACTATGCCTGGTACCTTAAAAATGTCAAATGGCATGAAACATCAAAATGCTGTTTACAAAAATACTGTATAACCACATGGCATCTTTGTTAAATAATTTGCACTTAATTGTCAAGCATCTTTGCCTTGACATTTTGGGATACCTCTTTGCACCTTCTGTAACTAATTACTCAAAACTAATTGTTTCTCTCAGAAATGTATGGCCCCACTGGGAAGCCCAATTGTGGGGCATATATACCATGCTGAATAAAATCCCTGTCTGCTGAAATCTTCAGTATTCTGCATAGCATTTAAGAAACATTTAAACTGTAATATCTAAAAATGAGAAAATCAATTGAATGTGCTATGTGTAAAGTACAGCATCTTGAAAATCTATCGCTGAGCAGTTTCAGCATCAGTTGTAAGGATGTAATTCAAATCTTTTAATAATAAGGATAATTACTAAATCTCACTAGATTTGTTGTAAGCACATTTTTTTTTTTTAAAGTAAAAGTCTGTTAACCTACCAACCTTCCCTGGATGTCCAAGAATTTCATTTCTTGGTATCTTTCTATTATGAAATATTTGTCATGTTTCTCTTTCACAAGATTCCACAAATCTTGCTCTTGCCTCTCTCGTGGGTCACTTATCTTCAGTGATGAGAGATAAATGTTGTTAATACTAGAGGAAAATGTTTTAAACACAGAAACGAAAGAGTAATGGCATAATAAGCACAACGCTCCAAATAGAGATAAATTTAGAAAATTAGGTTCTTTCATCCAGTTAGTTTTCAGAGGCTTTTTTACGCAACACAAATACCGAGCAAGGAAATATGCTTACTTCTTTCTTTTCCGTTACGTACTTATCTCTTGCTCTTAGGAGTGAGGAGATCATGACCAAACCACATCTAGCATCTAGCTTTATTTCCTATCATTGGACACCACCAAGTGCCTACAGAAATCAACTGACCATTCAAAAACTTTCCAAAATATTAATATTTGGAGATCACCCTCCTAAAACACAGATCAGGGTGATCTATAACAGGCTATGATTCAGGGGCAAGCTTGCTGAGTTGGAGTCCCAGGACCTGGGTGCAAATTCCCGGTTTCTCATTTTCTGCTACTAGGCATTTTCGAAAACTACAGGGATTTTTCTGAGCCTTACTTTCTCAGTTCGCCAAGGAGAAATGATAATTATATCTATCTCCCATCAAAAACATTCAATAACTATTTGTTTATTTCATAACAGCAAGATTATGTGGAGGAACAGATGAAAAATAGGTGCACAACTGAGCGGCAGGTAAAACAATATACAACTTCAGGTGTTTGTACAATTATTGCCAATAGAGGCAACAGAATATATAGCAAGTAGAATTCCAATTCTGGTTCCACGTCTAACTTAAGTATCCTCATCTGTAAAATGGAGAGAACAACTGTTTTTATTTCATAAGCCATGGAGAGGATTAAATGAAGTAATGCATGTAACCATTTAGGACATTATCTGGCACATGGTAAGCACTCAGTAAATGTTTGCTATTTTAGTAACTGCATTAAATCAGCTTTAAAGAGCGACAGTGAGGACTAACTCTAACCCCAGCATGTATCAGACCTCCCTCTCCTGTGAGATCTGAAATTGTTGATTTTCTACATGCTCCGCATTTTGTCACCTTGAGAATGACCTATCTGGCTCCTCCCACTACATACATTGAACAGAATCATGGAAATTAAAGTACTGTTTTATTACAAATATCAATAGACTCTCTTTGCTATTGTTTGTTATCAAAAAGCCTTCTACTGCCTGCATGCTATAAGAGACATCCTGATCTAACCGCTTACAAGGACAGCCAGATCCAATGCAGACAAAAAAATTAAAATGGTGAACCCTGGCATCCTTCTGGTAATATACTGACATCACCCATATCTCCAGAGAAAATTTATTTCTAGAGTAGTGGGAAAAATATAATGCAAATTTACTGAAATTTTAAAGATGTTTAGAGTTCTTTTGACTATCTGATAGACTGTCCTGTCCCCTAGACGGAGAAGGCAATGGCACCCCACTCCAGTACTCTTGCCTGGAAAATCCCATGGATGGAGGAGCCTGGAAGGCTGCAGTCCATGGGGTCGCTAAGAGTCAGACACAACTAAGCAACTTCCCTTTCACTTTTCACTTTCATGCACTGGAGAAGGAAATGGCAACCCACTCTAGTGTTCTTGCCTGGAGAGTCCCAGGGACGGGGGAGCCTGGTGGGCTGCTGTCTCTGGGGTCACACAGAATCGGACAAGACTGAAGTGACTTAGCAGTAGCAGTCCCCCAGAAAAAAATGTATATGCCTATCGGTACAAACAATTTTACATAGAGTTTTAAGGAGCACAGGTGTTTCCTGAAACCCACCCATAATGAAACTCAGCTTAAAATAACATTAGGTATGTGCCAAAAGGCAAATTTTAAAAAGATCAATACTTACGAAATTTTTTTTAATCTGGGAAGAACAAAATATTAATAGTAGATATTTACTTCAATTTTCCCTATTTTCATTGTTTTCCTTGATGAACTGGAATTATTTTTATGATTTTAAAAAATTCGTGTATATGATTATTTACGCTGTTCAATACAAAGTGAACAGATTCTATTGGTATTTGTAATCTAAATTTGAACTGGGTTCAAAGGTAAAAATTCTGACTTGTCACTTGGAAATACATAGGTGGCTTTGTTGATATAGGCAGTGTGAAATTTAAGAGAAGCTTCCAGAAAATGAGTGAAGAATTCAACGCTCATTTTTACTCAGTCGAGGATGAATTCTGTAAGAGGTGGGATCTGGGTTTGTGAGGAAGGAGGATCCCTGAAAATCAGTATCCATAGAGATGGTAACCACATCTATGGAACTTGATTTTCCCATTCCCAACCCCAGTGCTGAACCAGTCAACCCTGGGGAAGTCTGCATGGGCAGAGAAATAACACACCACTCCACTCTGCCTGGGATCTCAAGGGCCTGGAGTTCAGCTAGGCTATGAGTCATAACTAGTCAGAAAGACAAAGAGAAGATCAGGTCCACCTTTGAAAGCAAAGCAAATCTGAACATGCATTTACCCACAGTATCCACCCTCCTCCCACCCCAAGACAGTGTCAGTGCAGGTGAAGACTGGTCCTGGTAAAAGGTCAGTCTGTAAATCAGCCACTGGGGTGAAAGATAGGCAGAGGAAGAGTGAGTGAAACAAAAACTGAAATGAAGGTAGGCCTTGTTTGTCCAGGCTTTTACAACAAAATACTTTCCTTAATTACTATACTTAAACTATCACACTGATCACTGCTCTCGTTCCTCACTGCTCTCATTGCAGATATCAGTAGAATGTGTGGTAGTGCTCAGACTCCTGCACTAAGTGTCCCTGCTGATGGAGGCTGACTTCTATTATGAAGACCTGAGGAAGGAGTTCAAAACAGTCCACCAAAGCCATGAATATTCTTTGCAGTCCTTGTGTTCTTACGGTTTGCAGATTTCACATTCTAGCCAATAATGTGTTGTTCGTTTCTAAATTTTCTGACAAAACGAATATTGGTACATTTCCACTTACTTGAGAAGTAAAGAGTCAGGCATTATATTTTCTCCATTTTGCGAATGAGAGCCATACAGCTCTTCTGCGGAAGAGGTGAGATGTCACATACATCTCATTCCAAATTGGCTGTATTCTTTCTAGGATTACATGTGGCAAGTGAGGAGAAGGTAGAGGAATGGGGAAAGAAAAGGACTTCTTGGCAGGAAGTTTACAGAGAAGGGATAGGCTACTCACTCTAGTATTCTTGGACTTCCCTGGTGGCTCAGCTGGTAAAGAATCCAGCTTCAATGCAGGAGACCTGGGTTTGATCCCTTGGTTGGGAAGATCCCCTGGAAAAGGGAAAGGTTACCCACTCCAGTATTCTGGCCTGGAGAATTCCATAGACTGTATACAAACAGTGGGACACGAATAAGAGACTTTCACTTTCACTTACAGTCCAAAAATGGTGTAATCAATGAGAAATTTGTTGGAGACTTTTAGAGGATTCAATAATGGAAAGGTCAGCCAATTAAATGGGAGTTTCAAAAGTTTCAGCACCTTGATTTCCCTACATGTAAAGTGAAGCCAATAATACTTACTTCACAGGGCCATTGTTACGGTTCAATGAAGAAATCTACAGGAATTTCTCCCTTTTCTCTTCCTCCCCTTCCTTCACCCTTTCCCCTCTTCCTTCTCCTCCCTTTCCCCTCCTCCTCCTCCTTCTCTGAGTTCCCTCACATATCCCTTTGCCTGCTGTTTCATAGTTGACATTTTTAAAAAATCTGCCAAAAGAATAGACTCTATCAACAATATAATCTACAGATGACAAGGAGAAGGTCCAGGTCATCATTCTTTGTTCTAAATGGGGTGATTTTTACAAACTGTTCCATGGACCAGGGCTCTCTAAAATAATGTGGGAACATTCCATCATCTTTCCGACAGAAGGAGAGTAGGCATGTGGAATAATTCCGTTGCTTTGGACCAGGAAAATCTACCTCAGTGAACAGATCTCACTGCAAAGTTATTTTTAAAATGGCATCTATGAGGTGTGTCATGGAAAGGAGTCTGAGCCCACTTAGGTAGGTTTTAGGACTTGCTATAAATGATGAAGACAGGGATATAAGAACCAGCATTTAACTTTGATGTGAACATTGGTCAATGCTTTCTTTCCTTTTTCTGATTTAAGGTCATTAACTTACCCTTTTTGGTCTTCATATCCATAACTTTATGATCCAAATCATCTATACCCTAAGAACAGAGCTGGAAGTTCAGTTTGGAAACTTCTGAGGGTGACAGAGGATGAGATGGTTGGACGGCATCACTGACTCGATGGACATGAGTTTGAGCAAGCTCTGGGAGTTGGTGATGGACAGGGAAACCTGGCGTGCTGCAGTCCATGGGGTCACAAAGAATCAGACACGACTGAGTGACTGAACTGAACTGGGGGTCCCAAAACTGTAGAAAGTATATGCTGCTGCTGCTGCTAAGTTGCTTCAGTCGTGTCTGACTCTGTGCAACCCCATAGACGGCAGCCCACCAGGCTCCCCCGTCCCTGGGACTCTCCAGGCAAGAACACTGGAATGGGTTGCCATTTCCTTCTCCAATGCATGAAAGTAAAAAGTGAAAGGGAAGTGACTCAGTCGTGTCCGACCCTTAGTGACCCCGTGGACTGCAGCCTACCAGGCTCCTCCGTCCATGGGATTTTCCAGGCAAGAGTACTGGAGTGGGGTGCCATTGCCTTCTCCGAGAAAGTATATGAATGATCCTCAAATGCCTAATCCAGTTCAGGCCAGTCATTGTGGTCTAGTTCCAGCCTGGATAAGATTTGGGAGGCAGTGGGGTTGGGGAGGGTAAATCTAGGACTACTCTCTGGTGTTTGAATCTTCCCTAAAGTGCCAGTGTCACTGAGAAGTCATCTAAGGCTATTGTATAGTTGCTAAGTTGTTTCCAACTCTTTTGTGACCCCATGGACTGTAGCCCACCAGGCTCTTCTGTCCATGGGATTTCCCAGGTAAGAATAGTGGAGTAGGTTGCCATTTCCTTCTCCAGGGGATCTTCCTGACTCAAGGATCGAACCTGAGTCTCTTGCATTGGTAAGTGGATTCTTTACCACTGAGCCAAGGCTAGTCTTTTCAAACAGAGGATCAAGGCCCTTGAATGAATCAAGAAATGTAGTGGGTTACCACTAGCATATTTTGGAATGGGATGGAATTAAATGGAATGGAAAAGAAACCATCAGAGTACATGAATAAGTATAAATATTGTTTAAGCAAAGCTTTGTGTTTTGGGGGAATGTACTGGGTTGTGATATAAAATGTCTTTTTTTTTCTTCACTGTGAAAAATACTCCAGAGTTTGAAAAACACTGATCTAGTTGTGTGTGGAGAGAGGGTAATAAGGAGAGGTGTCTTTCCAAACCAGAAATAGGGCTGGAACAGAGTGAGATTGAAATTTTTCCAATGGCCCAAATCCCCAAGCTGACCCTCTGAAATTTATCTCAGAATCCTTGAGAAAAGGGAAGGAAGGCTTCCCATATGCAGAAAGTAGCCCTGTTTGCTGAGCTTCCTGGGCCCTGACCTATGCCAGTGGCTTGGCTTTTCTTATTCTTCACCAAATAACTCACCATGCAGAACCAACCAGAACTTCTAAAGTCTTAGCTCCAGCTGCAGTGTCTCACATCACCTTGATATACCTAAAATTTGAAATGGTCCAAACATGATTTTAAACTTATCTTCTTAGTGATACAGTTTTGCAGTTCTCGTTCCAGGAAGGTTTTAGGAATACTTCGGCTCCAGGGAAGATTACTCCTGCTGACACAGTCTGCACTTCAAAGCTTCCTACCTTATCTTCAGGTGTTGGAATTGTTGGGAGGATGTGTGTCACTAATCACTCAGCCTTTGGGGGCAGGCAGGAAGTTTGTGGCAGTGCTATCAGTTTGACGTTCCATATTACACAGGAACTAGGTAGGTACTTTCCTAAAAGAAGACCCTGAGGTTTAGGAGGTTAATTTTCACACCCAGATACTAAGTGGTGCAAGGTGACTTGAGCTCAGGCTTTCCTGGTTTTAAAAGCCTATACTGTTTCCACTAATCAAGTTACCTCTTTTGTTTCGGAGTGATAGTATTTCATATGAATCTGGATCTACTTCCATTTGAGCTGTTTTAGAAACTGTTCAAACTTCTCTCCCAGCTAAAGTGTTCAAATGATTCTCAAGCAATAGCAAAGATCAGTGCCATAGAAATGAATTTACAACGAACAAGGATCAGTGTTGTTTGATGGGAATTGAAAATCAGGTTGATTGTTCGTTTGATTTTCTTCTTTAAAGAGAAAATAGGAGAAGTAAATGCCCAGAGACTAAGCATAAAGAATACTACTTGACAGGAATACCAGAAGTCTAATGCTCGATTTCTGATATGTATTAGAAGGACATTTATATAAGGATGTAGTTCCAAAATTGTAACAAAAACCACTAACAAAGTATGGTTCAAAATACAAAATTTCTTTTAGTGAAGCTTTTTCATACCCCCACCAAGCACATAAAATTAAGTCAACTTACATCAATCCTTCATATATTTACAACTATTACTTATAAAATCTTTGAAATGAGATGCTCTTATAAGATTTCACCTTTTTTTTTTTTTTGGCTGTGCCATGCAGCTTGTGGGATATAAGTTTCCTGACCAGGGATTGAACCTGGGCCTTCAGCCATGAGAGCTTGAAGTCCTAACCACTGGCCCACCAGGGAATTCCCAAGGTTTCATTCTCAAAGTCATTTAACCCTCTTACATGAATATTCCTTTTAGTTTGGTTCATTTTTTAGCTTCTCAAATCATACATTTTCCTCTGAGATAAGTCAGATTAAAGACTTTTTCACCTTTTATAAAATCAAAATATACACTGATTTACTTACCATACTACAGCAAATAACTGATAAACAAAATTCTGGAAATCAATTATCCTCACCTGTCCATACAGCACTGTTAGGTCCCAATGCTATTCATTTGTATTTCATGACTCAACTGGAGACGAGACATGGCCTGAAGAATTAAAAGCAGAGTGCAAGCAAAAAATGAGGCTATTTCACATACCCCTCTCCCAAGAATGTGTTGCTTTGTCCTGAAATTGGAATAACTGACTTTGAAGGAAGGAAGGAATAAGGCACAGAGGTTGTTCTAAACCACATTTATTAGCCAATAACCAAGGCTACTTCCTTTAACCAATGAGATTGTCCATCAACAAAGCATTCAAACACTCACTATGTAAGTCGAGGCAATTTCTTAGGGACAGCATCTAAAAATTACATTGTAGAAAAAGGGCCAAACTAAACTCTATGTGTCACTGGGACTTCACTTCACAAATGAGGAGAAAAACTAAGGGGTCCACAATTGATCACAGAAGTAGGAATCCATTTCAAAATCATCACTGATGTAAAGCACTATTCCATCAC
Source organism: Bison bison bison (assembly GCF_000754665.1). Classification (NCBI taxonomy): domain Eukaryota; kingdom Metazoa; phylum Chordata; class Mammalia; order Artiodactyla; family Bovidae; genus Bison; species Bison bison. The sequence continues at coordinate 3,578,781 of NW_011494936.1, read as the reverse complement.
TAGGCAAACCCATACCACACATCTGGAAGTACAAGTACGGTGTTAAAATAGCACCCAGTTAAATCCATATCAATCCTTCAGAAGAAACTGCCTCTTGAAAGGCTTCTAATAACCTTTTAAAAGTTTTGTGAAACTCACTCTAATAAGGTAGAGATTCTGATTTGAAGAGCATTCCTGGGTAGTAATGTGGATACAGGGGTCAAGGGAAGTAGATCTGAACCTCAGTTCACCATAGGAAGGTATAATGCCAAGCTTAAGAATTAAGTCTGACCCAGACCATCCCATAAATAGTCCAGGAGACCAGCACATGCCACAGACAGAGCCAAAAACTCTGCTGCTGCTTCTCAGAGCCTACGTAAACCTCTCAAACCAGAGAGAGGCAATCTCATACAAAAGAAAGTTCCATTAAATGTCCACCCTCAAATAGACAGTCACTTTAAGTCATCTAAGCTACTGCAGTACTCCCACTTACATACCCATAATCCTGGTTCCTCCAAAGATGGAGAAATACAATGAGACCAGTTGAGGGCACTTCATCAGATTTTACAAAAAAACTTGTTATAAATAAAATAAGAGTAAGATTTTTCACCAGGCCAAAATAATAATTCTCATCTATTAAAAGATTATCAGATCTGGGGTAGAGTCATCAGTATAATCTAGGGGGATGATTAGTAACTGTCCTTTAGGTCACCTTTAAGTGACTAAGAGCTTGTGCACTTTATTCCATGAGGTCAAACCCAAGTATGAGTCTCCAACTCAAGTAGTGTTTCCTGTTTCCACCAGTCCACATTATTGAGTGGTTTGCCAAGGCTTGTGATTATACTCCACTCTCCTTTTTCTTTTCTTTTTCATCTCCTTTGATCTGATCCAGACATCCCAGCACATGCAAGTCTCTGGCTGTGGCAGCTGAGAGAAGATATCCTTACCAAGGTGTCTCTGGTACTTCAAGAAGTACTATGTATGTATTAAACTAAATCAGTTGCTGAAAAAAATAAAACAACCATTTTTTTTCTCCCTGAAGAAAGTAGAATTTTTGGCTCATCTGCAGTGATATTATGAAAGTTCAGAAACAGACACTATTTCAGGCAGTGCTAAGATCACTTTCCTGGAGTTCTAGAAATTCTCTTTGGAGATGCAAGACAGTTTTTTATACATATTTCTTCCAGAGTTGCCACCATCCCCAAACATTATCTCCAATCTTAAACAATCTTGATTCTCAAAGTCACCTGACCTGTAGTTCTGGTCATCTAGATAACAGAAGCTGGTGGGGCTCTTCAAAGGTTCTGCCCTCTGTAGGCACACTGAAGTTAACATGAAGCTTACCTTCTGGAGTCTGTGAGTGCCACTTGTAACTCCTCCTTTGCACTTCCTTCCCGGTGGCTAGTAGAGTAACATCTAGGAGACAGTATGCCCAATTACTCTGTTTTTCTTAGCACCAGGCATTTCACTAACTTCAATGGCTAAACTTGGAGATGTACAGTTAGAATACCAGCTTCCAGTGAAGTTCCTCAAGTGCCGTTAAGTAAAGCAGCTTTGGCTTTTGGATCTGGACTTGATGCTGGGACTTAGAATTGTCCAAGAGAAATACAAAAGGAATGTGCAGTCACTCCAGCCTTGGCATCAAAATAAAACAAGACTAGAGATGGCATATATCCTATATAACATCCTGTGTCTGTTCTAAAACCATGATAGCCATACAAGGCTCATTTTACCTAGAGAAAACTGAAAGACCTGAAAAGTAAAGTAGTTTGGCTAAATGATCTTGATGTTACTTCTGGCTCTGAAATATCAAGGGGACTCCAGTTATGCAGTATATCCAAACTACTAAAACTTGGGTTACTCAGTAGATAACCTGAGTGCATAATATATATTTAAAAACAATAAAGAGACACTTCTGCTAAGTCACATTCATTAGGTCTGCTTACATCCCATTGGCCAGAACTTGGTCACATGGCCACATCTTGCTGGCTGGGAAATGTAACCTTTATCATAGGGTGGCCATTTACCCAGCTTAAAAAAAAAAAAAAAATTATTTTACTATGGAATAAGGACAGGGGCAATTAAGTCTCAGCCATGTTTTCCTGTCTCCTGTCATGTCCTCCTCTAGGCTTCCTCTCTTGGACTGTAGCCCTACCTGAATATCATCAGCTTAACAAGTCTGAGAGCTTTATTTGTCCTGCCCTCTTTGCATCAACTTCTTTTGTCAGTTCCATAGCTTTTTTTTTTTTTTTTTTAGTTCCATAGCTTTTATATTTTACCTCCGGCTGCTAAGTAATAATGCATCTTCAACTTCTATCCTTCTGCTATTGAGCTCCACCGGCTGCTAAGTAATAATGCATCTTCAACTTCTATCCTTCTGCTATTGAGCTCCACCTCCGTAATTAAGTAGCCCAGTATCAAAAGCTTGCCCCTGGAGAAGGAAATGGCAACCCATTCCAGTATTCTTGCCTGGAGGATCCCGTGGACAAAGGAGTCTGGTAGGCTGCTGTCCATGGGGTCACACAGAGGCGGACAGGACTGAAGCGACTTAGTAGCAGCAGCAGCAGCACATTCCTTTCTGTCATTTTCCAATCCAGTTATGTCACTATTTTCAGTTCATTCACTGAACTGCATCCTTCTTTATATATAATAACAATTATGTTCTATTCAGACTTTAATCTTCCTTGATTGATATATATACCTTATTGTTAGGTCTGTACAATTTTTTTTATTGCAGAACTGCCAAATATGCCGGTTTATGCTTCCTTTTCTATATCACAATTTCAAAATCTTTGAGCCATTCAAATCAGTATGCTTCTAGAGTCAAGTTTGAATTCTTTTTTATCCTCTTACCAAATTGCCTTAACCAAATCTTCTCCCTGACACATTTGTTAAAATCAAACCTAAATAAAACTACAAGTTTATTATGGAAAAAAAAAAAAGCTTGCCCCTTTGGGTGCTGCAACTGGACTTCCTGGTTGCCCCCACTTTTTTTTTATTGAAGGATAATTGCTGTACAAAATTTTGTTGTCTTCTGTCTAACTTCAGCATGAATCAGCCATAGGTATACATATATCCCCTCCCCATTTTTGAGTCAGCTTTTAGCCCAGGTGATATTACTAGCTAGGTCAGGCAGGGCTGGGAGTGCTAATGGAGTATCTGACATACTGCCTTCCCACACCCCAGCACCACATTCAGGCCGGCCATATCATCTTTCATGGCTCCAGGTGAAGCTATAACTTTATGAGAAAGGGAAGTTGTACAGCTGTAATAGATTAAAAACACAATCAAAGCCACATCAGCCCCAAATTGGAAGAGAGAGAAAATACAATGTAAACGTAAGTCTGGTGTGGCAATAGAGTAGGTGCTCAATGAATATTTATTGATATATTCATTGGACTACCTGGCTCACTGCATATCCACCAAAGAAACTGAAGATGGTAATTTTGGAAGGCAGAATAGAGTCGTGCTCTTTGCAAACAGACTCGAGTCCATTGTGCCTCCTACACTAGC
>NW_011494936.1:3573054-3575189 GCF_000754665.1 Bison bison bison | reverse complement strand
CCCTTATCTAGAGCCTACTTTTGATGTTAGTAACTTGTGGCGAAATACACTCAGTCTGCCCTTGGCCACCATTCAGTTCACTTCAGGGGCTCAGTCCTTCCGGACTCTTTGCAACCCCATGAACCGCAGCACGCCAGGCCTCCCTGCCCATCACCAACTGCCGGAGTCTACCCAAACCAATATCCATTGAGTCGGTGATGCCATCCAACCATCTCATCCTCTGTCGTCCCCTTCTCCTCCTGCCCTCAATCTTTCCCAGCATCAGGGTCTTTTCAAATGAGTCAGCTCTTCACATCAGGTGGCCAAAGTATTAGAGTTTCAGCTTCAACATCAGTCCTTCCAATGAACACCCAGGACTGATTTCCTTTAGGATGGGATGGTTGAATCTCCTTGCAGTCCAAGGGACTCTCGAGAGTTCAAAAGCATCAATTCAAAAGCACAGTCCCAAAGCATCAGTTCTTCAGTGCTCAGCTTTCTTCATAGTCCAACTCTCACTTCTGTACATGACTACTGAAAAATCCATAGTTTTGACTAGATGGACCTTTGTCAGCAAAGTAAGGTCTCTGCTTTTTAATATGCTGTCTAGGTTGGTCATAACTTTCCTTCCAAAGAGCAAGCGTCTTTTTATTTCATGGTTGCAGTCACCATCTGCAGTGATTCTGGAGCCCCAAAAAATAAAGTCTGACACTGTTTCCATTGTTCTATTTGCCATGAAGTGATGGGACCGAATGCCATGATATTAGTTTTCCGAATGTTGAGCTTTAAGCCAACTTTTTCACTCTCCTCTTTCACTTTCATCAAGAGGCTCTTTAGTTCTTCTTTACTTTCTGCCATAAGAGTGGTGTCATCTGCATATCTGAGGTTATTGATATTTCTCCCGGCAATCTTGATTACAGCTGTGCTTCTTCCAGCCCAGCATTTCTCATGATGTACTCTGCATATAAGTTAAATAAGCAGGGTGACAATATACAGTCTTGACGTACTCCTTTTCCTATTTGGAACCAGTCTGTTGTTCCATGTCCAGTTCTCTCTTGCTTCCTGACCTGCATACAGTTTCTCAAGAAGTATGTCAGGTGGTCTGGTATTCCCATCTCTTTCAGAATTTTTCACAGTTTATTGTGGTCCACACAGTCAAGGCTTTGGCATAGTCAATAAAGCAGAAATAGATTTTTTCTGGAACTCTCTTGCTTTTTCGATGATCCAGCGGATGTTGGCAATTAATCTCTGGTTCCTCTGCCTTTTCTAAAACCAGCTTGAACATCTGGAAATTCACAGTTCATGTATTGCTGAAGGCTGGCTTGGAGAATTTTGAGCATTACTTTACTAGCCACCATCAGTTCAGTTCAGTCACTCAGTCGTGTCCAACTCTTTGCAACCCCATGAATTGCAGCATGCAAGGCCTCCCTGTCCATCACCAATTCCCGGAGTTCATGCAAACTCACGTCCATTGAGTGGGTGATGCCATCCAGCCATCTCATCCTCTGTCGTCCCCTTCTCCTCCTGTCCCCAATCCCTCCCAGCATCAGAGTCTTTTCCAATGAGTCAACTCTTCGCATGAGGTGACCAAAGTACTGGAGTTTCAGCTTTAGCATCAGTCCTTCCAAAGAACACCCAGGACTGATCTCCTTTAGAATGGACTGGCTGGATCTCCTTGCACTCCAAGGGACTCTCAAGAGTCTTCTCCAACACCACAGTTTAAAAGCATCAATTCTTCGGCACTCGTCTTTCTTCACAGTCCAACTCTCACATCCATACATGACCACTGGAAAAACCATAGCCTTGACTAGACAAACCTTTGTTGGCAAAGTAATGTCTCTGCTTTTGAATATGTTATCTAGGTTGGTCATAACTTTCCTTCCAAAGAGTAAGCGTCTTTTAATTTCATGGCTGCTATCACCATCTGCAGTGATTTTGGAGCCCCAAAAAATAAAGTCTGACACTGTTTCCACTGTTTCCCCATCTATTTCCCTTGAAGTGATGGGACCAGATGCCATGATCTTAGTTTTCTGAATGTTGAGCTTTAAGCCAACCTTTTCACTCTCCTCTTTCACTTTCATCAAGAGGCTTTTTAGTTCCTCTTCACTTTCTGCCATAAGGGTGGTGTCATCTGCATATCTGAGGTTATTGATATTTCT
>NW_011494936.1:3562999-3572954 GCF_000754665.1 Bison bison bison | reverse complement strand
AATTTTCCCCAGTTTATTGTGATCCACACAGTCAAAGGCTTTGGCATAGTCAATAAAGCAGAAATAGATTTTTTCTGGAAGTCTCTTGCTTTTTCGATGATCCAGCGGATGTTGGCAATTTGGTCTCTGGTTCTTCTGCCTTTTCTAAAACCAGCTTGAACATCTGGAGGTTCACGGTTCACGTATTGCTGAAGCCTGGCTTGGAGAATTTTGAGCATTACTTTGCTAGCATGTGAGATGAGTGCAATTGTGTGGTAGTTTGAGCACTCTTTGGCATTGCCTTTCTTTGGGATTGGAATGAAAACTGACCTTTTCCAGTCCTGTGGCCACTGCTGAGTTTTCCAAATGTGCTGGCATATTGAGTGCAGCACTTTCACAGCATCATCTTTCAGGATTTGGAATAGCTCAACTGGAATTCTATCACCTCCACTAGCTTTGTTCATAGCGGTGCTTTCTAAGGCCCACTTGACTTCACATGCCAGGATGCCTGGCTCCAGGTGTGTGATCACACCATCGTGATTATCTGGGTCGTGAAGATCTTTTTTGTACAGTTCTTCTGTGTATTCTTGCCATCTCTTCTTAATATCTTCTGCTTCTGTTAGGTCCATACCATTTCTGTCCTTTATCGAGCCCATCTTTGCATGCAATGTTCCCTTGGTATCTCTAATTTTCTTGAAGAGATCTCTAGTTTTTCCCATTCTTTTGTTTTCCTCTATTTCTTTGCATTGATCACTGAGGAAGCCTTTCTTATCTCTTCTTGTTATTCTTTGGAACTCTACATTCATATGCTTATATCTTTCCTTTTCTTCTTTGCTTTTCACTTCTCTTCTTTTCACAGCTATTTGTAAGGCCTCCCCAGACAGCCATTTTGCTTTTTTGCATTTCTTTTCCATGGGGATGGTCTTGATCCCTGTGTCCTGTACAATGTCACGAACCTCATCAGGCACTCTATCAGATCTAGTCCCTTAAATCTATTTCTCACTTCCACTGTATAATCATAAGGGATTTGATTTAGGTCATACCTGGTCTAGTGGTTTTCCCTACTTTCTTCAATTTCAGTCTAAATTTGGCAATAAGGAGTTCATGATCTGAGGCACAGTCAGCTCCAGGTCTTTTGTTGTTGTTGTTGTTGTTGACTGTATAGAGCTTCTCCATCTTTGGCTGCAAAGAATATAATCAATCTGATTTCGGTGTTGACCATCTGGTGATGTCCATGTGCACCACAAAGACAACTTTAATGATGCAATCAGCAGTGAGAACTCTGGAATCAGACTGATCTACCAGCTGTGTGACACAGGCAGGTCACTAGCTCTCTGTGCTTCAATTTCCTCATCTATAAAACAAGAGTTATAACAGTATTCACCTCAAGGGGTTGTTGTAAGAATTTAATTAAATAATGCATAGAAAGCATAGAACAGTAAGTGCATGAGACCAAGTACTCAATGGACTATAGCCTACCAGGCTCCTCTGTCCTTGGGGATTCTCCGGGCAAGAATACTGGAGTGGGTTGGAGAGGGATCCTCCTCCAGGGGATCTTCCCAACCTTTCCTCATTGCAGGTGGACTCTTTACTGGCTAAGCCACCAGGGAAGCCCAAGAACTCAATAAAGGTTAGGTATTCAACCTCGAAGCCTAGCACCACAAGTCTGGTCACTGGACTTTCCAAGTGAAGGCAGAGTAATGTAGGAGCCACAGTTACTGCTGATTTTAAGGAAAACCTCAACCTAGGGTTTGCCCATCGCCATCTTGAGCCCAGATACCCATCAGTCAGAAGCTTAAAGAGTCCCCACCCAGCAGCTGAGTTCCCTGTATGGTGGACTCAGAAAGTGATATTTTGGAGAAATTAGTTAAGAGTGGAACTTTAACTTCTGAAACCACTGTTTACCTTTCATTGGCTGTCAAATCTCAGGACCTTCTCTCTGCTCCCTTGAAACTACTCTCCATCAAGGAACTGCTTCTGCGGTATTCATCCTCACTGACTTTCCCACCATCTCAAAGATCTCTACTTCTGATTCCTTTTCCCTGCATGCTCCAATCTCTCTACCCTATGTTGCTCTTCAGTTGCTCAGTCATGTCTGACTCTTTGCAACACCATGGACTGCAGCATGCCAGGTTTCCCTGTCCTTTACCATCTCCTGGAGTCTGCTCAGACACATGTCCATTGAATTGGTGATGCCATTCAACCATCTCATCCTCTGTAACCTCCTTCTCCTCCTGCCTTCAATCTTTCCCAGCATCAGGGTTTTTTCCAATGAGTCAGCTCTTCACATCAGGTGGCCAAAGTACTGGAGCTTCAGCTTCAGCATCAGTCCTTCTAACGAAGATTCAGGGTTGATTTCCTTTAGGATTGACTTGTTTCATCTCCTTGCTGTCCAAGGGACTCACAAGAGTCTTCTCCAGTACTACAATTTAAAAGCATCAATTCTTCAGCACTCAGCCTTCTATATGGTCCAACTCTCATATTTGTACATGACTACTGGGAAAACCATAGCTTTGACTATGCAGACCTTTGCTGGCAAAGTGATATCTCTGCTTTTTAATACACTGCCTAGGTTTGCATAGCTTTCCTTCCAAGGAGAAAGTGTCTTTTAATTTCATGGCTGCAGTCACCATCTCATGTACCACACACATTCTATTCAGTTCTCTCTACTTCTTTCTCTCTTGTCTTCCTTCACAAGATTATATTTGAGAATGACACACACAGGAATATACAATTTGATATTATGCTGTCACAGTTAAAAAATACACACTTCACAGTAATTGGCACATCGTAGGCTCTCAAATATTTGCTGAATAAAATCCTCCTTGACTGAACCTTCCAAAGCAGAGTATCTGAGAAGGGGCTCAGCTCCCTAACTCTGGTGAGAACTTGAGGGAAGAAAGAAATATTATACATCATCTATATCAAGCCCTACCTCCTGTTTATTTTATAAAATAGGAAAATAATGTAATATAGACACATGGCTATTTAAGGGCAGAGTGCAAGCCTCATCTGCTTTCCAACCCAGTGCAACTCACTCTGGATTATGTGGATACAAATATCCCTTATTTCCCAGAGGTATGAGTTTGTAAGGCTTGGAAGGCAGCAGATAGCCACCACTCCTCAAAATGGGCCCTGGATTGAGACTCAGGTCTCCATTTCTGATCTCCAGCAGATTCTCCCTGCAGGATTTGACATCCACACTTCATTGGGGTGGGCTCCTAGATGGGATTTGCTCTTCAACACTACAAGGGTTTGGGTCTGTGCTGACTTTATAGGGGAAACACCCTGAAAAGGGGACCTAGACCCTCCCTCCTCCTCTACTCCTGGGCTCCTTGCAGGCGGTTCATGCCCACCTTCCTCCGGGTTCCAGCAAGCCCCGCAACTTTATCTGTGAGTCTCTGCTCCTAGCGCCTTGATGAGGCGTGTTTAATCTTCCACCCAGATTATTTAACCTCCGCATCCTTGTTAACAAACAGCCATTATTAACGAGTTGAGGGACCACATGGGGTGGGCTTCTACAGACAATGCGCGCTCCCTTGGCTTTTCTGCGAACAAATTCATAATCCTCAGCGACTCAGCCGGAGCCCTCCTGCCAGGTCCGCGAGGGAGTCAGGAAACTATAGAAATCGGGTGATCTGGGCCCTTATCCAGGACCCCTGTGCCCCGGAGGGTCGGGGAATTGCAAGATGGAGCTGTATCTCTCCCTTCCTCCCCAGCCTCCCTTCCTCGCTCGCTCTCCCAAGGGATTGCTGCAGTGCGTTATAAATTTTACCTTTCCAGTGTGCAGGAGAGGCGAGAGGAGGCTGTGTCCCAGCTCCGGGCCAGCTTGTCCCTAAGGACACCAATTAAAGGCACTAATTGGACAGCAATACATCAAAGTCGCTCCCGGGAGTGGGTCCTCAGAGCGCCAGGAATCCATTAGTTGGGCTTTTGTTTCAAAACACAGAAATACAGAGGAATAAAAAATAAAATTAAAAGCACTTCGACGCAGACGGGAGTGGCGAGGGTGCTGTACCGCGAGGACTCCTCTCTGGGTTCACTGGGAGCCCCTCGCTCTTCCCTCCTACTCAAGGCTCGGTATATGAGCCCACCGCACATTTATCCCCAAAGAGCGCCGCCTGCTAAGGCTCGGTCGCCCCTGGGCCCGCAAACAGAGACCGTGTAGACGCGGCACACACCACCAGACGCGCCTGGACCGATGCGGGGTGGGGGGAACAAACCCACCCTACCCCCGCGCACATTGTTCAGGTTCTCTGCCTAACCTGGCCCAGGAAGGGGAAGCGGACACCTCGGGGTGGCACATGTCACCCGGGAGTCGTTTCGGCCTCATGGGCTGCACTGAGGACGCGAGGCAGACAACGCAGGGGACAGCGTCCCTCGGGGGTTATTTCAAGGTTCGGGGAGCGGCACTTCGACAGCGGAAGGAAGGAACTGGCTCTTCTTTGCGGAGCTGGATGCCACTCGCAGGCCAGAGAGCACTGGGAGAAACGGGCCGGGGAGGGGCCCAGGCCCCGCAGGACAGGAGGAGACCCCTGGCCCAGGGACGGCGGGGCGATAAGCCCCGTGGAAATGCGACCCGAGGCCAAGTCCAGAAGTCCATCCCTCTAGTCCCGTGCCTCGCAAGGCCTCCAACCTCTGCGGCCGAGGCCAAAGCATGTCAGAGCTGGTGGGTGAATTCAGGGCGTGGCCAGGACCCGGCACAAAGGGCACCGCGTGCGGTTGGCGTCTGCGGGTGCGGCGCCTCTAGATGCCCAAGTGAGGCTTCGCCGCGGCTTTGCCGCGGCTTCCCGCCAGACCTGAAGACCGGGATGAGGCTGGCCCCGGGTCGCTACGGCAGCCAAAGCGCCGGCTGGCGTACCGGGAAGCCCGGGCCTCACCTGGGCGGCGGGAGGTGAGCCCTCGGCGAGCCCTCATCCTGCGGAGGCCGCGCCCGCTAGCTTCCCTCGAGGAGCCAGATTGGAATGGCTGCTTTTGATCCCATTTGTTACTAACCCCGGCATTTGTTTTCCATTTTATAAACGCTTCCCTTTAAGTAATTGTCCCTGTTAACAGCGTATACCTTTCAGCAGCCCTCACTGCGCTATAAATAATCTCGATGAAGATGCAAGGATATGACTTTCACAAGATTGGACAATTGATTCAATCTGTGACCCGCGATCGCGAATAATATTGGAAGGCTATTTAAACAGATGAAGGCCTAAATTGTCTTGCTTGTATCTGAATTAATTTCTCATTCATCATCATTATGAAGTGATTGGTCTATTCAAGCTCTTCAGCCTGCTGGAACGGAGAGGGATTTAAATGAGATTGTAACACAATTTAAATGCTTGCCGACTTTAACGAGGCCAATTGAGCAGCTGCAATAAATACAAATATTTTTCTAAACAGCCTTGTTTTAAATAATTACTTAATGCTTTCATGTTATTTTTAAGTGGCAATCTCTCTCCTGCTCCTGCTCAGAATATCACACACTTATTTGCTGAGAAAGCGATTTTGGAAAGGACGTTGTGTTTCTATTTGCTTTGTAGCCGGTGGCTTTTTCCCTCCTCAGGCTTAACATTTCGGGGTCCACAAACCAGCACAAATGGTGAGTTGGGCCTTGGTTTCACCCTAATACACTGATGTGTCTGCCCCCACAGAGCCAGGGAGGAGCTGAGCGATGGGAGAATTTTTCCGTTTGGATCAAGTCACTTATCCAGTTTTAGCTGGGTCTTGCAAACGAATCCATGCGACTGCACTGACAAATGACACCCCAAAGGGTGGCATCGTTTCTGACTTATCCTGATAACCATCATCATCTTGAACAAATCAGAATTCCAGCACACCTGAAAGGTGTCCCTTAGGAAGTTCAGTCTGCCAACAGTTTGGCTCCCGTGCAAGTCGACTGGAGTGAGTGGAGGCCGGCTGAGGATTTCTTTGTTAGGGAACAGGCCCAGAAAGAGAACCTAGCCACAAGGACTGGGGTGGGGGGCAGAGTAACTAGAAGGAAATCGCCATTGTGGGGCTCAAACTCCTTTTCCTGCCCCCACTCACCGACACTACTCCCTCTCTCACTCCGGGTGAGGGTGCTTAGAGAGGACTCTAGGAAGGAAAAGCTCTTTCCACTAGGAGAATGCCATCCGCTGGTCATCCCCGACAACTGTCAGCCCGTGACCCCCACGCCCTTCGGCCGACATATGGCTGCGAGTGTTTTCTCGATTGGGGAATAATGGAAGCAACCGAGCGGGAAAAGCCTGGGGAACAAAAGAATCTTTTAAACTTTCAGGAACGTGCTAGGCTGGGGGTGGGGAGACACGCGACTTGGGCGGGGACCTAAGCTCCCGCTAGCCACCGACCGTCTAGGGCCATATCCCCCTGGGAGGCCTAGGCTGAGAGGGCGCATCCTGAATCACCTCTCACTATGCCCGGAATGGGGGCAGAGGGACTCGATGTGTGGAATGTGCAGCTGCGGGTTTCCCGGTTGGGAAAGCAGGGCCGACATAGTCACTAGAAAAATCATTGGTGGGGCAGACAACACTGGGGGGATACAATCAAACTGCAGGCCAAGGGGGGAAACATGCGGACAAGGGTGGAGAAACCAAGTGATTTGCTATGTAACCGGGCAATTTAATGCCAGAGTTAGGGAGCTGCTGGCCGGAATCATTTCCTCTTCGGAGGCTCTGCCGAGCTCATCCTCTTTATCCTGTTGTTTAAAATGAGCATTATCCCAAACATATGCAATGCAATCAGTTTGGTCACACTTACAAGAACACGCTTTAATAAGGCAATCAATCACTCGCTAACTAGACGGCGACGGCCTGCGCTGAGCGCGCACTCGGGCTGCGGGGTGGCTATTCTTCCCGGGCCAAAAGGACCGCGGCTGAGCGCACGTCTGCGCTCCCAGGCCCCGCTGGGTCCCCGACTATGCTGAGGAGCCTAGGAAAAGTGTGAGTCGAATGTGAGGTGTCAGACTAAACGACGGTAACCGTGGACTCTGGGGCCCAAAGAGGCCTAAGGCATGGGAGGGGAAGCCACCGGAGCTGGGAGCCTCTAGCTACATAAGTCACTAATATCTGTGTGAGGCCAGAGCCTCCGTTTTCCCACCTGCAAAATGGGACTGAGACGGAGGGAAACTAAGAGACGGTCGGAAAATTGAAAAATGAAAACAATAATACCATGTCAGCCCTCTTGCTTGGACTAGCCTTCTCATTTTACAGATGAAGAGACAGAGGCTGCGGAGGACGCAGTGCCTTTAAGATCATCTCCGCCCCAGCCCCCACTACAACGATCACCACCTAATTGGGCCAGATGTTGCTTACGGTGCAGGTGGGAAAAGTCTATTTTTAGGTGCGGGGGTCTGCAAGGGAGTGTGAGTAGTGCGTGCCTAGCGCCAAACCGCAAACCTTGGCAAAAGGGAAATTTCATTATGAAGTAATGAGTAATTCCTCCTGGCAAGATGTATTGTTATATCTTCCACTTCAATTTGGAGGAAGAGAGGCTCAATTACCCAGAAAATACAGTCAATTAAAGGCTGCTGATTGGACACGAGGCCGGATCATCGATCTTGTACTTTCCAATATCGCTGCAGACACCTCATTTTCCCTCCCTATTAACTGAAAATACGCCTGGCATTACGGCAGCCCGCAGCCCATTTACCTGTCGCAAGCAATCTTGGCCCGACACGAAGTAACCCAGAAATTTGCCAGGTTTGGCACCGGGAGCTTCCCAACTGCAGAGGGAGCTGCGCAGGGCTAGGGGGACGGGATGAGTGGCAGATAGGATGCTGGAAACCTCAGCACAACGATTTGCTTGGGAGGGTAGGGAGTACTGTGTTGGAGAGGGTTTGTTTTAAAGCCCCAGGAGGGATGAAGGCTGATTAAGGAGACCCATGGGTACACGGGCAGAGGACCCTTGAACCCATACAGTCCTGAACTCCCAGCCTGCTGACACCCATCTCGCTCCTGCTTGAGCACGACTTGACTTCAGAGGCAGCCACAGTGGCTCTCCTAAAGGGACAGAGAACGACAATGAGGTGGCCATTCAGGATTGTCTGTCCTTTTGCCCTGACCAGCCCAGAATTCCATCCTTGGAGATAACTTCCAGTGTGAAAAGGATTCAAACCCTCTCTTCCCAACTCAGGAGTCCTCCCTCCTTTCCCTTCACCATAAGATGCAGACTCAGCTTGACCAACAAACTCCGCTCTCTGCAGTGCTCCACCTCCACTCCCACCACCCCATTTGTCTCCACCTTGGGTTGGGGTAGAGATAGGATTACAGAGACCGGAGTCCAGAATCCCCTTTCCTCAAAGCATTGGAGCAGATGGAGAGGACTCATGAGGGTGAGTTCCTGATGGGCTCAGCGCTCTGCTGGACCAGTTGAGCCAAGTCTCCTAGTTTGCACAAAATTAAGGAAATATGCACCTCACAGCAGCTCCTCCTTCTCCACCTCTGTGAAATGTCCATTTGGAGACTGCCAATGCCAAATGGAGGCTTGGGAGACTGTGTGTCCCTCTTTTGACTCCTCCCCTACCCAAGGCTATAGTTAACTAATAATTCAAAAGGAGTTAACAAACTGCCTGCTACCAAAAAATTTTAAATGCTAAAGTGAGAATCATATCCAGCTTTATTGCAATATGGTCAACAAATTGTAACAGCAAATTCTTTGGGCTTCAAAGGAAAACCAAATCAAACTCAGTCCCTACAGGAAGAACCACTCCCTCCCAGTCAGGGTGAAACTTGCCTTTGTGGGGGTATAAGTTCTCCTATCCCTCAAAAACTGGCTGCAAGAATGACTACAGATGTGAGAGTTTGGGAGTGGTTCCCAAACAAGCCTTGGAGGAGGGGAGAGACAAAGTCCCCAGAAGCAGCAGAAGGCTCCTGCTAGTATTCTGAAAGTCAAGCCCCATGGCAGCTTGGGAGGCAGATGGGTGTGAAATGCCAAATGCAAAGAGAAGGGCCAGAAAGCTCCTAGTGAATGAAAGAAAAAGGCTGGAAATAGCCTCTAATTTGCCACCAGATATGGAGGGAGGGAGATGAGGTTCCTGCTCCCTAAGCTCTTCCCTGGGCGCCTTGTTAACAGCTCTGCTCTGGGCTCCATGGCCAGCCAGAGGCATGGTAATCATTATACATTCAACATTCAAAAACCCTCCTCACACACATCACTTGCTAATCAGGGTGTGTGCTGGGCCCAAGGAGAAGAGGCTTGGGAGAAGTTGCCAGGGGACCCAAGGGTATCTGCAGCTTCCCTGCCCACAGTACACAAAAAGTGAGGGTGGAGATGAAGTTACAGTGGAGAAGAAGCCAGGAGAGAGGAAAGAGATCAGGTGCTGGTAGATGCCAAAATCAGAAAATATCCTGTAACTGAGGCTCCAGGGGGGCCAGAGAGCCCCCTGCTTCTTTGGGAGGGTAGTAAATCATCTCCCTCTCTCCCCTAGATGGCTGGTGCATTGTCATCCACAAGCCCCTTGCCATGCCTTGGAAAAGCTGGCAAAGATTAATCTCTACCTGCTCTGCATACACAGCATTTTGTTCAGAGAGACAGCAATTTCCCTTTTCATCGCATGGGCTTGGCCTTTGCAAGGGGGAGGGGTCCGGGTGAGAAAAGGGTTGGGGGTTGGGGGCTAAGGGGCTTGATATTGGTTGCTGTTACTGCTAAGTTTGTTAAGCTTTGGAGCCACGGCCTCAAGCCCAGGTCAGGGCAGTGGGTCGGGTGAAGAATGGCAAAGAGGGGCCGACCCAGAGGAAGGTTTTTCAGGCTCGGCCTCCCCAACCCCACTCCTGCTCCCCAGACGCGCCAACCAGGACCCCTTCCCAGGCATTTCGATGCTCGATGCTCGAAACCAAGTCCCGCTGGTCCTCGGCGGCCCTCTTCTTTCCCCTCGGTGCCCCTGGGGCGGGGAGGGATGCTGTCTGAGTCCCCGAGGGGTCCCCACGGGCGTCCTGGAGCCGGCTGCCCGCGGGTGGCCCCTTATCTGGTGAGGGGCACCTCCTCCCCG
>NW_011494936.1:3560699-3562544 GCF_000754665.1 Bison bison bison | reverse complement strand
GGCAAGGGCAGGTGCGACGGGAAGGGGTAGGGCAGGCCGCCCGCGGCCGCGGCGTGGCTCATCATGTACGTGTAGAAGGCGGGGTCGGCCGGGTGCGGCCACGTCATGGCTAACCGCTGCCGCTTGTCCTTCATGCGCCTGTTCTGGAACCACACCCTGGCGGGCGGGAGGAGAGGAGCGGGTTCGGCGGCGCCCGGCCCGGTGCGCAGAACCCACAAGTCCCGTCCCACCGCGGGCGACGGTGAGGGTAGCATAGGGAAGAGCCGAAGAGGAGCTCCTCTGGGCGCGGGCAGATCCCCCCACCACCCTCTTGGATCTGGAATCCCTCCCAGACAGGCTCTCTCCCTCCTCCCCTCAGCCCTCGCTGCCAGGACGCCCAAACGCAGTGTGGGTGGGAAAGTAGTGGGGCAACTAAGACCTCCACCGGTCTGAGGCAGCAGGCAGCGATCCCCTCAAAATACGTCCCATTCCTGAGGCTCTCCCTGGAAGCACTTCCTTGTCACCTGCCCAAGCACTTCATCCCCGCTGTTTATTTGGCCACGAAAGAGTGTCTCCCCTAGGGGCAAATCTGCATGCACCTGGCTCCTGCACCAGGCTTAGACATTCCCGGCCTAGCTGCCCTGTAAAGAGACTCCAGGCCCTACTTCCTGGTTCATGATTTAAGAAGGTGGTATTTACTTCCTCCTGACGGAATGCATCCTCCCTCCTCCCTGTGGCTCATACCTTGATTGTGGTTTCCGGCAGGTTTAGGGCAGCCGCCAGCTCACATCTCCGAGGCCTGGATACATAGTTCTCCCTGTAGAATTCCTTCTCCAGTCGTGCAATCTGCTCCCGGGTGAAGGCAGTCCGGTACCGTCGCATCTGGTCACTAGCACTGCAGGCCAGGGTGCCCTGGGAGCCACCGCTGCCATTGCTTTTGGGGGTCTCGCTGCTGCCGTTGGGACTGCTGGCCAGTGCCTCAGAGCCAGGCCCTGTTCAGGGAGCCCAGAGTATAGGCACACACAGAACACACAACAGATACAGACACTGTTGATGTGGGGCTGTAGGCCTTGGTTGATGGGTGTGGAGGAGGTGATGGAAAGGGACATCCCCCCTCTTCCCAGTAGCCCCAGACTCTACCTCTGCTAGGGTGGCAAGGACTTTGAGAACCCAGGAATGGAGGACAGAGGCTCACCATTCAGATGAGCACATAGCAGCCATTAGGCCTGGCCGGGCTGCTGTGTTAGGCCTGCTGGGTACGAAAGCCCCAGGTGCCCTGGCCACCTGCCTTGGGGCACAGGACAGATGCAGCCACTCTGAACTTTCTGCCCACAGTTGACAGGAGTGGGCAAGGATATGCATATCTGACAGTCAAGTGAGTTGAGATGCCCCCTTTGTGCTGGAGTGTTGTAAACTTGGGTCCTGGTGCATTGTTGGATGTTGGGCAGGGACTGAGTTTCCTTGCTTTGTGTGCCAGATGGCTGGTGCAGGTGTGGGAATGTACACTAGGCTGCGTGTGCTGTGGGAATGGCCCAGGAGTGTGTGTATGAGTGTCCTATTGCCTGACTATATATGAATGGAGTATGGGTTACTCTGAGGGTATGCTGTGGTTAGTCTGGATTGAGTGGATTAGATGGCAATGGGTGGATGCGGGTTCTCAGCAAGGTGTTGGCTGCCAAGGCCAGGGGGTGGGTTTTCTTCCACACCAGGGTCTTCTCACCCACCAGCACAGCTTTGTGGAGGAGTGTCCGCTGGTGGGCTCTTCCTCCTAGCTTTCCACCCCTCTCAGGGAGACTCCCTTCCTGATCATTCACCTAGCCCCAGGTCAGGGAGGGGTTCTCCAGTTATAGCAGTGACACACAACTC
>NW_011494936.1:3555644-3560599 GCF_000754665.1 Bison bison bison | reverse complement strand
CTAGGAAGGAAAGGTGAATGGGGGGAGGGCCAGAGCACTGCCTTTTCAAATGCAACCGGAGACCAAAGGCAATTAGACCATTGGGACCATTTCCGACCTGGCGCCACCGAGCCCGGGAAGTGACAAGGTAATTTGGACCTCTGACCGACGTGCAAACTGGTTGGAGGGCCGCAGCAGCCTGTCGGCCCTAGTCGCTCGAGATTTTACGGTCCTTTATGGACTCCCGCTTCCGCGCCTGGATGCGCCGTACACCCTGCTAGCCACAAACTGCCTGGACCCTCGTTTGATTTCGCCCACGCCGGGAGATAGTGTCTTCCCCGCGCAGCTGAAGCAGTGCCACAAAGCTCTGGGGGGTTGGGGTGCACTCTGAATCCCCCTCAAGCCCAGGGCTTGCGTCTCCCTCCTTCCCCCAAAGCACAGCTGTCACCCTCAGTCCCGCCAATGCCAGAGCAGAGAAAGAGACCCCCTCCAGGGCGCAGATAGCGGGGGATGAGTTGTTCAGGTGGGTTCCCCCAGCCACCCCGCCCTGGGGTAAAGGAGTGTCTTCCTCTCCTCTAGAGCTGAAGTGGAAGGTGGGCGCGGTGGGAGGCCGGGGGAGAGAAGGGGCGCGGTGGCTACCTTTGCTGTGCTGGTATTCGGCGTTCCCCGTGGCGCAGTCCGGGGTGCAGCTCACCTCGATTTCTTCATAGAAATCCGACTCGGTGTCTGAGCTGCTGGGTTGTCCCTGGCCAGAGAGACTGTCGGCGGAGGCAGCTGGAGGTCCGGGGCCGAGCACCGCGGCCCCGGCTGCCCGCGACTCGGCGCCCGGCCCCGCAGCGCTGCCTGCTAGTCCGTCCACCGGCTCCTCCTCCAGGCCTCCCCCGCCGCGCTCCCGGGCGGCCGGAGGACCGGCCCGCGGGCTCAGGCAACCACGGGGCACCATCTTCTCGGGCGGCTCGGGCAGCGGGCTGCCCACGGCTTCGGACAAATTGGAGACCCTCTTGCCAACCAGAGTGCCAAGCTGACCCCCATCCAGAAACATAACCATGTCCTTTCGGCTCTCCATCCCGGACTTTCGGAGGGGGGAGGGGGAAAGCCCCAAGTGAGCTCCTAGCCCCCCGGCTCCCTGGGTCCTCAGCGGTCCGACAGATCTTGGCTGAGGGAGGGAGAAAAAGGCCAGGCGACTGGGCGGGCGCGGAGCGGCCGGAACGCGGTGTCGACGGTGACGGCGGCGGTGGCAGTGGGGAGCTGGGGTCACCTTGTGATGCGAGCGCTCCTCTGTGCCGCACCGCCTCTGGGAGGAAGCCCCATTGCCCTCTTCTTTCTAAGCTGTCATCCTCCTGCTGCAGTCGTCATTACAGTACCGCTGGTGACGCCACTCGGTGAGCGCAAGTGGATAAATAGAAACGTCTGCCACAGCGAAGATGAAAGGAGACCCGCAGCTAATGGCTCGGCAGTGATGCGCCAGGTGTGGGCCTCGCTCGAATGGGGAGGAGAGTGTGAAAACAGAGAGACACACACTGAGAGAGGGAGACACCCAGGCACAGGGGATGCAAATGGAATTCCGCAGGAAGAAAAGGGAGCTTAACGCGGCGAGTTCCGCAGGGGTTGCGGGACTCGGTAATTGAATACGCTTTTGATATATATAAATTTTTTTTATTGTTTGGGCTTTTGTTTTCTTAACTTGGTGCCTTGTTCTAACACTGATGAGAGAATCCATAACTGCATTTTAAAAGTGTGAAGGCCGATTGACAAGCCTCGCTTCTCTTATTATTACAACTGTCTGTCCCTGGTGAGCTAACCGAGCCGCGGCTCCTAAGTCTTTTTTTTTTTTTTCATTACAAGCTACCGAAAAGCGTATTCCCTCCCCCGCAAGTTGTCTGGACAGCTTGAGCCTGAGATCTCCTTTCCTCCCACCTCCTCCCAGCCCCTACCCCCAGCTGTTTCCTTCCTCCTAGGAACCAAAAGAGAACTTTGCCATTTTTCTTCCCCAAGGGGCAAGAGATAAATGTCTTAATATTTTTCTTTAAAGACGGCTTTGGCTGCTGACTCCAAATGTTCGTGTTTTTTTTTTTTTTTTTCCATTGCCCCTCTCCCCATCTAGGTGACCTTAAGCTTTCCACAGCCTGGCTTGACCTCCAGATGGCTATTCAAGGAAGAAATCTCCCATTTGCTGGGGCCTCGCCTGCACTTCAGGTATGTAGAGTGGGGAAGAGGTTCTAAGGGTGGCCTTGTTTCTTTTCTTGCCCGTATTTTAATGTATTCGTTCAGAGTCAACGAATTACCCGGAAACAGGTTTTTGGGAGTTAAGAAGCTCTGGCAAATGCGCCCCCCACAGCGGCAGCGGCAAAGGCTCCTAGCTGGGAGAAGGTGCTGTTCTTACCCAGAGATTTGGGGCAGGGGTCGAGAAAGACCAGCACGTGGCATTGGGGTTCATAGAGGGTTGTCTAATGGGGCTCTCTGTCCCTAGTGCCCTGCCCCAGGGTTTTGGTCCCCTGCTCCAAAAGTGGGTGGCATTGGGATTGAAGAGAGAGAAGCCATCGAAAATGCCATGAAAGTACAAGTGACTGGAGTTCTCATCAGTTGTCGAAGACAGAGGGGGACCTCCAGGGCAGGGCTGGGGGTGTGTGAGTAGTGCCGAATGTCTTTGGGAATAGCCACAGGCTCCCTCTCAGGTCTGCTTCCAGGGGAGGTGGAACCCATTAGGAAACTGACCCCTTGCCAGTTTTGAGTGTGTTGGGGCTAGGTAGGCAGGCTGGGTCTCTCATTTTGCTGAGGCTAGAAGGCAGGCCCCTTCTTTGCGCTGCAACTGCTCCCACTAGACTTTCTCTGCCCCTTTCTAGGAGCTTCTAGCGCTAAGCTGATGGCTGCAAAAGGCTGCTTTGCCCCTCCTCCTTCTGTACGTTCCAAGACAAAGCCCCAACTTCTGAAATTCGAAAGAAAAGTCCCTCTATCACTCAGTATTTTTAACTTTATCTTTTTTCTCTTCTCCTCCTTTTTCTTTTTCTCAACTCTTCCCCCCTGTCTCAATCTTCCTATCTGTGGGCTTCCAGAGGTGATGAAGGAAACGAGGAAAGACAGAAGTTCCCTTCTCAAGTTCTGCCTTCCACATGTCCCCCCCCCCACTTGATAAGAACTGTTCACTGACCTCCCCTTGGGGTCGGGTGTGCAGAGGGAACTGGAAGGGAAGGTTCTCATAAACATTTCCAATCCCCGGGACTCCCAGAGTTACCAGGTGCTGAGCACTGCCGGCCCCAAAGTCCTGGAGAATATTTCAGAGAATATTTCAGAATATTCAGAGAGGAGTGATCCGGATCAGAGTCCAGAGCCTTTTGTCCTGGCGGAGAGTTATCCTAGGATTCCATGGTGCCCTGTCCTCTCTAGCTGGTAGGCAGAGCCTGAGAGAACACCTGGCTTGCTCCTTCCTTCCTGTCAAAGTAGAGCCACCAGCGTCTGCGTTTAGATCTGCCACTATCCTTCACCTTCTTCTGGGCCCTTCCAGCCCTGGGCCTGGGGCGCTCCCCCGCTTCCCTTCCTCTATGCTCCGCAGCCTTCGGCCAACTCACAGCAGCCCCCCCGCCCCCGCTGCGCTCACCTCGGCGAGGCCGGGTCCTCAGAGGGACCCCTGGCTGCCCGCCCCGCCCCCAGCTTTGCATTCAATGGGAGTGCTCTGTGTTTGATCCTCTTTTCCTCCGGGTTTTCCGTGTGAGATGAAAGAGGAGTAGGATAGAGAGATCAAGAGGTGCCACTTGCGTCTCTTTCCTGGGCCCGGCCCATCCGAGCCGGACTTCCCCTCGTGTCCCGGGAGGAAGGAGGCTCGAGCCCCGGGCTCAGCCTCTCCCAGAGGGGGCTGCCTCTTCTGGGCTTCGGATCTGAAGCTTCAGGGACGCCTTCATCCCTCTCCTGACTCCTGACTCCACTCTTTGAAAATGTCTCAATTTCCCCTTCTTTAGACGCCTAACGTACCTCGATGGCAGGAGAAAATTTTTTTTTCCTTTTTAAACCAAATATCACTTCTTCCAAAAGCATCTTTCATTAATATCAGATGAAGAGGGGTCTAATTTTTAACAGGAAGAAGAAGAAAACAGGAGGCTCGATAAAAGCACTGTTTCTAGTTGGGGTTTTCTGGGGGGGTGTTGGGAGGGAGTGTTTGTTTTTGGTTTACGGGGAGGCACTGTAATAGCGTGGTTATCACTGTATCATGGAGGTTAGTCCCTATGCGGCAGAAGAAAGGTAAATTCACAGAGGGAGTAAAACCCGCGCGTCGCCGAGGCCTGGGCGACCCCATAAAAGAGAGGGGGTGATAGCAGCCTAGTGGGGTCCGGCCCGGGCCCCCACCGCTTCTCACCTCCCGCGGCGGGAGGGACAACCCTCCTGTCTGCGGGCCTGCTGTCCCCTCCCCCGCTGGGGCGGGGGTTTAGGTCCAGCCGGCTCCTCTGGGATTGAAATTCTCCGGACTTCAAAAGCTCGCGGCCCCGCTTCCGCCTGGCTGGGCTGGGCTGGGCTGGGCAGGGGGTGGGTGGGAACCCCGGGGAGGCGACGCGGAGATAAGATGCGCGGGTTGTGTTAAACGGAATCGGAAGCTGAGCCAGGGCCACCAGACGCGCCGATCCGCAGGAGCCTCTTCGCTTCCCGAGAAAACCCCGGCTCCAGAGAGCTGAGGCAGGGGGTAGGGAACGCCTCAGTGGCCAGCGGACCCGCTCGGAGCGATAGTCTGAGGCCCTGAGTACCTTCTCCAGCTGGATGCTGGGTCTCCTGGCAGCAGGCACGCGTTCCGGGCGAAAGGAAGGGACGCAGAGACGTGGGAAGAGGAGTAGGGTTCGGGAGGTGATTTGGCTACCTCAGTGTGGGCAGAATTTTAATCAAGAAAATGTTTTTGCTTCTCACTTTGGTGAAATGTCAGAGCAAAGGGAGCTTCCCTTTAAACAGTAAGCGTCGCCGGGCTGCCGCGGCAGTGATCTGGGGCCCTCAGTCAC
>NW_011494936.1:3553648-3555544 GCF_000754665.1 Bison bison bison | reverse complement strand
CCTCAGTCACCTTCCAAGCCGAGGCGCGGGCTGTGGCCATCGAAGTTTCCCCGCGCGGTGGTCTCCACCGCGGTAATAGTGGGAGGTGAGGAGACTTCTGGTGGTTGGTCCCCATCTCCTCCCTGGCAGCTGCCGAACCCAGAGCACAGAGGCACTGCAAGATGTGCTCCTCAGGGAGCAAGGTCAACTGGATCTCAGAAGCCCAGCGGTCGGCCTTTCTGGGGAATGAGGAGACAGATCATGCCCTGCCCACTTCTCCCCACCATTGCCCGCCCTGCAGAGGGCGCCACAAAACAGTTTTTCCTTCAGGCAGGCAGAACCTGTGGCTTCCGGAACTCTGAGCAAGCACCCCCTTCTCTCTGTACTCTTGGAGCCAATGGCCAGGCACCCAGTACAGGAAACTGGATGTTTTCAGATGTTTTCGCCGGCCCATGACACCTGCTCCTCATGTTCTCGGAGCCAGGCAGTCCCACAGTCACTCTTGCTTCCACACCTGTCAACCTTTGGCTCCTATAGGCTTGAGCCCAGTGGCAGCAAGCCCTGGACAGCCTACAACCTATACCCACCACCTAACCATCGAGGAGCCGGAGGATCTCCCCAAGCCCAAGGCTTGCTTCTTCCTGAAGCTACCAGCTGGAAGGGCCCATGTTTTGGTCACAGTTCTCCAACACCCAAGCACCCAAAGGCCCCCTCCGCTATCCTAGCAGAGATGGTATGTGGGGCGGGGGAGTTCACCATTACTGTCCTGAAATTTGCTTTCATTACAAAGTGCTTTGATGCCCATTCCTCCTTGACTCTTAAACCTTTAAAAGCAAGCAGCAGTGCCTTTTCTCCCACACAGATAGGGTGACCAGTGGTCTTGACTCATGGCCAGGGCCTGGCTGAACACTGGGCCCTGGACTAGTGCTCCTTCCAAGTCCTTGTCCCTCCCTGGCAAGCAGGGATAACTTAACATCTGACAGTGCCTTAACACTCCATAAGGCAGCCTCCACAACCTCCCACCCTTTTCTGGGGTCAAGCTGTGTTCAGAGGCCTCACAGAGAGGTTATCCACCTGCCCTCAGAATCAGGAGGCTCAAAGACCCACATATCTAAACTGTCCTCACCCTGCTTCTCCATAATTTCCCAGGAGGGCAAAGAGAAACTGCATCTGGAAGTCTAGGAACCCCACATGATAAAAGCAGTCACTGTTGTAGCATTTCACTTGTATTAGCTCTTTTCATTGTCACAACAAAGCTAAGGAAGATCTT
This sequence comes from Bison bison bison, assembly GCF_000754665.1. Taxonomy (NCBI): domain Eukaryota; kingdom Metazoa; phylum Chordata; class Mammalia; order Artiodactyla; family Bovidae; genus Bison; species Bison bison. Next base: position 3,554,295 of record NW_011494936.1, on the reverse strand, counting down.
GTGAATCACTCCTACTTTCTGAAGCACAGAGAGGAGGCTCATATATAAATGACTCATCTCCCATCCCTCTAACTTCAGGACCACACTCACAACAATTTGAGCTATTAGAAAGTGCTAGGGACTATCATATTCTGAGCCTTTCCTTCCAAAACCTCCACTTGTGGACTTTTGCCAAGATGAATTCACAGGGGCTAGGAAAAACGTGTGTTGGGGTAGGGTAGGTGTGGGAGCAGGGAGAGGTGTAGGCGACTAACCTCTAACCACTCATCTTAGGCATGAAGAAGAAAAGTAAGGAATAAAATGGCCCAAAGTCATTTGGAAACTTGTTCTAGAGAAGGCCACTTCTTCTTTTAAGAAAAGAAGAAAAAAGAAGAAATTCCTTTCTTCTTTTAAGAAAGGAATCAGAGGCTGAGTGGGGATTATGCATGACCTACAGAGAGGCTGGAGCCACCCTTCATGGTATGGGGTAAGAGAGACTAAACTGCAGGTGGGAAGAGTCTTCAGGGCCTGAATTCCAAGTAAGAATGTCATTGCAGCAGGTGATTCTGGAGACCCTGAGAGACAAAGTCTGGTTTCTCTAACCATCACAATCCACTGAGGCCCTGAGCAACTATCTGAAAAGCAGCAAAACTCATCAGGCTTACCTA
>NW_011494936.1:3543103-3553548 GCF_000754665.1 Bison bison bison | reverse complement strand
ACCTAGCCAGTTTTAACATCTAGGGCATTATGGCCTCCACGTATCTGGCAAACCTCTCTCCAGAAAAATGCGCAGAGACACTGAAGTTAGCCTTCAGTTTCCCATGCCCTCTACAACCCAAATAGAGCCACCAAACTTCAGACACAACTGCCTAATCCCTCTGATAAGGAGGTATGGCTTTACCAGATGTTTTCCCTTAAATGGCAGCTACCTCTGTCAAACTGTCTTCCAGCATTGACTGGCCCAAGGGCCAAAACCTTAGGGACTGGCTCAGCCTGCCCACGCGTCCTCCAGGCTCTGCATAGGCCTCCATTCAAAACCAGACCTGGGAGGTGACATCTGGGTGGAGAGAATGGTGGATCTAATGCTTCTGTTGTTAAAGGCAGGACTTCATTTGGGCTGACCTTCCCTTGGGATAAGGGTGACCCACAGGGAAAGGAACTGGACGGTTATTATGGAGTCCATTATGGGTTGTTTTCCCTTCTAGGGAGGAGGAGGGAGGGGATAGTAGTCCTTCAGTTTTGTTTTTAATAAATTTTGACGGGGCACAAACCATTTCCAAACTTTCTGGACGGTCCAAAGGCCAGAAGAGCCTGATAGCTCCCCTCCTCCCCGCAGTGGAACATACCCACCCCTCACCCTGGTGCTGGTAGAGGGAGCCTGCCTACTGAGGCACCCATCTGGGTGGTCCAGCCGGAGGACCCCTATCTTGGTGGCGTCACTACCCAGTGGGATCTGTCTTCTACGATTTAACTAGCCTTAAATGCCCTAAACGCTCTCTCCCGTTGTGGGTCTCCCTGTGAGTCTCTGTTTCTGTATGCTCACTGACTGCCTGTCTCTGCCCGTTCCCGGGACAAGGAGGAGGCCGCAGCCCCTTCCTCTCCGCTTTCTCGGGTTCGCCAGGCCAGGAGACGCGGTGGCGCCGGAATGCGAACAGAGGAGCCGGTCTCCCGGGTGAGGGGTGGGGAACCGCCGGCACGCGAGGAAGTCCAACCAGTTGGGTCGGCTAAGCCGCTCCCTCCGAAATGGAAAAACCTTTGTGTGAGAAGTTAAGGGGACTGAGTTTTATAGAGCCCTTCCCGACCCAGGCTAGCCCCTTCCTCCAACTGAGCTTTAGGGAGTCCCGATGGGGTACAGTTCCTCCGGATGTGCAGAGGGAAAACTGAATCTCAGAGAGGTTGAGGAACTCGCCCAGGGTTACTCAGCTGGGAAGTGGCCGGAGCTGGGATTTTAACCCAAGTCGTCCAGCCAAACGTAAGATTCTGTTTGTGAGGTTAACACTGAACCCCCAGGGCCGAGGACTACGTCCCCTGACACCGAGATAAACCAACTGCAGTGCCTCGGCTAAGACTGAAAGACCCGGCAGTGGCCACCCTCCTCAGGCTGGATGGATGGATGCTGCTTCCTCCACTGCAGAGGGTGAGCGAGGAGCTTGAGCCAGCTTCAGCTGTTACCGTAAGTCTCAGAAGAGCGGCGCATAGTGAAAAGGTTGGCTAAGAACCCGGAGGGCCGGAGGGCGCCGCGACGTGGAGGGACTGTGCGTTCCCGGCTCAGAAACCTTTCAGCGAGCCAGTGAGGGTGCCCACTTCCTGCAGCGCTGAGTTTCATGGGTGGGGTACAGGCTATCAAGGGTTTGTTGTAGTGGAGGAAGAGCAGGAGGAATGTCGCCGCGGAGAACAGGGTGTCAAAGGCCCAGCATAGGAGTGCCCGCGCAGTCTGGGCCTAGGCCTGGAATCTCAGTCCTTTCCTTTCCCCCGCAGGGCCGTGCGAAGTGTGGCCCGCAGTCCTTTGAACGTCCCAGTCTGGCCGGAGAGCCGGTCAACCCGCCCCGTCCTGTCCTCTTGACCCTTTTCTGAGCCCTCCTCCGCTCCCTCCCCTGGTCGCCGCGGTGACAAAGCGCAGCTCCTGAACTGCTGTCTTGGTGCGCCCCCCACTGCCGACCGCCAGAGGAGGAAGTCGCGACTCGTTTCAGCATCTCCGCTGGCTCCGATCCCACGACTCTGCGGTGGGCGGCAGCCCAAATCCCATCCCTGAAGCCCACCTTCACTCGGTAGGGAGTCTCCCCTCTCCCTAAGCGCCCACCTTCCGAGCTGGACCCCAGGAGGAATGGGTGGCAGGTCGCGGCCCCTTAGTCTTGTCTTCTAGGGACCGGTTATTACCGTGAGAGGCTGGAAAGAGCAAACAACTCTGAGATGCTACCCTCCCCACTCCTTTGAGAGCCGGCAGAGAACATTTACCTTCAACCAGTCGAAGCTTGCCTAAAGGAGGGTCACATAGGTGAGAGTGTCTTATCGATTCCCCTGGTCAGCCAGTATGAGCAAATCACACCCCAAAAGCAAGAATCCACCCAATTTGTTGTGGTGCAGAAAGCCCAGGGGGTCCCCTTGGACACCCCTGTCTCCGCAGACCTCAAGGGGTTCTTTGAACCTCACTTGATTCTGAGCAGTAACTCTCCCGGCAGCAAGTCTTTTCAGATTCCCTTCGAGGTGCTTCTCAAAGTGTGCTCTCTGCATCACCTGGGAACTTGTTAGAAATGTAAATTATCCGTCCCACTCCAGACTTAATGAACCAGAAACTCTGGTGGGGGTGGGTGGGCAGCAATCTGCATTTTGACAAGCCCTCCAAGTGATTTTGGTACGCACTCCAGTTTAAGAACTGCTGCCCTATGGATTCCATTACCCTAGTTTCTAAGTTCCCATGGTTCTTCACTCTGCCTGGAACAGCTTTTTGTAAGTTGACTTGTTTTTCAGCCTCTGGTGCAGAGCTTTATGCCTCATTTACTCATGTTTATTCACCCTTGTTCTTTACACGTTATCACCTCCATGTGTCTCTTTGTGCACTAACTTACTACCTAATGATATCATTATTTAATTTAGCTCCTCACTCATCTCATTCATCTATTGCCTAAGGACATTCCTTACTCACTGGTGTATTAGAAACTACCCTGCAAGTACAACAGTTGGAGCAGAGTGGAAATCTTGCCCTACCCAGACATTTCCTTCACAGAAAGGAATCAAAGGCCTTGAGATGTGATTGGTTTGCTGGCTTTAGAGTGGAGAAGAGTAGATCTTCCATGCCCCCAAGGACTATGGACAGGGACTCAGTGATTTAGGCAGCTGTGGTAGCTGGTTAAAAGCAAGCAGCTTTAGTAGGAATCAAAAGGCCTAGCCATTTAACTATAGATACAAACACTTGTTCATTCAGGTTTTTCTAATATCAGACATACTCTGGGATATTATTTGATAAATATACAACTAATGTTATAAATTAGGCATCATGAGGCCAGAGTGCCACCAAGAATAAAGATAGCCATAAATATCTTTGTTTACTGGGTACTACTATAAATGCTTTACATGTATTATATTGTTTAGTCCTTATAACTCCATGAGGTAAGATAGAGAAACCAAGTTTCTCTTGTGGTTAAGAAGGGTTAAATGCTTACTCAAAATCACACATCCTGTTAGTGACAGAGGTGAGATCTAAATCCAACAGTGTGATGCTAGAGGCCAGTCTCCTACTCATGGGATTCAACCCCTGCCTGTGGAAGCCAACAGATCATGCCCTAGGATCTAAACGGATAGATTTCATTTCCAAAGAAGACTAAACTAGTTGGATGACTGTGAAGAATACTGCAACTTCACCAGGCATTACTACTTCTAATATTAATAACAATTAACAGGTGGTCGGCCTTTTCTTATCTAGGTAACATTTTTACACCCACAGTCCCATTTGACAATAATTCTGTATAATAGGAAGAACAGCTCTTGCTATAATTCCTATCTTACAGATGAGGAAACTGAGACCCATGGAAGTTAAGTGCCTCCCCTCAAATCACTCAGTTAATGAATGTCAAAGCAAGGGATACGGTTGCTCCTTTTGACTTCTTCGGTTTTGCTTCTGATTTTTTTCTTTCATTCTCACTTTAGACACACATACATGTATCATCATATTAATCCTTGACACTAATCTATTCGTTTAGGTTGCTTTGAAAGACTTCTGTGTCCAGCATTTTGTTTGCGCCTCCCCAGCTCTCTAATGACATCAAAGAGGCCAGAGTTGTTCTTTTCAGTTTCCATTTGAAGAAGCAAAGATCCAGAGAGTTCAGAGGACTTGACCAAGGGCACAGAGCCTCAATAAGCATGTGAAGTCTCAGGCACTTCACAGACAAGCACATCAATTTTGCAGAGAATTCTACAGAATGAATGAATTATTCTTAGTCCCTGCCCATCCTTAAAGCCTGGCAATACAGACAGACACTCAAAAGAAAGCCAGACAATTGTAAAGTACTACTGACAATTTATAAGTATTCAAAATATAATGTGCTGTTAGTGCATGGTTTTGTTATAATGGACTTAAAGTTCTTTCATAACTTCCATTATTGGCATTATGTCAACTTTGGAATGTTTTCCTAATTATTCTGGAGTCAGCCTTACTGTTCTTGGAAAGAATTAGGAGAGGAAAGAAAGGTCAGTTTTAAAAATAGGCATGGAAAGGGCCAAAGAAACCCATACTCAGGATGTAACTCTGCCCTGATCTTAGGCCTGAGGCAGGGGTTTATGCTTTCCCAAGTGCCAACACTCAGACTATACTTTTAATCCTGAATATGGCCCATCCGCAACTGAAGAGCCAGACTACCTCCAAAAATTGACCAGTTTTCCTTTTATTAGAATCTTACTTTCATCACAATCCTAATCTTTTCCCAATACAATGAAAAGAACAAAAGCCTGTGTACTTAGCCTCTAAGCTAAGGATATGATGCATGCTCTCATCCAAGCCTCACAACAAGTCTCAGAGGAACATATAGGTCTCCCCATTTTACAGAAGAGGAAACTGAGGCATAAAGAGGTTAAGCAACTGGCCTGAGGTCACACAGATAGCAAAGGGAGAGCCAGGGAGGAAACCCAGATTTGCAGATACCAAATTTTATTTCCAATAGCTATAAATTCACTCTCACTATGGATGTAGATTTTGAAGTCTGATCCAGCAGGAGAGGAGCAAGAAGGAGTGTAGTGAGGCCTGAAGTTTGAGTCTAGGAGGAAGAGAGATCCCAGAGACCTTTGGGAAGATAGAAGATGACCTGTAACTTCTATGAGAACAGAATCAGTAGTCGAGGAGTGCTCTCAAACTCACCCAGCCAAGACTTCTGGTGCTGCAAAGACACTTGGTTTCAAGGTAAGAGCATGCACTTGGAGCCAGATGAACCTGAGCTTGAACCTCAGTTCTGGCACTTACTCCAATGACCCTGTGCAGACCAAAGCTGCAGGACATTAGATCTAAGGGATGACATGAGGTCTGCCTCATGGAGCTGTCCTGAAGATTTAATGAGATGCCAAGTGGAAAGGGCCTAGCACAGTGTCTGGCCTATGGTGGATACTCACTTCAGTGTCCCTGCGATGTAATGCTTAGTCACTCAGTCATATCAGACTCTTTATGACTCCATGGACTGTAGCCTGCCAGGCTCCTCTGTCCATGGGGATTCTCAAGGCAAGAATACTGGAGTGAGATGCTATGCCCTCTTCCAGGGGATCTTCCCAACCCGGGGATCGAACCCAGGTCTCCCGCATTGTGGGTGGATTCCTTACCAGCTGAGCTACCAGGGAAGTGCCCTCATTTCACCCTATGTTTCTGATTCTCCTTACTCAACATTATACTCCTGGTGAATGAGAACCAGCAGTGAATGTGAAGTAAAGGGGAATGGTGCCCAGAGAACCACTGTATGATACGCCCTTCTCCTCGCATGATGGCTAACATTTCCCAGAAAAAATTACACAGCAAAACTAAGGTGCATTCATGCGCTTGTTGGAGTTCAAACAAATATGGAGATGGTAAATGTGTAACTGAAGTAAAGAAACTGTTTGGTTGGTACCATCTTTGCAGTAACATGGCATCCAGGTTCCTGAGTCCTTTCTATAACTCCATTCACTGGGAACTTGGATAGGGAGAAGAAAAATCAAGACATGCCTAGTGTGATGATGGAATTTCCCCTTTATGGTAGTTTAAAGGTATAGGCAGATAATACATAAATAAAAACAGGGAACCACTATTGCCCTCTTAACTATAGTGGTAATTTAGCCTAAAACTTAAGTGCCCAAACTCAGGTTAGACAGCTTGGGTTCTGATTCCAGTTCTGACATTCACTATAGCATTGAGTAATGTTGGGCAAGTTACTTAACTTCTTAGAGCCTCGGTTTCTTCATATATAAAATGGAGTCATATGAAGATAAAATGAGTTATTTTTATTTATATAGAACTTAGAAGAGTAGTTAGCTTGTAGTAAGTTTCAATTTAGCTGTTACTACTGTGATGTGTTACTTCCCTGACTATAAGCCCAAGGGAGTTTTGTAAGTTTGTGCAATGAAAGAAAGATGAGTGAAGCAAGTGCTCCACGCCTGGGGCAGATATACCAGTGGGCAGCCACTTACAATCAGAGCTAGAGAGACATAGGGTTCAGTTCTGGCTCCACCACTAGTGGGCTAGGACAAATTGCTTAACCTTCAGGAGCTTCCCTATAAAATGGGGATAAACAATAGCTGCCTGGTCATCTTCCCGCAGTTACTAGCCCAGATAGAGTCCTATTGCCTGCCATTTTAGCTCTTAATCTTTGGACTCATAAAGATTTTCTTCTGCTTATTAAGGAGCACACCCTCTGGGAGGAGTCCCATTTTAAGCCATCACCTCTCAGTCCTTAGAGACCCAACAACACTTTACCAGTGTTCTGAGAGTAGGTGAGAGGAAGGCTGGGGCAGGGGAGGGGCAGGCTTAGAAGCAGGATTGAGGAAATGAGAGCAGGACATGAGTGGATTTCCAAGACCTTTCACTTCCTTCACATTGTCTCCTTGAGAAGTTCTGCACCCAGTGCCTTACAGTAATGTCACTAGCTTAATGCTGCAAATATAATAAATTGCTAAATGAGGGGCTCCCCTAGTAGTCCAGTGGCTAAAACTCTGATCTCTCAATGCTGGGGCCTGGGTTTGATCCCTGGTTGGGGTAGATCCCACATGCCACAACTAAGACCCTGTGCGGCCAAATAAATAAATAAAAATACATATTAAAAAAATAAATTGCTAAATGAGAACTACTCCTGACAGTCTCTCTTCTATTTTGAGGGAAGAGATAGAGTTTTGGTGGCATGGGACTTTCTTTGATATCTGTGGGAGGTGGATAGTATAAGAAATGCAAGGAGGCTGCCATGTTGGGCAATGTTTTCAGTGGATGTTGGAAGGTGGGGGAAGTACATTACAAAGATTTCTCCTTTCTCCAGCTGGCTGGCTTAAGGCCGGCCAATTTGTTAAGCAAAACTATTTAAGTCCCCTTCATCAGCTTCCACTCCCAATTTTTTGTCCCTATGCCCAGCAGAAGGTTCCAGTGTTATTAGTCTTCCTGGTGAATGTCTCCGAAATCCTCAAAAGATAAACTCAATCTAAAAAATATTTGCTGGGGTCCTACTGTGCACCCTGGGGGTTCCCAGGTGGTACTAGTGGTAAAGTACCTGCCTGCCAAAGTAGGAGACATGAAAGACGCAGGTTTGACCCCTGGGTCTGGAGGATTCCTTGGAAGAGGGAATGGCAACCCACTCCAGTACTCTTAACTGGAGAATCCCATGGACAGAGGAGCCTGGTGGGCTATAGTTCATAGGGTCGCAGAGTCGGAGACAACTGAAGTGACTTAGCACACATGGACGTGCTGTGTGCCATATCCTCTTACAGAGGATAACACTCAGTTACAGAGTGACTGTGACAGAGACTGCTAACTTTCTCCCCTTCTTTCATCATGAAAGAGTTCCATAATTCAGCAATGCACATAGCTTTCACATCTACAGACCACATTGCCCTGCCTCCATTGCAAGTAGGGATATCACTGGAAGTAAATTCTGACCCAGTGATGTCAGCAGAATGTTATGTGGCAACTTCCAGGCACTATCGCTAAAAGACAGAAGTGTATAAACCCTTACACAGTCATGTTTACTGTTTCTTTGTCCTCCCTGGAGCTTGTCTACAGAGATCCCAGACCTTCACATGGCAGAGCAACGAGGTGGAAGAAGCCTGGATCTCTGACATCATGGAGCACCACACCAGGAGAATGGGAAATGAAGGAATTCTGTTTTCCAAATTAAAAAGAGAGAGTAAGAAAGGGAAGGGAGGGAGGTGGAGAGAGAGAAAGAAAGGAGAGACCTATAAGAAAATGTAAATTTTGCAAGGTTTCAGAGTTGTGATAAAGGGTGTGGATGTATGCATGTGTGTGAGAGATTTTCCACTGAAAAATTATAAAACATCTTCAGAGAGCTTCAGGCTACCCTAAACCTTTTTCCAGGCAAGCAGCTGAACCAAAGAAAAAATTGCTAGAGTATTACAGAGACCTAATTATTTTTACATGTACAATATGCCACTTAAAAAAAAATAATTTTACCCACACAGTGATAACTAAGTGAGATATTATAGAGGGATTGTGAAGATGGCAAATGAGAAGTTTCTCTGGAGACAGAATGAAAATGAACAAGCCATTCTCAGGAGACCAATTGAGAAAAATAGCCAATCCTTCTATTTCTATTTCTGTTCTCAATTTGCTGTGAAACCTTAAGTGAGCTATTAAACATCTTGGACCTTATTAAAATGGGGTGGTAATTTCATATAGAGTGAGTGATTTCAAATCCAAACTGAGACTCTCACATGCAAAAATGTAGGTTTTGTAAAAAGCTGTTCACTTTCTGCTAAGGAGGTAAGAGGATATGTTTGAAGAGCTAACATAGTTACCGATAGATACTCCATATGCTAACTTAACATAAATGCCTCAAATTTTTATATCCTTGATGGAGGGACATCAGGGTCTCTGGCTTATTTTATGTGCTTTAGTCTTGGGTGGGAAGTGCTTTTAAGTAAAATAAGAAACCATTTCAGAAGTCTTTCTCCTTTTCCACATCAGTTATTTATTAACTGTAACAATTCCCTTTTCACCCACCATGTTTCCCTATGTTCGTTTTATGATAGGGAGCCTCACCACTGTGAGACCAATTCTTCCTGGCTCCCTGGTGAAAAATGGGGGACAGAACGCAGAATCGTGACAGGGCTGGCCATATAACGTGGCTCTTGCTTTTGCTGTTTTCATCCACTCTGTAGGTGGCGAGTTTAAAGGTCTGGGAAAATCCCCCTGATGGCTAGACAGTGGATTTCTAGTGGGATCAGATTAGCACATTCAAGTAGAATCGCTGTAGTACCGGCCAGGTCTGTTTTCAGACCTGTGCACCAGGATGAGGAAAAGCTGCCCATGGGTCTGTGATGTTTCTTAGACAAGAATCCAGCCCCTGAAAGGTGGAAATAAGACACATGCCAGCCATTAGGGATTGTCTCCATTCTATAGGCGTAGATGGTAGCAAGGGAAACTTTGTTTCCATCTATGCCTATAGGATAGAATCTAACCAATGACTAGGTCAAAAGCCAAGAGCCCAGGTCAGGGTCATGTGCAGCATCTTTGATCAATGACTATGTGGTACTGACGTCAAGAGAATGGGCCAGTGGTCAGGGAAATGGACTCTAGTACTGCCCCTGCCATAGCCTGGCTGGGTGACCTTGGACAGGTCACTTCACTCTTCTGGACCTTTGTCAGTAAATAGAGCACAGTCCCAACTCTGCCACACACTGGTGACCTTGACAAATTCACAGCACTGTGTATCAGAGGAAGCTGAAGGGATTTGTATTTAGAGTGTCCCAACCACAACATTCTGTAACCCCAGCAGGAGTCACACACCATGCCTGGTAGTAGCAGTGAGAGAGCTGGCTTGGTCATATTAAGAAATTGAGGATGTCAGAGACTGGGATGCCAGATTAGCATCAGCTAATAGTGTTGCCAAATATTTCATTTGCAAATGTTTTTACATGTTGGCAGCTAATTCGAATTGTTATAAAAGTCTGTACTAGCTGATGACTCTAGGGCAGAAGTTCCCTACTAGTCCAGTTGGGGGGACTTCTGCATTCCACTGACTGGAGAAAGAAACTGATTAGGTGGGGACCTGGCTGGTAGCCCAGTTGATGGAGGGTCCCCCATGTGGAGAACGTGGCCGTGTTGGCCAAGACTGAGCCGGCTAGTCTGGCCTGAGCTCCTACCTTAGCCTGGTTCCCTGGTGCACCTGCAGTGATCTGGGTCAGCCTGGGCCTGTTTGCTTCCAACCCCGGTGGTCTGCCAGTAGTGGTTGGAAAGAGGATGTAGGGGGCAAGAAATGACCCTTGGCCTGCAGGTACCAGGCCTCCAGGGTCCGGTCACCGCGGAGACGCACGGCTTGGTGCCAGCAATGCCTGGGGCAGGTGCTGGGCTCGCGCAGCCCACCACTCAGCGACTCGCGGCTAGGGGTAGGTTGGCACGGGGTGGGCACCGCAGCTCCCACCGAGAACCCCCGGGAAGCAGCATCCTGGCGCCGGCGGGCTGCAGATGGTGGGGAAGGGGCCAAGCGGCCA
>NW_011494936.1:3538248-3543003 GCF_000754665.1 Bison bison bison | reverse complement strand
CAACAGTGGGCGGGGCAAGCACATGCCTGCCGGTTTCAACAGGGATTCTCCATCTGCCAGAAAGCCTCGGCTCCAAGCAGCCGGGTCCCACCCCTCTAGTTGTGGGGAGCAGAACTCCCCAGAACACGGTTCCCCAGGCAGAACCATGACTCCCGGGGCCCCTCCTCTGGATACACCCCAGTGCACCCAGAGGTGATGTTCTTTCCAGGCTCCTCACCTACTCCAGCCTGCCCTTTACAGAGGCGGAGCTCTGTCAAGTTCAAACACAAAAACCTGTTTTTCTACTGATTCAGTTTGTGCAAAAGAACTTTGAAGACTGACAACAGCGTACAAGGACACTCACCCTCACACTACTGGCGAAACATAAAAATAAATGTACAAACATTTAAAACCTCTTTCGAGGTAATTTTGATAGCTGTGAGTGTAGTTATTACTCCTTTTGTCTCCACAGTCTCACTTCCTGGAAATTTTCCTACACAATGCACTCAAAAATATTTATTGCATCACTTTAGTGATAATGAAAAAGTGGAAACAACCTAACCATCCAACTACATATAAACTGATTCAACAAGTAATGGGAAAACTCTATATATAAAAGTGTGAGTTCACAGGCAAATGGGTCTAAATTTACATTAAATGAAAAAATAATAAGTTGTTAAAAAATGACATGGTATGATTACTCCTTTGTTAAGGTGCAGAAAGAAATTTTAAGTAAATTCTGCAACTCAATCAGATGTGATTATTGGTTTCTTATAGATGATTATATAGGAAGCATATGTATATTTTATATGCACATACATCTAGACATTGTTTAGCTTTGAGGTATGATGAGTGGAGGCATTAACTTACCACATTACATATTTCTTCAAATTTTGATTTCTTTTTACATAAGCATGCATTAGTTTTGCATTTCCCATGCTCAAAAAATAACAAAGGTATTTTTAAAAATCGTAGACTTTCCTCATTTCCAGACTGCCAGATTGTTATCACTTTTCATTACTGATTGTTTCATTAGTGTTATTTTTCCCTTCAGCCTCTTCTCCTCCCTGTAGAGTATCCAAGAAAATTGCATTCCTTTCATTATAACTTATAAACTGCTTGTTTCATATGTGCAAATAATTTTTAACCCCTTTCAACTGCAAGAATAAAAGAAATGAGAATATTATTTCCACTTAATCTATTCAAATGAAAATATTAGGTATAGTATTTTTTGACCCTTGAAAGCAATGAAGTTTTTAATCCTCCTTACTTCTCAAGTTCTGTGTAATTTTGTCTTCTAGCAGCACATATTCTCTCTCAATACAGTAAACCATAAAAGTAGATCTTTAAGTGGTTTAAAAAAAATTTTTTTTTAATCCATAAAGCCTTCATAATTTCTAGAGGAAATAATCTTAGAAAGTTGAATAGGATTTCCAGGGACAAGATTTGGAGCAGGCAGGGCACTCTTGGCTGAAGGAAGGATACTGTGAAAGAGCTGGGAGAGGGGTATTTGACTCTGGGATTGTTTAAATCAATCTGAACATTGTCCCAGAAACATGAGCTCCATTCATATTATGGGAAATAAGCATGGCCACACTTAAAACATGCAGAAATGCAGGGATTGTCTGGCCTTTTAAAAGATTCATATAGAAAAATGGCACTCAGCAACAACAAGCCAAGAGCATCCACCCCTATCAAGATGTCTGTTGTGATTCGTAGTTACACACAAAACAACATCATATTTCCTTAGGCAAAAATCTCAGAATATACCAAAATCATACACTCACACACATAAGTCAAGATTTTTGCTCAGACCCCTGTTATCTTTCTCCTCCTTTTCATATGCATTAATAGCATCAGTATAAAAGGCAGGTGTTCTGGAACAAACTACCCCGGTTCTAATCCTGACTCTGCCATATATTAACTTATGACTTTGGTCAAGTTATTTAACTTCTCTGGGTTTAAAGTTCATCACCTCAAAAATGGACATAATAACATTACCCATTTTACGGTGTTATGCAGCTTAAACAAGGTTATATATATGTGTGTGTGTGTGTGTGTGTGTGTGTGTATACATATATATAAAGATTTTAGAACACTAAGCTCTTTAGAATACTGAGAATATAGCTTTAGAATATAATGCTTGCTAGAATACTGAATTTAATAAAAGTTACCCACAACTGTTGCCTATTCTTATATCCCCTAGGAAAGCTTATGCTTCATTCTCCCCTCCTTAAGACACTGCCATCTCCACATTCTTTTAATTGTCTTGGTTAGCTCCATCCCTGATTTCATGGAGATTCTAACAATAGCTTCTCCTCTTTTCCTTCTCTCTCCTACTCAATGGGAGGCAAATACCAAATCTGCCTGCAATGCAGGAAACCCTGGTTTGATTCCTGGTTTAGGAAGATCCACTAGAGAAGGGAATAGCTACCCACTCCAGTATTCTGGCCTGGAGAATTCCATGGATTGTATAGTTTGTGGGGTCACAAAGAGTTGGACATGACTAAGCTTCTTTCACTTTCACAGAACACCTAATTGGAAACCTGTATTCTGTTCTTCCTCTCTGTGATAGTCTCTGAGTTTTTAAGAAAACTTTTCTGACGTGTATTTTATATGTTATTAAACTCATCCATTTCAGGTGTATGATTCCATGATTTTTAGTAACTCTACTGTGTGGTGCAACCATCACAATAAATCATTTTTCGAACATTTTCATCCCCCTGGCCCTGCCAGGATCCCTCATGACCTACAGTTAATCTTACTTCCCTCCAGCTTAAGGCACCCACTAATCCACCTTCTGTCACTAAAAATTTACCTTTTCAAGGTTCATCCATGATGTAGCATATGTTAGTGGCTCAATATTTCCTATTTTATTGCTTATAAAATTAGAATGATTTCTACCATGTCTATGAGAATTACATTATATAGCAATATTGATATTATATAATTAAAATTACTATTACACCTATATTATTCTAGGCACTGAGCTAACTGCTTTATCTGCATCACAAAACTTAAACCTTACAACAGCCTTATGGGTTATCTGGGTAACATCATATTCATTTTTGAGTTGATGAAACTATTTTAGAATTGTGAGCAGGTTAATCTAAGGTCACAAATCAAGTAGGCAGTAGGGTGGGGACTTAAACCTAAATCTATCTGACACCAGAATGAAAGCCAGAGTCACCTTCAAAATTAACAATTTTGAAATTGCATACCTTTCTATCATCACAAAAACAAAATTCAAGGAAATATTCATATAAACCCCACCAAAGAGAGAAATGGCCAGGGCTTCCTCAGTTGTAAATCTCCATTCATATATAAGGAGTTTGTTCTCCATCATATTCTCCATCCCTGATGCGGCCCTGTTTGGAGAATGTTTAGCTCCCTTGGGAAAAAGCTGGTAGCATAAAGGACTCAGTTTGGCTGGATCAAGATTTCTGATATCTAAAGACGTTGCTCCTGGCACTGTCCTAGTGCATCCTCAGGCAGCCTGGAGAGGGAAACTAAACCTTTACCCATCACCCTGTCTAACAGGAAAGGAACATGGTGGGGCGGGCTTAGAGACCCCGTGACTACTACTGTTAACAATATTTAGACTGGAACTCATAGCAGCATACTCTAACACTCAAGACGGACTATTTCAATACTGGTCCATCCACTACCCAGTGGTACTGGAGAAAACTGTTTAATAGGAAATTTCTGCTGCCACACTTGTCTAAACACCCTCGTCTAAAGATTTCTAAAGACATCTCCAGTTGTTTAAGGCAGTAAAACCTAGTTGACATTCTGTGATGAGCCTCAGGCTGGTGACATTCACCTTCAAAAATGTGTTGTTATTATGAATACACTAATAATATTTGCTGTGTTAATAAATACTACAACAAGCCATGCTCCAAATCTGTCCTATCGTTTCTGAGATAAACCCACGCCACCCTCATTAGCTGCAGAAGGAAGGGCCGTCAGAATGGAAACCAAGCCCCTTATTGCATGAAAGAATCCCAGAGACCACAAGAGGGTGCCTAGGTGTTCTGGGGATGAGAAAACAAGTCTTCCAGCCCATTGGAAAGATCCAGGAGAGACAGGTGCTCAGAAAAATGCCACTTCAGCTCAATAGCACCTAACTTTGGCGATGATAGCATTTTACTGCCTGTGTGCAGTGTCCTTTAACAGTATCATTTATTCGTCAAATGAAAATAACTATTTGTTAGTGTTAGATGTCAGGATAGTGACGGGGCGGGGAGGGTAGTAAGGTACTACATCTGTTTCTTGATCTCTTGCAGGTTACACAGGTACTTTGTGATACTATGCACTTTTTTGTACGTAGTATTTCAATATAACTTATCCGAAAAGGTACAGATGAAAAATAGTTTAGAATGAAAGGAGCCCAGCATAGTGCCTGTTACATAGTAGGTGGACATCGCGTTTGTGTTCATTGAATAAAGGATCGCGTTCGATCCCATCACGTGGGGTAAGCAGACTCGTAGGATACTGTTGATACTGTCGTCATTATTAACCTTTCTTCACAGGTTGGAAGACGTTCCAGGATCTTGGCCCGGTCACACGGTTAAGTCGCGGGGCCGGGAGCCTCGGTTCCTGACGCCGAGCCGGAAGAGGGTGGATCACCGCCCCATTTCGATTTCGCCGCCGCGCGGGCGGGGTCCCGCCACAGTCCCGAGCGAGGCTGGCCGGAAGAAGCCGGGCGGCCGGAGGCGGCTCTTCAGCCCGCAGCAGCGAGCGAGCTCCCAGGACGCGACCGGAGCGGACGGAAGG